>NC_046313.1:107054874-107362168 GCF_009819535.1 Lacerta agilis
CTGGAAAAATCTGAGAGCAGGGCGACAAAATATTCCAAAGAGACTGGATGAAATTTATAACATACATAGAGAAGAACTGTACACAAATAAAGACACTCACAGAACTGAAACAGACCTCATAATGTTTATTAAAAACCATTTGGTCGGACTTTGAGAATTGAAACAATATAATACAACAATGAAGGATGTACATTAATAAAACTTTTATTTTATAGTATTAAGTTTACACAGAATATAAATATAACAAATGTGTAAAGATAAAAGGAAACATAGAGAAACCAGAAGAAGGAGGGAGGGAAGTACAAGCTCGATAGGGTAAAAGCATAAAGGATAAAAGAAATAAGATATGTATTATGATTGTGAAACTTGTAAAACTTGTAAAAGATCATTTAAAGAAAACAAAAAGGGGAAAAAATAGAACTACTACTTGAAGCACATAAAACCACCCAACTCTGGAGATAATAGGGGAGCATTTAAATGCCCCAATATCAAGTCTCTATTTGTGCATCATGTATCTGCAGACTATTCCTCTTCGACTGTGCTTCTATTTTGTGTGTTTCTGTTCCAAATAAAATATGGCTATGGGGTTGCAATCCAGAACACGCTGCCAATCTGGATCGGGGCCTCATGCCAGTTCCTCCTTGAAAAGCCTCCCCTCTTCAGCTACTACTTCCCCCTGAAGCTGTGCCTGTATGGCAGTTTTCATGTGTTTTGCTTCCCACAACAGAACACTCTTTGGAAGAGAAAGCCTGCAGGGCCCATTTAGACTAGACAGCAATGACACTGCGTGTCAGAGTCAGACTGTTACTAATTCCCTCTAAAGAAGCAGGCAGCAGGGGGTGGGATATAATATGCCGAGCCCTTTCCACACCACACATACTCACCCCCCCCCCAAGTTATTTTCCTGGACCTTTCGGGGAGGAAAGTACGAGGGGGGGGGATTCAGCTCCTTCCTCCTGACCCCCCATGCTGTTTTTTAAACTTCCCCACCCATCCCTGGTTTTAAAGGACTTGGCACATTCCGCTGACCTGTCAAGTTTGCACCAAATGGCAATTTCATCTCATTTCCCCACACAGAGCAAGGAGCAGATTTTCTCCCCAGAGAACAAAGCATTGAAGGTAAAGAGAACATTATTTGAGTCAGCATCGTGGAAGGTTACTAATCCTGCTTCATAGTTCACAAGCACACGGATTCTCTTTGGCCAAATCCAGTTTGGGTTGGACGAAAGGGGTTGCTTGCTGGCCGAGGGTGATGACCCCAGAGATATTCCAGAATGAGTGGAAGCATAATATGCACCACTAGGAATCCTCGCAATAGCCCAGACCCCAATTCTATCATTCAGATTGTCAATATTGCACTCCCTTAAAGACTCCTTGACAACCCCTACAGCCCAGAATTTCTCGTTCCCCACGTCCACTACCCAGGAATGAGTCCCTGAGGTGATTCTCTCAACTCCAATAACATAGGAACAACAACTAATGTTGTTATTTGAGAATCCAGAGTCATATATATATTGCCCCATACACATTACTCGGGTTGATGGTTGGCCATATGTTCCTTGGCCATATGTTGCTTGGGCTGTTCCTTTGCCATACGCTGCTAGGACTAGTTTAGGAATGGCCATGTCTTCACCTACAAGAGCAAGGAAACGATTAGGGAGGCAGTGCCCAAAACCTGCATCCAGGTTTTGTGCAGCTCTGATTGAGGAGGAGGTTTGAAAAGCCAGTGCACTAATGGGGTGGGGGTGGGAAATCCCCCCCCCCCAATTCAGGTCAGGTCAGAAACTCAGGGAGCGCCCCTTGAGGGCAAGGATGCTAGCTCAGAGGTAGGCTTGCTTGCAAAAGGTCCCTGGTTCAATTCCTGTAGGGTGAGTTCCCTGTATAAAACCCCGGAGAACTGTTGCCAGTCATTGTTGGCAATATGAAGCTAGCTGGGTTGGCTCTGTATAAAAGCTGCTTTCTATGCTCCTGTGCTGAGCCCTTCTCCCAATCTCATCTGTAAAAACCAAAACAGAGAACCTTCCCCAACCTGGAAATGTACTTTCTTTTCTGGAGGTCCAGCCAGCTAAAGTAACGCTGCCCAATCTGGAACCATATGTTTTACTTGAGGTCCAGAGAGCACAACGCTTAAGGAACAAAACTGTTATGAGGAAGAAGTTAAGACTCGCACTTGGCTCCAACTCTAATGCTTTAGAGTTAGGAGTGCTTGGAAGTGTGTTCATGCCAAAATCTAAAACTTAGCCAACGTATATGATCGTTTGACCTCTTCCATGTTGGTGTAATGTGCTTGGATTCGTGCCTTCAGGAGCACATTCCCACAACTGGAGGCCCTGAGATAAGGGTGCCGGGTGCACTGGGTTGCCATAGCAACACCAGCAAGGTTGAGTCTGCGACTTGCAGAGTCATTCACTCTCCCATTGGTTCAGGAAATATGCCTACATGTAGAACATATAGGGACAGGAATAGTAGCCTCTAGGGCATTGCTTTCATCCTGTCTGTCTTGTCTGTGTCCTGTCCCGTTTGCTGTCAAGGGTCTGACTCTGTGAGACTCAGGGGAAGAGGCTGTGGGTTTTGCACAGAAGAATTAGCTAGCATTGTGATGAGTGCAGGGGCGTAGCAAGGGGGGTGGGCCGCCCCGAGTTCCAGGGGAGGGGGGTGACACTTTGGCCGCTGCCCCCACCCCACCCTGCCGGGTGGGCCCAGAACAGGGGCATGCTGCCTTTTCCCCCTTCCAGCGGCTATTTTTCGGCGCGAGGGGCAAGCCAGCGAGGAGGGGGCGTCACGCTTGTCACTGGCATGATACCCCCTCCTCGCTGGCCCACCCCCCCCTGCCGAAAAAACCGCTGGGGGGGGGAGCGAAGCAGAGCAGGTGCATTCAAGCGCCTGCTCTGCTTCTTTTTCCCCTTTCCGCGGCTTTTTTTCGGCAGGGGGGGCGGGCCAGCGAGGAGGGGGCGTCATGCCAGCGGCAAGTGTGACGCCCCCTCCTTGCTGGCCCGCCCCCCCCACTGAGAAAAAGCCACGGAAAGGGGGAAATTACCCTTCAGCGGTATCCACATGCGCCATGACGTCACGACGCACACGTCGTGCCCCTCCCCCAGTGGGGTGCCTCTGCGCCGCCACCACCCCCAGCAGCGCAGAGGCTTGCTACGCCCCTGGATGAGTGTCAATGGATCTGCTCGTACGTATCTTTACTTAAAAGACCAGGACTGGTTTTGTGTCTGGAGACAATAAACACAACTGTGTGTGAGTTGTTTTCTCCTTAACAAACTCTGGAAGATGCTGTTTGGTTGGGAGAAGGAAATCTCTGATGACTCTTGCTTGCTGTGCTCATAACACACACCAGTTGAGGTGTGGTGAACTCCCAACTGACTTCATCAAGCCACAGCACTCCAGCATTATCATTACATTTTATGAAAACATTGGGGAGTGGTGGGTTTCCACAAAAATCAGTGCCAAATAATGAAGATCACTCAGAATTTTAAATAGAGAAATAGAAATAAAGAATGCTCAAATGTCATGCTTCAGCTCCTCTTGCTTGCTTCCCAGTCCTCCAGCTCTGAGAGAATTAGAAGACAAACCTAGAGCTTTGGAGTAGAGTAGAGATTAGGGATATGACAGGCTGTAAAAGGCAGCAAGACGGAAAGAGAATCAGAGAACGAGGGATGGTTCCTGTTTTGAATGCAAGGCTGTGGACATGGGAGAAACAAGATTCTCTTGGGGTGTCCGTGCTGTGAACCGCTCTACCGTAGGCTCAGATTCTATATATGTGGGAATAAACCATATATCCCAAAGACATCACAGTCTCTGCTGTCCCCCATTTCCCAAA
Source organism: Lacerta agilis (assembly GCF_009819535.1). Lineage (NCBI taxonomy): Eukaryota > Metazoa > Chordata > Lepidosauria > Squamata > Lacertidae > Lacerta > Lacerta agilis. The sequence goes on from NC_046313.1 coordinate 107,058,701, forward strand.
AGGAAATATGAACCCACGGGAGGCAGCTTGGGACCCCAGCAATCTTGTGCTGCTGGGAGATTGAAGTGCAAAACCCTCCCATATATCATCTGCAAAAATTGTTTAAAGATCTGCCAAACCTGGAAATGTACCTTTCATTTCTTGAGGTCCAGGGAGCACATCATCTAAGGAAAAAAGGGGAAATGAGGGAAAAGTCAATACTCGTACTTGGCTCCAAGGTCAATGCTTTAGATTTGGAATGCTTGCAAGTGTGTTCGTGCCTAAATCTAAAATGTAGCCATGGTATTCCATCTTTCTCCCTCTTCCAGCATTAGCATTAAGTGTTATGAAAGCATGTTCCAGATGGGGGGCAGAGAGAAGAGTTGCCTCCCCTAGCTCTGAGAGAGTTAGGAGACAAAACCAGTATTTTGGAGTCTTTAGGGATGTGACAGGCTGTAAAAGGCAGCAAGATGGAAATAGAATCAGAGCACGATGGTTGATTCCTGTTTTGAATCCAAAGCTGTGGCTTTGGGAGAAACAAGACTCTCTTGGGGTGTCTGTGAACCCCTCCATTGTAGGCTCAGATTGCATATAGGTGTAAATATACCATATATCCTAAAGACCCCACAGTCTCTGCTGCCTCTCATTTCCCAAAAGGAAATACAAACCCTGTGGGTGCAGATTGGGACCCCCAAAACTGAAGCAGGGTACAGCCGTGTCTTTCGTTTCTTGAGGTCGAGAGAACATAAAGGCTATGGGGAAAAGTGAAGTGAGGAAAAAGTCAATATTCATACTTGGTTCCAAGGGCAACGCTTTAAATTTAGAATGTTTGAAGTGTGTTCATGCCAAAATCTAAAATTTCACTATAGTACTCCATCTTTTGCCCTCTTCTAGCATTAGTATTAAGTGTTATGAAAACATGTTTTTTTGGGGGGGAGGGCACTCAGAAAAGGGTTGCAATCAATGCCAAAGATTGAAAGGTCACTCAGAATTTTAAACTGACCCTCATACAGAACCCTCAAATGTCAAGATATCAGGTATCTAACGACAAATGCAACATGTGAAAATTTAAATTTCCATACACTGCTCTTTCCTTCCGGCATTCTATTCCCCCTCCCCCCAAAAAACCCATATTAGACTCTTATATAGGATCCCCATGTGATTTAGAGCTCCCTTCTGCAGACAGCGCCAATAATGGGGTACGCTGGAGGGGGCAGAGCTAGTGCACATATCTCTGATTTCCCTTGTGTGGTCCTAAGCATGCGGGAGAAGTGAACACCCCAAGGGGGCCATAGTCTTCCCTCCACATTTGGCTTTGATGAGGCTGAACCAGCTTCAGAGCAAGCAACAGCCCACTTCACAACTTCCTTTAAACGCAGAGCCAGTAGTTTCAGCTACTCGTTTGCTTCCCAGTCCCTTCTCATTCACCAGATTGCAGCAGGAAGTAGTATTCATCTGTTTGTCCTACTGCAGACAGGAGAAGGGAGCCAAGCGAAAGGGGGGCAGATGCATCAATAGGTAGTAGCTAGGAGAGTTAGTCCCAATAGGGGTCTCCATGTACACAGTTAGTCTGGGCCATTAACCAAGAACAAAGGAAAGGAGTTGGGCCATCAAGAAATACAGAGAGGGGGTTCTGTGGCACACAGCTCTTGGGAGGGCCCTTCCCCAGCTCTGAGATGGTTAGAAGACAAAACCAGAGTTTTGAAGTATAGTACAGTTTAGGGATGTGACAGGCTGTAAAAGGCAACAAGCCAGAAATAGCATCAGAGCACAATGGTTGGTTCCTGTTTTCAATGCAAGGCTGTGGCTGTGGGAGAAAATAGATTCTCTCTTGGGCTGTCCGTGTTGCAAACCCCTCCACCATAGGCTGAGATTCTATTTATGTGGGAATAAACCATATATCCTAAAGACACCACAGTCTCTGCTGTATCTCGTTTCCCTAAAGGAAATGCAAACCCTGGGTTTGCAGCTTGGGACCCCAGAAATCTTGGGTACAGCCGTGTCTTCCTCTTCTTGAGGTCCAGGGAGCACAACGTCCAAGAAAAAAGGGGAAATGAGGGAAAACTCAATACTCGTACTTGGCTCCAAGGGCAATGCTTTAGATTTCGAATGCTTGCAAGTGTGTTCATACCTAAATCTAAAATGTAGCCATGGTATTCCATCTTTCTCCCTCTTCCAGCATTAGCATTAAGTGTTATGAAAGCATGTTCCAGATGGGGGGCAGAGAGAAGAGTTGCCTCCCCTAGCTCTGAGAGAGTTAGGAGACAAAACCAGTATTTTGGAGTCTTTAGGGATGTGACAGGCTGTAAAAGGCAGCAAGATGGAAATAGAATCAGAGCACGGTGGTTGATTCCTGTTTTGAATCCAAAGCTGTGGCTTTGGGAGAAACAAGACTCTCTTGGGGTGTCTGTGAACCCCTCCTTCGTAGGCTCAGATTCTATTTATGTGGGAATAAACAATACATCCTAAAGACCCCACAGTCTCTGCTGCCTCTCATTTCCCAAAAGAAAATACAAACCCTGCGGGTGCAGATTGGGACCCCCGAAATCTTTTGCTGCTGCAAAACTGAAGCCGTGTACAGCCGTGTATTTCTTTTCTTCAGGTCGAGAGAACATAAAGGCTAAGGGGGAAAGGTGAAATGAGGAAAAAGTCAATACTCATACTTGGTTCCAAGGGCAATGCTTTAAATTTAGAATGTTTGAAGTGTGTTCATGCCAAAATCTAAAATTTCACTATAGTACTCCATCTTTTGCCCTCTTCTAGCATTAGTATTAAGTGTCATGAAAACATGTTTGGGGGGGGCAGTCAGAAAAGGGTTGCAATCAATGCCAAAGATTGAAAGGTCACTCAGAATTTTAAACTGACCCTCATACAGAACCCTCAAATGTCAAGATATCAGATTATCTAACGACAAATTCAACATGTGAAAATTTAAATTTCCATACACTGCTCTTTCCTTCCGGCATTCTATCCCCCCTCCCCCCCAAAAACCCATATTAGAATCTTATATAGGATCCCCATGTGATTTAGAGCTCCCTTCTGCAGACAGCACCACTAATGGGATACGCTAGAGGGGGCAGAGCTTTGCCTTGTGTGGTTCTAAGCATGCGGGAGTAGTGAACACCCCAAGGGGGCCATAGTCTTCCCTCCTCATTTGGCTTTGATGAGTCTGAACCAGCTTCAGAGCAAGCAACAGCCCACTTCAGAACTTCCTTTAAACGCAGAGCCGGTAGTTTCAGCTCTTCTTGCTTGCTTCCCAGTCCTCTCATTCAACAGAATGCAGTAGGAAGTAGTACTCATTTGTTTGTCCTACTGCAGACAGGAGAAGGGAGCCAAGCGAAAGGAGGGCAGCTGCATCAATGGGGAGTAGCCAGGATAGTTAGTCCCAATAGTTACATGTATACAATAGTCTCCATGTACACAGTTAGTCTGGGGCATTAACCAAGAGCAAAGGAAAGGAGTTGGGCCATCAAGAAAGACGGAGAGGGGGCTCTATGCCAGACAGCTCTTGGGAGGGCCCTTCCCCAGCTCTGAGATGGTTAGAAGACAAAACCAGAGTTTTGAAGTAGAGTTGAGTGACAGGCTCTAAAATGCAGCAAGCCGGAAATAGAATCAGAGCACAATGGTTGCTTCCTGTTTTCAATGCAAGGCTGTGGCTGTGGGAGAAACAAGATTCTCTCTTGGGCTGTCCGTGTTGCGAACCCCTCCACCATAGGATGAGATTCTATTTATGTGGGAATAAACCATATATCCTAAAGACACCACAGTCTCTGCTGTATCTCGTTTCCCAAAAGGAAATGCAAACCCTGGGTTTCCAGCTTGGGACCCCAGAAATCTTGTGCTGCTGGGAAACTGAAGCGGACTGCAGCCGTGTCTTCCTCTTCTTGATGTCCAGGGAACACAATGTCCAAGGAAAAAAGGGGAAATGGGGGAAAAGTCAATACTCGTACTTGGCTCCAAGGGGAATGCTTTAGATATAGAATGCTTGCAAGTGTGTTCGTGCCTAAATCTAAAATTTAGCCATGGTATTCCATCTTCCTCCCTCTTCCAGCATTAGCATTAAGTGTTATGAAAGCATGTTCGAGACGGGGGGGGGGGGGGGGGAAGAGAGAGAAGAGTTGCCTCCCCTAGCTCTGAGAAAGTTAGGAGACAAAATCAGTATTTTAGAGTTTATAGAGATGTGACAGGTTGTAAAAGGCAGCAAGATGGAAATAGAATCAGAGCACGATGGTTGATTCCTGTTTTGAATCCAAAGCTGTGGCTATGGGAGAAACAAGACTCTCTTGGGGTGTGTGTGAACCCCTCCATCGTAGGCTCAGATTCTATTTATGTGGGAATAAACAATATATCCTAAACACACCACAGTCTCTGCTGCCTCTCATTTCCCAAAAGGAAATACAAACCCTGCTGGTGCAGTTTGGGAGCCCTGAAATCTTTTCCTGGTGCAAAACTGAAGCGGGATAAAGCCATGTCTTCCTCTTCTTGATGTCCAGAGAGCACTACGTCTAAGGGGGGAAAGTGAAATGAGGAAAAAGTCAATACTCATACTTGGTTCCAAGGGCAATGCTTTAGATTTGGAATGTTTGCAAGTGTGTTCACACCAAAATCTTAAATTTCGCCATAGTACTCCCTCTTTCAACTTCTTCCGGCATTAGCATTAAGTGTTATGCAAACATGTTTGGGGGGGGGGGGGCGCTCAGAGAAGAGTTGCAATCAATGCCAAAGACTGAAAGGTCACTCGTAATTTTTAACTGACCCTCATACAGAACCCTCAAATGTCAAGATATCTGATATCTAACGGCAAATTCTACATGTGAAAATTTAAATTTCCATACACTGCTCTTTCCTTCCGGCATTCTATTCCCCCAACCCCCAAATCCCTTCTGCAGACAGCACCAATAATGGGGTACACTAGAGGGGGCAAAGCTAGTGCACATATCTCTGCTCTCCCTCGTGTGGTTCTAAGCGTGCAGAAGTGAACAGCAAGAGAGCCATAGTCTTCCCTCCACATTTGGATTTGATGAGTCTGAACCAGCTTCAGAGCAAGCAACAGCCCACATCAGAACTTCCTTTAAACGCAGAGCCGGTAGTTTCAGCTCTTCTTGCTTGCTTCCCAGTCCTCTCATTCAACAGAATGCAGTAGGAAGTAGTACTCATTTGTTTGTCCTACTGCAGACAGGAGAAGGTAGCCAAGCGAAAGGAGGGCAGCTGCATCAATGGGGAGTAGCCAGGAGAGTTAGTCCCAATAGGGGTCTCCATGTACAGTTAGTCTGGGCCATTAACCAAGAACAAAGGAAAGGAGTTGGGCCATCAAGAAAGACGGAGAGGGGGCTCTGTGCCAAACAGCTCTTGGGAGGGCCCCTTCCCCATCTCTGAAATGGTTACAAGACAAAATCAGTATTTTGAAGTAGAATTCAGGGGTGTGACAGGCTGTTAAAGGCAGCAAGCTGGAAAGAGAAACAGAGCACGATGGTTGATTCCTGTTTTGAATGCAAGGCTGTGGCTGTGGGAGAAACAAGACTCTCTCTTGGGGTGTCTTTGCTGTGAACCCCTCCATCGTAGATTCAGATTGTATATATGTATAAATAAACAATATATCCTAAAGACACAACAGTCTCTGCTGTCTCTCATTTCCCAAAAAGGAAATACAAACACGGTCGTTGCAGACTGGGACCCCGGAAATCTTTTCCTGGTGCAAAACTCAAGCTGGGTACAGTTCTGTCTTTCTTATCTTGAGGCCCAGAGAGCACAATGTCTAAGGGGGAAAAGTGAAATGATGAAAAAGTCAATACTCATACTTGGCTCCAAGGGCAATGCTTTAGATTCAGAACGTTTGTAAGTGTGTTCGCGCCAAAATCTAAAATTTCGCCACAGTACACCCTCTTTCTCCCTCTTCCAGCATTAGCATTAAGTGTTATGAAAACATGTTTGGGGGTGGGGAGGGGGCGCTCAGAGAAGAGTTGCAATCAATGCCAAAGACTGAAAGGTCACTCAGAATTTTAAACTGACCCTCAGACAGAACCTCAAATGTTAAGATATCTGATATCTAACTAGAAATTATACATGTGAAAATTTAAATTTCCATACACTGCTGTTTCCTTCCGGCATTCTATTCCCTGCCCCCAATCACATTAGAATCTCATGTAGGATCCTCATGTGATTTAGAGCTCCCTTCTGCAGACAGCGCCAATAATGGGGTACACTAATGGCCCCCTCCCCCAGCTCTGGGAGTTAGAAGACAAAACCAGAGTTTTGGAGTAGCGTTTAGGGATGTGACAGGCTGTAAAATGCAGCAAGCCGGAAAGAGAATCAGAGCACGAGGGTTGATTCCTGTTTTGAATGCAAGGCTGTGGCTGTGGGAAAACAAGACTCTCTTGGTGTCTGTGGTGTGAACTCCTCCATCGTAGATATGTGTAAATAAACCATATATCCTAAAGACACCACAGTCTCTGCTGTCTCTCATTTGCCAATAGGAAAACTGAACCCTGGGGAAGCAGCCTGGAACCCCTGGAATATTCACAGTTTGGAAATTGGCATGGCATGCAACTATATCTATCTATCCCACATCTAAAACATCATACAATGATCATTGTTACCTTTGAATTTCTTGGTCTCCTTCTCCAAAAAAGGATGCATTTCGGAGAATTGATCTATTTGCTCTTTTAATCCAGGAGGAAAAGCTATTCCATTCATGGTTTTCTTTTTATTACACCTAGGAAGAAGAACGTGAGGTTTATTGTGCTCCATCTGGTCATTCTCAAGTCATTCTTAATTCAGCCGTCAGAATGAAGGAGAAAAGTCAGAACAGCAGGAAGATACAGAGGGCTTGGCCACGCTTCAGTTTGCCCTGTGATTTCTAGGCGCAGGTCTGATAGGTTTTTCGTTCATTCCCCCCTGCTTTCACCAGGAAAGCCCCCACTGTTTACTGCTGAATCGGAACCAAGGAAAGTCGAGTTTTCAGTGGGTTGACAGCGGGATAGAAACAAACATTTATCAGGTTTTCTGTGGATTTATGTTTCTTCCAATTCAGTGGTAAGCAGCAGGTTTTCCAGGAAAAGCGGCAGGACAAAAGAAAAGCCTCTCGGACGTTGGCCTAGAAATCACAGGAAAAGCGGAAGTGACGATGAAGCCCTGTGATAGCAAATAATGGTACTGTCTGCCCTGTGACCATTACAAAGACCTATTACAAACTGGGAAATGAAGTATAAGGGGGTGGGGAGTAGAAAGTGTAAATTACATATAAATGATCTATCCGTAATCTAATTTACCTCTTTTTAAAAAATCAACTTTACTGTTAAGATGAAGAAATATTTTCAAACAATCTGTCTGAAATTTTGATGCACACGTTGCATACAGTACGATGTTTAAAATTACACCTAGGTCATAAATGCCTGATTAACTTGTGACAAAGTTGTGATTTGTTGCTGCTTCTGCCTGATCAGAACAGGGAATAAATTGGCCCAATTTGGTTGAGGATCCAGGTGAATCTGGAGCACAACCTTACTGAATATTTTCTCCAACAAATTATGTTTGCACATAATGCACACAAGTAAATAGGAGATTTACTTTAGGACCCTCCCTCTTTTCTTGGATTGTAATATGTTTTAACTATTTTAAATATTGTATTTTAATTCATAAGCTGCCCTGGAAGCTGACAGTGGGGGGCAAGTAAGAAATCTAATAATCAACCACCACTACCAACATCTCTGATATGAAGTATACAATAGATGAAGAAATATCAGCACTTCTTCCTAAAATATGCATTTTATATACATTCCCCCCCTCAAAATCCTATCACTTTATGTATGCTGTTCTATGCATCCCCCAATGCGCTTTTTATACATTTCCCCACACGAGATACGCAGTTTTGGGTGGATTTTTTAAACCAAAAAATGCATCACAACATTTGTAAGTAATAAAATTATCCCTTACCTCCGAGGAATGAAATTAATATTATTCATATTCATATTAATAACAAAGCCACATACCTTTCCAGGATGCTTCTCATATTCTAGATGGAAGAGACAGAATGAGAGAAATTCAGTCCCTTGCACCACTTGCCTGCAGCCGTTTATTACTTTTCCCATTGCTTTATATATCAACAAAAACCGAAGTGAAAATGTGGTGGTACAGTCCTTCCTCAGAGGACAACCTGGACTGTTTCATTGTGCCCAGAGCCGTCTTAGGGAGTTCGGCCGCCGTGGCACAGCGATCCCTCCAGCGCCCAGTGTGTGCCGCCTCTCTCCCGCGCTTGCCGCCCCTCGGGAGGGGGGGTGGACTCTGCACACCCTTCCAGTGCTCCCAGGATGGGAGGCGAGGGCAGCCGGCTCGCAGCCCGCCCGGGAGCGGCATAGGCGGCAGTGGCTGCACCACCGGCGCAGGTTGGGGAGGGGGGCGCCCGGTATGCCGGCGGGCTTGTGGGGGCGCCCCTGAGGGGGCCGGCGCCCTGGCGCGCCGCGCCAGTAGCCCCTATGGATGAAACGGCCCTCATTGTGCCACTGCTCACCTGCAAGAATTCAGTCACTGGCTGCTTCTGTTTCTCCTCCAGCTGCCTGATCAGTTTGTCAAGGGAGGCCATTTCCTCACAGAGTTTGGCAATATATTGATTCCTACAGTTTTTAATCCCATCGTCCAGTTCCTTCAACTGAGCCAACAGGAGGCGCTCTTGTTCTTCCAGAAACTGGTGCAACTGCTTGAAATCAGCCACGATTTTCTGCCTCTCCATGTCTGTCTGCTTCTGCAAGGAGAGAATCATGGCCACACAAAGACATTTAGATGTCCCCTTGATTACATGTGCACAAGCTGACTGGCAGGGCAGTTGATGTTTACTTCAACACTCACAATGGTACAGATGTTCAGTCGCAGCTGAGGGCAGCAGGCAGGCTAGCTTAGCAGGACACGGCCACTTTGCTTGGCTCTGTCCTCAGTATTTTCCTGCTGCTCACCTACTGATCTATTAAGTTGCTGCTGCTCTCTATTTGCTGGCATCTTCAGCCTGCCTTGGTCACCTCACTCTGCCAATTATCAAACCTGGGACACTGAGCAAGCGAAGCATAGGCTCCACCACAGAATTAAGGCCTCACTCTGTCAATATAACCATCCTGGAGAGACAAGAAGGTTTGCACCTACCAGCAGATTCTGGCCTGCGGTCTCCCCCTTCAGTTGAGAAGACAGAATTTCTTCTCTCTGTTTGTTCAGGAACTCCAAATGACGCAGGATTTTACCCTGGGGTGGGTGAAAAGGCATTTGGGTTAGTTTTGGCAGCAGAGATATACTCATAAACTGTAACAGCTGTGTCTGTTCAAGAAACTAAGAACACGGAGGCTGAAAAGAGTCGATGTGCAGCTTCTAGGAAACTTCCGTTCTCAATGTAGAATTAGATCAGCATTCATATGTGCATATTTATATAGCTAATAATTCATTTTCTGATTAAATATGAGGGAAAACAAGGGGACTCAAAGTTATGGGGACACAGCGTAAGAGATGCAAGGTTTGCTCATATTCCAGGTTTGCACAAAACAGAGTATCTGTATGGGATTCGGCTCCTGAGCCAAGTCAGTCACCCTCTCACATTTTCTGCACCAAACTATGCTCTTTTCCAAAATTAATTTGGGTTAGAAACCAAAGCTTGTGGCTGGTGCACAGCCCTGTTCAGAGCTCTCTTTTTTTTTTAAGGAAAAAAAGCTTGCAGTATTCACCATGAAGTTATTACAGGAAGTGCCACACTTTTAACTTTTGGGGTGGAGAGGTGCCAGTTCTGCTGACTACCCCCAAAAGAAACTGCACTGGCCCTAATAACATCCTTTACCCCTCATAACTTCACAGCATTTGCTCCTCCTTTACCCCCTTGCAGTATTCTGTAGGTAGAACTTCCTTGTTGTTGTTCAGTCGTGTCCGACTCTTCGTGACCCCATGGACCAGGGCACGCCGGGCACCCCTATCCTCCACTGCCTCCCGCAGTTCGGCCAAACTCATGCCAGTCGCTTCGAGAACATTGTCCAACCATCTCGTCCTCTGTCGTCCCCTTCCTGGGCCTCTGCAAATAGGAAGCTTTGATGTGGTTCTGCAGCATAATCGTGAGCCACGTGGTTACATTGCTAATACCTGTTACCAATGCTCTGGGTTTTTTGGACATATCTAGAAAGAGGGGAAGTGGCCTTATACTGAGTTATATGTACCTCTGGTCCAACTAGCTCCGTACTGGCTGTACTGACTGGATTTCAACGATAAGGATTTCTGCATGCAAGATTGGGCTACTGTGACCCTTACTTTTATTTATTTATTTGCTGCCCTATATTTAAAGATCTCGAAGCGACTGGCATGAGTCTGGCCAAACTGCGGGAGGCAGTGGAGGATAGGGGTGCCTGCCGTGCTCTAGTCAATGGGGTCACAAAGAGTCGGACACGACTGAACAACAACGCTTACAAGATCTCAGGGTGGTTCACAGAATAAAATCTGAATATAAAGCCACAAAATATATAATCAAAATAAAAACAACCCCATAACCCAACCCACCCCCCAAAAGAACCACATTTTAAAAGGGCATAGGATGTCAATCAAATCAACCAAAGGCCTGGTTAAAAAGAACGTTTTTGCCTGGCAGCTAAAGGTGTATAATGAAGGTACACATACGGGGAGTCACTGCAGAGAAGGCCCCGTTCTCGTGTTGCCACCCTCCAAACCTCTCAAGGAGAAGGTGTTGTATTTTAGGCACACAAAGGAGGGCTTTGTAAGATGATCTCAGGGTCCGGGTAGGTTCATATGGAAAGAGGCGGTCCTTGAGGTATTGCGGTCCTGAGCCATTTAAGGGTTTATAGGTCAAAACCAGTACTTTGAATTGGGCACAGTAACTAATTGGTAGCCAGTGCAGTCGGACCAGGATCGGTGTAATATGCTTGAACCATCTTGCTCCAGTAAGCAACCTAGCCGCTGAATTCTGAACCAGTTGAAGTTTCCAAACAGTCTTCAGAGGCAGCCCTGCGTATAACGTATTGCAGTCATCTAACCTTGAGGTTACCAGAGCATAGACAACAGTAGTTAGGATATTCGTGTCTAGATAGGGGCGTAGCTGGGCCACCCGCCGAAGCTCCTGACAACCTTTTCCACCGGGCAGACTGCCCTCCTGGACCACCAGGCGGGGCCAACCTCATCAAAACATGGTGGGCATAACATCGGTTTCCCAACATAAATTCTGGGACTAGAGAAAAAGAGAAACTGCTGGGACCTGGGGAACATCAAATGCTTCCACAAGGCTGGCTTATACAGAGTCAGACCTCTGGTCTGTTTTCTATACCGACAGAAAGTTGCTTTCTGGCAAAGGCTTTCCCCAGCCCAACCTAAAAAATGCTAAGGAATGAACCTGGGACCTTCTTCAGGCAAAGCAGCAGCTCTACTGCTGAGTTACGGCCCTCAGATCAGCCTTCCAGAGTTTCTCTGTCCTGGTAATTATCTGGGCTCCTGGGGCAGTTAAAGGTGGGAGGTGGTTGAAATAAGCATTTTTCAAGTCCCCTTGGAACTTCTTGCAATTGTCCCTATTACCGAATGCTCAATACAAGATAGGAGCTGCAGGCCTCACTATCTGGCTTCCAAGCCTCTCCTCAGGCTGCAAGATTCGCCAGCTCCAGTTCACACCCTCCTTGAGTCTTTTTTGCCTGGCTAGAATGTGTCCCTGAACTCCACTAATGCTTCCCGCTTACTCAGATGGCGAACAGAGAAAGCAATGAGAACATTTGTAGGAACTAGCCTACTGCAAAAGGTTAGATTTTCAAGTGTTGCTGTGTCCCCTTTTGCCTCGGGCCCCAATAACCAGCAGCGTTTGGGACACAAACACCCACCTACATGCCCCACCCGAATGTCGCCTAGAGAAAAATGCCGCCCTCAGGCTCAAGTATTTCCCCCATCCCTTGGATAAGTGAGCATCCCGTACCTGATACTCTTCAAAGGCTTCCTCCTTTGGGATCACCTTGTGCTCCCTGTGCTCCTTGGATTTGTCGCACACCACACAGATGGGGGCTTGGTCATCTTCGCAGAAGAGTTTCAGGGGCTCCTGGTGTCTCTCGCAAAACCTTACCACTGCGTCCGCCCCTTTGGGCACCTGAAGGCTGAATTTCTTGACTATTTCCACAATGCTCGCCAGTTGCCGGTTGGGCCTGAAATTCCTTGGCTGGCAAGGTTCCCTGCACTGAGGGCAAGAAGCATCTGGGTCCGATTTCCCCCAAGCCTGGGTAATGCAGATTTTGCAGAAATTGTGGCCGCAGTCCATGGTCACTGGATCTGTGAAATACTCTAGGCAGATGGAGCATGTCGTTTCCTCGCAGAGGCTCTGGACTGGACCCTCGCCCGCCATTTCGTCTGCCTGAAAAGGGAACAAAAGGCTTAGTTTCGTTTTCCAGTTTCAAGTCACAGGGCGGGGCTTTCCCTCCCTCTGGGTGACTCATAGCTTTTGAAAAGCAGCGGCAGAGCAAATTCTGCGGAAGAAACCCTTACAGTGTGTAGCTTCACATCTGTACCATGCATTCAAAATGCATGGTGTCTGCCAAAGAATCCTGGGACTCCCCGTTTACCCCCAAAAGCTACACTTCCCAGCACCCTTAACTAACTGCAGTCCCCAGGAAAATTTGAGGGAGAGCCATGTGGTAATCATGAGGCTAATAAAAGTTTGAATACTAACTGACTGGAGCAGGAGGTAAAGGGAAGTAAAGCCTGAGAAAAACAATTGTTTACTTGAGAAGGAAACCATGAGGGAAGAATTAGTTTCCTGTCTCCCACCAAAACAAAAGAACAACACCACAAACTGGCTATAACTATAAAACCAAATAATAGAAATGAGCTGGTAACCATTAGATTCACAAACATGCTAAAGTGCCAAGTGCAAATACTGAAAACAAAGTGACTCACGCCACTTGTTATATTATTCATCAATCCAATTTGTTCAGATATTGCTGTATTTTTACACTTTGTTTTCAGTATTGTTGTTTTGCTTTGTTGTATTATTTTCACCACAATTGATACATGTGTATATTATTCCTTTCTCCCACCACCAATTCTCATAAAGTATCTTCTTGCAAACACTGTTGCTCCAGAGTCCCAAATGTTAATAAGACTTGGGGACAAGCAACTTTGACTTTTGAATTCACCACAAACCAGGACATCATAGCTGATAGGATTAGGCTTTTAGATCAAAATACTGTATAATTAAAGTAAATAAGCCCAAAGAAAGCAAAGCAAAACCACACATATGCACCCGAGTATTTGCTTAAGTTTATGATTTCAATTGTTTTTATTGTATGTGTCTACTACCCTGAACTCCCCATCCTGGTCCAGCGCCGTAACCACTATACCACACTGCCTGTATCTGAAGAACGATCCATTCCAAGTTGGGTTTAAGGATAAAGAGCCCTGAGAAGGGAGAGCAGCTGGCACCCTGGCGCTGCCCGTGGGCACAGTTAGGGTCCAGTCAGCATACTGAGAAGGAAGACACAGTATTTCCCCCTGCTATGGTAAGATTTACTGTATTTCTATTGTACTGATTATTTTAAAATTTGCTCTCTCCATGTATAAATTAGCACAAAGAATCGCAGAATTGTAGAGATGGAAGGGACCCCAAGAGTCATCTAGTCTAACCCCCTGTAATGTAGGACTCAGCTAATGCATTTCTGACTTTCATGTACATTTTCATTTAAATTTCTGACCTACTGTTTTTGGTGATACAGAAATGGTCGATCTGCTCTGTCCAAATGCCCTCGCTTGTTTACTAATTTACAACTAGCTGCACCCGGCCACGTGTTGCTGTGGCTAAGTTTTTTTTAATGGAAAAGGAAGATAGAAAAGAGAAAGTGTACATTTGTAATATGTTTAATTTCACAATGCTTGTGGGTATACAATATTTTATGTTGTTCCATTTTCTGTGGAGATATAGAGATTGCCTGGGTTGCCGACTCTAGAACACGCAACATATAATTGTCCATGTGAGAATCATTCCGTGTGTAGATCTAAACCCCACAATTCTAAAGACTGGCCCTGAGCTTTGTTGATGGTGATTGCAAACGCCAATCGAATTGGGAATTGTAATCGCTTAAATTGAAATGGCATATCCCTTGCAATCATAGGAATGTGAGGAATTAGTACATCTTCTCCTTTGAAAGGTCCTTTCAAGATTGTTGCTTCTATGACGTTGGGCATTAATTTTTTTACTGCAAGTCGTGTGCCGTTGCAAAGCTTTGGCTGGTTGATATTTCACAACGTGATAATTGGTACGCCGATTTTCAATTGCAGTACGTGCGGTGGAATCCCTGGCAGATCGAGTGAATTCAGAAATTCTGTTGGATAATTAACTGCTTCATCTGCTTCCACAACAGTGTCGATGGACTTGTATGTGACTGCCTCGGTTTGAATGTTAGACTGAATAATATTGTTAAGTTCATTGACGTCTTTATTCTTGGGTGCAAGAATAGCTCGTTTACTCAACCAGTCGTGATTGGTATAATTGGTTTGAATATTGGGAAAGACTTTTGCAACCAATTCTTCTTTTGACGTCACTAAATTGCAGAAGTTAGGAGACAATGAAATTTTTCCTGAGTTCAGATTAATCGGCACCTTCCCGTTCCCAATTTGCAGCAATTGATTTGAGAATATATGAGCTGATTGATTGTTTTGGAGTTGGACGTGCATATATGTTGTTAATTTTAACGAGTATTTAACGAGTATTTCAGGCAAGCATTTATTTCGTCCGCCGCAGTGTTTCTGCTCCGCGAGTACGGCAACCTAAGTTTGATCTTCTGCGAGGCATTATTTGGATGAAGTAAAGCAGATTGATTGCACTGAAAAAAAGAAAGTTCTCACAAAAACATTAAAAAATGCAAAACATTGAAAACGGAAAAAACACAAACTAAAGCACAAAGGGGGGAAAAGGAAAAAATTACTAACGAAATATTTCAATTAAAGCAGAGATCAATCGACACACTTCAATTCCAACAGCAATTGCACTGAAAACATTGAAAGGGGATCGTAAAATTGGAGAGTTTAAGGGCGAAGCAGAACAAAGACTAAAAGTCATATTTGTCAACTTAATACATGAGTTTTGAGGAAGTCGCGGCATTAAAGGCAGCAGGACATGCACGGGTTTTCTTCAGCTCTACTTCCCAAAAAGTGTTTGTTCTGCTTCAGGCAGATGTTCAGGTTTCTAGACATGGTGGTCAAATGTTTAACTCAATTTCTTCCCCCTTTTCCCCTCTCCTTCTTTGACTGAATTGTGACAGGTGTGACTCACCATTCAATGCTCTGGATGCAGCCCCGCTTCCCTGGCGGATTCAGACTTGGGCGGTTCCTGAGCGAGGGGCTCTTTCCCTCCCCTCCCCCCTCTCTCATCCCCTCTGGAGGGATTCCCAGTGAGCCCCACAGACCCAGGGGGTCCCCCTGTTCTTAGTTTGGGGTGGTCTTTCCCCCCTGAAATCTCTTTTCCCCCACCCCAGGACTGGAAGGAGACCCTGCTTTCTCCTGCCTCCCAACAGCTTCTCCCATTGAACTTCCGCCTGCCTCCTCTCGCAACGGAGAGGCTCCTTCCCCACCTTCCCCTCCAAGGTCCCCCCAATACGCCTTTCTCCCTCCCTTATCAACGGCTCCTTTCATTTCCCCACCAAAAGTGCTGGCTCCGCTCCTCGCGCGCACACACAGGGGTGGGGGCAGAATCCCCCTCCCCAAGAATGGACGTCCAAGGTTGCCAGGTCGTAAGAGTCCACAGTGTGGAAGGCTAACCCCAGGACAGGGTGGCATGATTTGGAGTGCACAGAAAACACCCCCAGAGGAAGTAGCAGACCAAAAAGGGCATGGTAGTGGAGTCCATATGTAGAATGATGTCAAATAATGGGGGTGGGGGTGCAAGGCTGAGGTTCCATGGGCAGGCAAGCAACACCTTGAAACCCTCAGATCGTAAATCAGAAACATTGAAATGGAATGGTAAAATGTTTAATTTAACGTGTGCTACTTTCCCCTCCAAGGTCCCCCCTCAGACCACAGAAACAGCTCCCCCTTTCTTCTTCCCTCAGAAATGGCTCCTTTCATTTTCCCGCCAAAACTGCTGGCTCCGCCCCCCGCGCACACACGGGGAGGGCAGAATCTGCTCCCTAAGAATGGGAAAAGTGCTGGCTCTTCCCCCGCGCACACGACCCTGCTTCGTAAATCAGAAACATTGCTGCTTTTACATCCAGCAGATGGCGCTGTTTTTGCCAAAAAAATCATGGTTTTACCTGTCACAGGTGTGACATCTATATAAGCTAGGTATATAAAACCACTCCCCTATTTCGAATGCAACGTTGTGTCAAAATTTCAAAGCAATCGGTGAAGGACTTTCTGAGATTTAAGATTTTGAACAAACAAACATTTACATTTTTATTTATATCGATTCCTGCTTCTCTTTGTTCCTTAATTCCCCCACATACTGTGACTTCTCTACAAACACTAACATTCCTCATTTCACCTTTCCCCCTTTCACGGGTTGATTTATTAATTTTGTAGCAACATGGCAGATCTTCAACATATATACACACATACATTAGTAATAAGCTGCATAGGCATAGAGGATCACACATATAATAAAAACAGAATCTTCTATTTTCTGTATTAAACCTCTGTATTATATACACTGATTCAGAATATACATTGTGGTGGTGCTCTTCTTGGAGGCTGGATCTGCCACCCGAGGCAACTGCCTCACCTCACCTCACCACTGTGGGAATGTTTAGGAGTGTGGATGAGTATATATTACTTTATATATATCATCCCAGCTTGTGTGAGCAAGCTCCAAACTTAGCAGTTACATTCCTTTTAAAACACAGCAGAAAACGGTTGCATAGGCTTGCTAAGGCCTCTAGAACAAGTATATATTCCTGGTATATTCCCCTTGTTCCCTCTTAAAAGTAAAGACACAACACAGTACTGTTTGTAAGAGAGTTTAGATAAATGTATTTACATGTAGTGTAGCTGATTCCATAGGGGAACAGGCTTCACCTGTGCTCCTCTCAGCTGTAAGCCAAGAGGGCATCCTGCTTCTTCAAGAGACGAGGCAAAATGGAGAATGATCCCTGGGATCTTGTTCCCAGGTAAGACCACACCTACTTCTAGTTCCTGTAACTCAGTCCAGGTAAACAGGAAGTTAAGCCTGGAGGACTGAGTTACCTTCATGTCCACTCTAGCAATGTTGTGTTTGGCTGCTCACGCTTGTGTCACCCCTCCTCGCTGTCCCGCCCCTCTCCATATCCCGGCAGCCAGCGGCAAAATAAGCTTCTTTCGCCGCTTGCTGCTGGGGCATGGAGAGGAGGGGGCGGGCCAGTGAGGAGCGGTGTCAGCCCTCCTCACTGGCCCACCCCTCTCCATGTCCCAACTCCGCTCAGGGAGCCTAGCCAGCAGCAATAGAAGCTTCTTTCGCCGCTGGCTGCCGGGGCATGGAGAGGAGGGGGTGGGCCAGCAAGGAGGGGTGTCAGCCCTCCTCGCTGGCCTGCCCCTCTCCATTCCCTTGCTCCGCTCAGGGAGCCCAACCAGCGGGGGGGAAGGCCCCTGAAAGGGGGAAAGCCCCCTTTCAGCGGCTTCCCCCCCCCCGCTGGCTGGAGGCGCCAATCGCGGGGGGTGGGGCCCCGCAGAGAGTGTCACCCCCCCAGGGCGCTACTCGGGGCGGCCCACCCCCATCCCTTGCTACGCCCCTGCACACACACACTCTAGCTGCAGCTTCCACAATTGCACTGGGGGCCAGAGTGACTGACGGTTGTATCTTTGCTGAACCAAGGAAATGGACCCGGAAATATTTTTCACCCTGTTTGGGAAGATTTAGGGGTGGATGAAATGGAGAGAAACCCCCTGCAGCCAGGTCAACTCACGACCAAGGCTGCATTGCTCCAGTAAATTTGCATCACAAATGGAATGATTCCTTCATTCTCCAATGATAAACATTTAGTGTTTTATTCATGTTCGGGTGTTCATGGTGTTTCGTTTCACTATGATGTCTTTATTAATACAAAACTGCAAAAACAAACACACACAAAATACACAAAACAGAAGCATTGCTGAAACAGGATTTCTCCTTCTATGGAAACAACTGCAGACTTTTTCAGATACAGAACTCTGGAAACTCCACTGAGTATTAATGTAACACAGGAACAACGAAACTGAAACCTTCTTTCCGTGAACCTCATACCCCAAAACAATTTTTATGTACGTGACCATAAAACCTAAATTTCCTTTCGGTAGAATGCCTTAAGCACCAAGGGTCAACCAGATTCAACTCTTGCATGTACTTTTTGAGAGTTTCTCTAACTAATGAAACTTTTTTTCATGGAGGCTTGCTTCTATCCAGGTTAGGATCAATTATTTCACTGAAATCAACTCCTATTATAAGTTAATTGCATCTGCTTTGACTTAGATGACTAAAACACAGATAAAACCTATCTGGGGAATCTACATTTGGCCCATATATATTAATCAATATTATTACCATTTCGGCAATTTTCACACACAAAATTGAATACCATCCATTTTCATCACTAATAACATGTCATATATCCACCACCAATCGTTTTTGTATCAAGATAGCAAGGCCTCTAGCATTGGAAATATAATTTGTAGTATACACCTTTCCTACCCAATTCTTCATTAACACCTTTTTGTCTTGATTTAACAAATGTGTCTCTTGTAAATAACCTATATTAGTATTTAAAGATTTTAAGTATTGCAGAATTACCCGCTGTTTTTTGGACTCTCTCAGCCCTTTTACATTTAAACTAACAAAATTCATGTTATATTATCAATTTCCTTTTGGCCCCTCTTATCTTGGTTGTAAATCCAATATTAGTTGTTGCAAGGTTTCTTGTATATGCATGTATATAAAACCTGCCATTCATATACCTCAAATACTTCTTTCCTATCAGCTTGACTCTGACTTGTTAATATTTTCATTCAAAAAGCGGTGGTGACTTTTGCTGCTTCACTAGTCGATAAACAGGTGGTATAAAACATTCTTTTGTTGTTGGTTTTCACTGCTGACTGTTTACACTCCAATCTATTGGTGGAACGCCCAGACTGGCAAAACAATGTCTTTAACAGTGTGTCCTTTTATTAATCAGTTAATGGAGTCATCCTAAGCTTCAGTTCCAGGGTGTCAACCAATTTTAGTGAGGAATGCCTCTGCAAAGTCTGGATGGTTGAGTTGGTGAGTTTGACCAGAATATTGAAAACAAGACTTTGCCAGGAACTGAATGTAGTATTCCATATTCTTTGCCCTAGCAAGGGCTTTTGCTTTAACAAATTTAGACTGCGCTTGAATCACATCCTTGGAGAAGTCCAGAAAGAGAAATATTCTTCTTCACCAGGGCTTTCATTGATTTTTGGCGGAATCTGTCTTTCTTATCTTGAGGTCAGGAGAACAAAACATCTAAGGAAAAACAGTGATATGAGGAAGAAGTCAATACTCATACTTCCAAGGCTGTGCTTTAGATTTAGAGTGCTTGGAAGTGTGTTCACGCCAAAATCTAAAATTTAGCTCTCGTATATGATCGTCTGCCCTCTTCTGTGTTGATGTAATGTGAACAATGGGTGAAATTGCACAGTGCTTGGGCTCGTGCCTTGAGGAGCAAATTTCCCATGTCTGGATGTTCTGAGATAAGGGTGCCAGGTGCACTGGGTTGCCATAGCAACACCAGAAAGGTTGAGTGTGCAACTTGTGGAGTCATTCACCCTCCCATTGGTCCAGGAAATATGCCCACATGTAGAGACAGGAATAGTAGCCTCTAGGGCATTGGTTTCATCCTGTCTGTCTTGTCTGTGCCCTGTCCCGTTTGCTGTCAGGGTCTGACTCTGTGAGACTCAGGGGAAGAGGCCGTGGGTTTTATACAGAAGCATTAGCTAGCATGGTGATTGATGAGTGTCAATGGATCTGCTCATAAGTATCTTTACTTTAAAGACCGGAAGAAATGTGTCTTGTGTCTGGAGACATTAAACACTTGGTTACTTTGAAATGTGTGTGAGGAGTTTCCCCCTTAACTGAGACCCTGGAAGATGCTGTTCGGTTGGGAGAAGGAAATCTCTGATGACTCCGCTTACTGTGCTCATAACTCAAACCAGTTGAGGTGCGGTGAACTAACAACTGACTTCAGCAAGCCACAGCATTCCAGCATTATCATTACATTTTATGAAAACATTGAGGGGGATGGGGTTCAGAGAAATCAATGCCAAGTAATGATGATTAGTCAGAATATTAAATAGAAAAGAAATAAAAAAGAACCCTCAAATGTCAAGCTTCAACTACTCTTGCTTGCTTCCCAGTCCTCCAGGGCTGAAATAGTTAGAAGACAAAGCCAGAGTTTTGGAGTAGAGTTTAGGGATGTGACAGGCTGTAAAAGGCAGCAAGCCGGAAAGAGAATCAGAGCACAATGGTTGGTTCCTGTTTTGGATTCAAGGCTGTGGCTATGAGAGAAACAAGACTCTCTTGGGGTGTCCGTGCTGTGAACCCCCCATCGTAGACTCAGATTGTATATATGTGTAAATAAACCATATATCCTAAAGACACCACAGTCTCTGCTGTGCCTCATTTGCCAATAGGAAATGCGAAACCTGGAAATGCCGCTTGGGAGCCCTGTAATTTTGTGCTGCTTGGAGATTGAGTTGAGGTACAGTCCTGTCTTCCTTTTTTTGAGGTCCAGAGAGCACAGCATCTAAGGGAGGGGAAGTCAGTATAAGAATTTTATTGGCTTTTTTCAAAACAAAGAACGACAAAACACATACCACACACAAACATAACAATCAAAACATAATAAAAAAACAAATATAACCCCACTAAAACACCAATAATTCTTTTTCTTGTTTGAAACAAAAAAAAAAAAAATCTTGTTCGAATCAATACTGGGTGACTTCCCCCGTTTTCTCTCCTTTGGTTCCAATTCCCATTTACTTTAATAACTTCTCATCTCTAAAATTCAAATCATCCAAAAATAAATAAATCTAAACATACTTCTCAATATTTAATTCTAGTTCAAATTAACCTATTACTTCTTAACTAACATCTTACATCTTATTTCACTTAAACTGCTGCTAATAAAAGAATTCAGATATCTCTTCTCTAGTTCAAAAACTTAAAATCTTAACACACCGGCTTCAGGGTACCATAATAAACCATCCTAATTATATTTTAGATATTTCACCCTATCCCTTTTCTAACCATTTTCTTTCGCCATCTCGGGGTCTCCCCCCAGACATTCCTCCATCTTACACCAAGACCATTTTTCAGAATGTCCTCTTTTCTTATAAGTCCACAGTTCCAGACGCAGTCTATAACAGTCCTTACAGGGAGCATCAGGGTACACAAATCATCATCTTCCAGCATCTCCGCTTCAAAATTCCGTTCATCTTCTAATCGTAGATATACAAATCTTTTCCCCATCATTCCTGGGCTCTCACCCCAGAAACTGGATATAAATTGTCTTCTGATCCTGGGTCTCTCACCCCAACAGGATTTTTCATCTCCTCCGAGTTGCGTAATCATTGTACTTTGTACTTCAATAATTCCCTTAAGTTCCCTGCCAAGGTTTTCTTCCATTTTAACCAAATTCTCAAGAGTCTTTCCTGTGGGATATAACTTTTCTGCGACATCCTGGTTCAGCAAAATTAATTTCTGGTTTAGCAATTCTAAGTTCAAAAAAAAATCCTTTGTTCGTGAGTCAGTCCAGAGTCTAAAGCCAGCTTGAAAACGAAACCCAACATGGTAGAAGTGGGCATAGGGTATCAGGTTTCAGTATTTTTCCATCTTAGTCACAGTACTTTTCCATCTTAGTCATAAGTCTCCGCAGCCATTTTCCCTGGAGTCAGGGTGAAAAGATTACATTCTATCCACTTCAAGAAGAAATATTTCCACCAACTTAGGTCCCCTAAAAGGGGTTTAACCAATCTCACTTATCAAATTCAGAACATTGTATCCACCACTGCAACAGCAGTCGCCATCAAAAGCAGTTACTTTCTCTTCACACAAAGGGAAAAAAACGGGCTTCCTTTCCATCGTAGCTCCCGGAGCGCCAAATGTCAAAGTTAAGTCCAATTATTACCGTACTCACGGCCAACGGGTTTCTTCTGTTTTCCTTCTGACAGGTAGAACGATCTCGCTCATCGCGAGCGGCGGCCGCCGCTTCGCCGGTCCGGTTGGGGCATGCCTCCACAGCCCGGCGCCGTAGTCCCTTCACCCCCACTCCCCCTTTACAGGGGGAGTGGGAGAAGGGTTCGGCGCCATAGCGGGCTCGCTGGAGAGCCCATGCCGCGGGATGCTCGACCCGCAGTTTAGCGGAGCCCCGCTTTGCGGTAGCGGGGCTCCTACCCCCGGGCCGGCCTGAGTCGCTTCGCTGCAGAAGTGACCCACGTCCGCCCGCGATGGCGTCCTCGCCGGAAGTCAGGGAGGGGAAGTCAAATGAGGAAAAAGCCAATACTTGTACTTGGCTCCCAGGGCAATGCTTTAGATTTAGAATGATTGCAAGTGTGTTCATGCCAAAATCTAAAATTTAGCCATAGTACTCCATCTTTTGTCCTCTTCTAGCATTAGTTTTAAGTGTTATTAAAACATGTTGGGGGGGGGCACTCAGAGAAGAGTTGCAATCAATGCCAAAGACTGAAAGTACACTCAGAATTTTAATTGACCCTTACATAGAACCCTCAAATGTCAAGATATCAGATATCTAACGGCAAATCCTACTTGTGAAAATTTAAATTTCCATACACTGCTCTTTCCTTCCGGCATTCTATTCCCCCTCCCCTATCACATCACAATCTTATGCAGGATCCCCATATGATTCAGAGCTCCCTGCTGCTGGGAGATAGAAGTGCAAAACCCTCCCATATCTCATCGGCAAAAATTGATCTGTCAAACCTGGAAATGTACTTTTTTTCCCTTGAAGTCCAGAGAGCACAGCATCTAAGGAAAAAAGTGCAATGAGGAAAAAGTCAATACTCATACTTGGTTCCCAGGGCAATGCTTTAGATTTAGAATGTTTGCAAGTGTGTTCATGACATAATCTAAAATGTAGCCATAGTACTCCATCTTTCTCCCTCTTCCAGCATTAGCATTAAGTGTTATGAAAGCATGTTTGGGGTGGGGGGCACAGAGAAGAGTTGCCTTCCCCAGCTCTGAGAGAGTTAGGAGACAAAACCAGTGTTATGGAGTAGAGTTTAGGGATGCAACAGGCTGTAAAAGGCAGCAAGACAGAACGAGAATCAGAGCACGATGGTTGATTTCTGTTTTGAATGCAAGGCAAGGCTGTGGCTATGGGAGAAACAAGACTCTCTTGGGGTGTCTATGGTGTGAACCCCTCCATCCTAGGCTCAGATTGCATATATGTTTAAATAAACCATATATCCTAAAGACACCAGAGTCTCTGCTGTCTCTCATTTCCCAAAAGGAAACACGAACCCAGTGAAGGCAGCTTGGGAATCCAGAAAGCGTGAGCTGCTTGGTGATTCCAGCGGGGTACAGCTGTGTCTTCCTTTCCTTGAAGTCCAGAGAGCACAACGTCTAAGGGGGAAAAGTGAAATGAGGAAAAAGTCAGTACTCAAACTTGGCTCCAAGGGCAATGCTTTAGATTTAGAATGATTGCAAGTGTGTTCGTGCCAAAATATAAAATTTAGCCATAGTAATCCCTCTTTCTCCTTCTTCCGGCATTAGCATTAAGCGTTATGCAAACATGTTGGGGGGGGTGGGCGCTCAGAGAAGAGTTGCAATCAAGGCGAAAGACTGAAAGGTCACTCAGAATTTTAAATTGACCCTCAGACAGAACCCTCAAATGTCAAGATATCTGATATCTAACAGGAAATTATACATGTGAAAATTTAAATTTCCATACACTGCTCTTACCTTCCGGCATTCTATTCCTTGCCCCCAATCACATTAGAATCTCATGTAGGATCCCCATGTGATTTAGAGCTCCCTTCTGCAGACAGCGCCAATAATGGGGTACACTAATGGCCCCCTCTGAGATAGTTAGAAAGCAAAACCAGAGTTTTGAAGTGGAGTAGAGGTTAGGGATGTCAGAGGCTGTAAAAGGCAGCAAGACAGAAAGAGAATCAGCACGATGGTTGATTCCTGTTTTGAATCCAAGCCTGTGGCTGTGGGAGAAACAAGACTCTCTTGGGGTGTCCCTGTTGTAAACCCCTCCATTGTAGATTCAGATTGTATATATGTGTAAATAAACCATATATCCTAAAGACACCACAGTCTCTGCTGTCTCTCATTTGCCAATAGGAAACTCGAAGACTGGGGAAACAGGCTGGGACCCCTGGAATATTCACCGTTTGGAAATTGGCAGGGCATGCAACTATATCTATCTATCCCACATCTAAAACATCATACAATGATATTTGTTACCTTTGAATTTTTTGGTCTCCTTCTTCAAAAAAGGATGCATTTTGGAGAATTTATCTAGTTGCTGTTTTAATCCAGGAGGAAAAGCTATGGCATCCATGGTTTTATTTTCATTTTCATTACACCTAGGAAGAAGAAAGTGAGGTTTATTGTGCTCCATCTGGTCATTCTCAAGTCATTCTTAATTCAGCCGTCAGAATGAAGGAGAAAAGTGGGGACAGCAGGAAGATACAGAGGGCTCGTCCGTGATATGTTTCTCTTTCATTCCCCCTGCTTTCTCCACGAAAGCCCCCACTGTTTACCACTGGATCGGAACAAAGGTCATTCAGGTGTTCTGTGGATTGACAGCTGAACAGATTCAAACATTAATCGGGTTTTCTGCTGATTTATGTTTCTTCCAATTCAGTGATAAGTAGCAGGTTTTCCCAGGAAAAGCGGTAGGAAAAAAGAAAAGCCTCTCGGACGTGGGCCTAGAAATCACAGGAAAAGCGGAAGTGTGGGTGAAGCCCTGTGATAGCAACTAATGGTATTGTCTGCCCTGTGACCATTACAAAGACCTATTAGAAACTGGAAAATGAAGTATAAAGTGTAAATTTACATAAACATTTTTCATATTAAATCTACATATAAATGATCAATCTGTAATCCACTTTACCTCTTTTTTTAAAAATCAACTTTACTGTGAAAATGCAGAAATATTTTCAAACAATCTGTCTGAAATTTTGACACACACGTTGCATACCACACCATGTTAAAAATTACACTTAGGTCAGAAGCGCCTGATGATCTAAGTTGTGATTTGTTCCTGCTTCTGCCTGATCAGAACAGGGTATAAATTGGCCCAATTTGGTTGAGGATCCAGGTGAACCTGGAACACAACCTTACTGAATATTTTCTCCAACAAATTATGTTTGCACATAATGCACACAAGTAACTAATAAGAGCATCTCTTTATCCTGGAGTTTGTCATCTAGGAGATGTATTCTAGGACCCACCGTGTTTTCTTGGATTGTAATTTGTTTTAACTATTCTTAATATTGTATTTTAATTCATAAGCTGCCCAGGAACATGACAGTCGAGGGCAAGTAAGAAATCTAATAATCCACCACCACCACCATCTCTGATATGAATATGCATTTTATATGCATTCCCCCCAAATATATTATTCATTTTTGTGTGCTGCTCTATGCATCCCCCAATGCGCTTTTTGTACATTTCCTCGCATGAGATACACAGTTTTGGATGGCTTTTTTAAACCAAAAAATGCATCACAACACATGAAAAAGTATGCAATCAGATTGGTAACTGTTTTCTGATCTGCTTATTGGTCTATAAACTGTGGATTAGAATGGTTCACGTAAAAGTATAGACCAAATAAAACTATCCCTTACCTCCGAGGAAGGAAATTAATATTATTCATATTCATATTCATATTACAAAGCCACATACCTTTCCAGGATGCTTCTCATATTCTAGACGGAAGAGACAGAATGAGAGAAATTTAGTCCCATGCACCACTTCCCTCCAGCCATTTATTACTTTTCCCTTTGCTTTATATATCAACCAAAACCGAAGTGTACAAACCTACTATAAATACTTCCATAGACCAAAGAACAGCCGTTCCTCAGAAGACAACCTGCACTGTTTCATTGTGCCATTGCTCACCTGCAAGAATTCAGCCACTGGCTGCTTCTGTTTCTCTTCCAGCTGCGTGATTAGGTTGTCAAGGGAGGCCATTTCCTCACAGAGTTTGGCAATATATTGATTCCTACAGTTTTTAACCCCATCGTCCAGTTCCTTCAATTGAGCCAGCAGGAGGTGCTCTTGTTCTTCCAGAAACTGGTGCAATTTCTCGAAATCGGACATGATTTTATGCCTCTCCATGTATGTCTGCTTCTACAAGAAGAGAGTCATTTAGGTGTCTCCTTAATTCCATGTGCCCAAGCTGAGTGGCAGGGCAGTTGTTGTTCACTTCACACTCACAATGGTACAGAGGTTCAGTCACACAGCTGAGGGCAGCAGGCAGGCTAGCTTAGCAGGATATGGCCATTTTGCTTAGCTCTGTCCTCAGTATTTTCCTGCTGCTCACTCTATTTGCTGGCATGTTCAGCCTGCCTTGGTCACCTCACTCTGCCTCATAGTAGGGCCTGGAGTAAGTGACGAGAAGGAGGAGGACTGGCTTTGTGGGGTTCATGTCATTCTTAAAGGATTAATGATGGCATGCCTGGACATTTTTGGACTCAAGGACTACATTGGCCCTTAGACAACCCAACCAATTTTAGCCTATCCTATTGAATGTTGTCTAACCTTGCAGGCAGATGCTCTTCAAGGTCTGAAGCAGAAATCTGTCCCATCTCTACCACCCAATACCCATTTAATTGATAATGCCAATGATTAAACCTGGGACGCTGTGAAAGCGAGGCATAGGCTTCACCACAGAACAAAGGCCTCACTCTGTCAAGTATAACCATCCTAGAGAGGCAAGAAGCTATACAGGTTTGAACCTACTTACCAGCAGATTTTGGCTTTCGGTGTCCCACTTCAGTTTAGAAGACAGAATGTCTCGTCTCTGTTTGTTAAGGAACTCCAAATGATGCAGAATTTTACCCTAGGGTGGGCAAAAGGGCATTTGGGTTAATTTTGGCAGCAGAGACATACTCATGATATTGTTCTGTCTGTTCAAGCCATTTGTTTCTGTTCAAGAAACCAAGAACACATAGGCTGAAGAGAGTCTATGTACAGCTTCTAGGCAATTTTCGTTCTCAATTCCTCGCTCCCCAATAACCAGCTGCATTTGGGACACAAACACCCACATCCACACCCCACCCAAATGTCACCTAGAGAAAAATGCGGCCCTCAGGCTGATATATTTTCCCCATCCCTAGGATAAGTGAGCATCCCTTGGAAGTCTGGTCCCCATCCTACAGCTCCGTACCTGATACTCCTCAAAGGCCTCCTCCTTTGGGATCACTTTGTGCTCCATGTGATCCTTGGATTTGTCACACACCACACAGATGGGGGCTTGGTCATCTTCGCAGAAGAGTTTCAGGGGCTCCTTGTGTCTCTCGCAAACCCTTCCCAGCGCTTCCGCCCCTTTGGCCATCTGAAGGCTGAATTTCTTGGCTATTTCCACAATGCTCGCCAGTTGCCGGTTGGGCCTGAAATTCCTTTGCTGGCAAGGTTCCCTGCACTGAGGGCAAGAAGCATCTGGGTCCGATTTTCTCCAAGCCTCGGTGATGCAGGTTTGGCAGAAATTGTGGCCACAGTCTATGGTCACTGGATCTGTGAAATACTCCAGGCAGATGGAGCATGTCGTTTCCTCGCAGAGGTTCTGGACTGGACCCTCGTCTGCCATTTCGTCTGCCTGAAAAGGGAATAAAAGGCTTACGGTAGTTTTGTTTCTCCAGTTTCAAATCACAGGGCGGGCCTTTCGCTGCCTCTGGGTGACTCATAGTTTTTGAAAAGCAGCAGCGTAAGCCAGAAGAAACCGTTACAGTGTGCAGCTTCACATCCGTACCATGCATTCAAAGTGCATGGTGTCTGCCAAAGAATCCTGGCAATGGCCATTTACCCCAAAAAAGCTACACTTCCCAGCACCCTTAACTAACTGAAGTCCCCAGGAAAATTTGAGGGAGAGCCATGTGGCCATCGTGAGGCTGATAAAAGTTTGAATACTAACTGGAGCAGGAGGAGAAAGACTGAGAAAAACAATCGTTCACTTGAGAAGGAATCAGTGAGAGAAGAATTGGTTGCCTGTCTCCCACCCCCAGTTCTCATACAGTATCTTCTTGCAAACACTGTTGCTCCAGTCCCAAATGTTAATAGGATCTGGGGACAACTAACTTTGACTTTTGAATTCACCACAACTGGGACACCATAGCTGATAGCGTTAGGCTTTTAGATCAAAAGAAAATCTATATATGTATAAATGTAAAAGGTGGATGTTTGTGACCAATTGCCTTTCTCTGTAACCGCTTGACCAATTCCGTTGAAATTCGGACACAATGTTCCATGGCCATATGGGAGTTTTTGTACATACTTACATTGTACAGATAGCACACCTTTCACCGGTAAAAACGTGATTTTATGCAAAACAATATAGCGCCCTCCAGTGGACGTCAAACCCACAGACGTCATCTCATTTCACCACCACACCGTACCCACCCCTGCTCCCTCCTCCTCCTACAAACCACCATAGTAGATGCCCCCACCGCCTCCAGCTTGCACTGCTTCCTCCAGAGCTAGCCACCGCCTCCAGAGCAAGGCTGGCCGCAAAAGCCGACTCCACCACTGCCTCCAGAGGCACCCCGGCCCCAAAGCTTGCTTCCGACGCCTTCGCCCCCGCCTCGAAAGCCAGGCCGGGCCCAAAAGCCACCTCCGCCTCAAGCATTATGATATTCTACAACTTCAAAATGTCACCTTCTCTTACCTTTCTTTTCAATTTCACACACTAAGCCACAGCAACGCGTGGCCGGGTAAAGCTAGTTAAGGTAAATAAGTGAAAGGAAAGGAAAGCAAAACCACACATATGCACGTGTGTTTAAGTTTATGATTTCATGTGTTTTTATTGTGTGTGTCTACTACCCTGAACTCTCCATCCTGGTCCAGCACCATAACCACTATATCAAACTGTGTATCTGCAGGGGCAGAGCAAGGGGGTGGGGTTGGCCCGCCCCGGGTTCCAGGGGAGGGTGGTGACACTTTGGCCGGCCCCCCCCTACCCCATCCCACCGGGTGGGCCCCGAGCGGGCCATGCCGCTTTTCCCCCCTTTCAGTGGCTCTTTTTCAGCGTGAGGGGTGGGCCAGCGAGGAAGGGGCTTCATGCCAGTGACAAGCGTGACGCCCCCTCCTCACTGGCCCGCCCCTAGCGCCGAAAAAGAGCCGAGGGAAGGGGGAGGGAAGGGAAGCAGAGCAGGTGCATTGAAGCGTCTGCTTTGCTCTTCCCCCCTTTCAGCAGCTTTTCATGTGCGTCGTGACGTCACAACGCATGCGCCGTGCCTCCACACGGCCACCCCGGGTAGCGCAGAGGCTTCCTCCGCCGCTGTGTATCTGAAGGCGCATCAAATGCATGTTGGGTTTAAGTATAAAGAGCCCTGAGAAGGGAGAGCCGTTGGCACTTTTCCGCTGCCTGTGTGCACGGTTAGCATCCAGTCAGCATACTGAGCAAGATGACACAGTCTTTCCCCCTGCCACGGTAAAATTTTACTGTATTTCTATTTCAATTGTACTGGTTATTTTAAAATTTGCTGTCTCCACATATAAATTAGCACAAAGAATCACAGAATTGTAGAGATGGAAGGGACCCCAAGAGTCATCTAGTCCAACGCCCGGTAATGTAGGACTCTCAGCTAATGCATCTCTGACTTTCATGTACATTTTCATGTAAATTTCTGACCTACTGTTTTTGGTGATACAGAAATGGTCGATTTGCTCTGTCCAAATGCCCTCGCTTGTTTACTTATTCACAATTCCTGCTTCTCTTTGTTCCTTAATTCCTCCACATACTGTGACTTCTCTACAAACAATAACATTCCTCATTTCACCTTTCCCCCTTTCGGGGGTTAGATTTATTAATTTTGTAGCTACATGGCAGATCTTTGACATATATAAAGGTAAAGGGACCCCTGACCATTAAGTCCAGTCGTGGACGACTCTGGGGTTGCGGCGCTCATCTTGCTTTATTGGCTGAGGGAGCTGGCGTACAGCTTCCAGGTCATGTGGCCAGCATGACTAAGCCGCTTCTGGCGAACCAGATCAGCGCACTGAAACGCCGTTTACCTTCCTGCTGGAGCGGCACCTATTTATCTACTTGCACTTTGACGTGCTTTTGAACTGCTAGGTTGGCGGGAGCTGGGACCGAACAACAGGAGCTCACCCCGGCGTGGGGATTCGAACTACCAACCTTCCAATCGGCAAGCCCTAGGCTCTGTGGTTTAACCCACAGCGCCACAGTCCCATTAGTAATAACCTTGCATAGGCAAAGAGGGTCACACGTATAATGAAAACAGAATCTTCTCTTTTCCGTATTAAACCCCGATTCAGCATATACATTATGTTTATAACCCGATTCAGCATATACATTATGGTGGTGCTCTTCTTGGAGGCTGGATCTGCCACCCGAGGCAACTGCCTCACTTCGCCTCATGGGTGTGCCGGCCCTGCTGCCCAATCAACATACAACCATCTGCATGTATTATCAGTCTGGTTGATATCTGGCCAATCCTCCCGCCTCCAGCTTGGGGAATTGCTAGTTGTGAGCTGTGACGCCCTCTGCCACTCTTGAATGTTCTATATAATCTTACCCCCTAACACACACACCCTTATGCAGCTTAGTTCCCTTCCTCACCCAGCCACCCACATCATCACCTAAGTGAGAAGTCACCTGCGACTGTTTCATGCAACTGCTCTATAGCTCTAAAAGGGGGGGGAAAACCATTCATTGGTATTTTCTTCCATCAGCTTTTGTGGGGAGCACTGATTCCATTATGTTTGTACCAGAATGCCACCTGCTTTTATGTGGGCTCGAATTCTATATACCCTTCTCCGAGTGCATAAACTCCACAAACCCTTTCGTAGGAAAAATAATTGGAGAGAAAAACACGGGATAGGGTTCATCTGGGTCCGCCAAGTTCCCTATGCTGTCCTTGAAATCTTGCCCCTCCAGCCTGTTTTATAGGATTTGGTGCCACCCACATTAGATCGTGCTTCTTCCCATCA
Organism: Lacerta agilis; assembly: GCF_009819535.1. Lineage (NCBI taxonomy): Eukaryota > Metazoa > Chordata > Lepidosauria > Squamata > Lacertidae > Lacerta > Lacerta agilis. The sequence goes on from NC_046313.1 coordinate 107,089,776, forward strand.
CATTCAGTTGCGTCCTGCTGATCTGGGAGATCCTCTTGCGACAGAATAGGGCACTGTTGAAAGAGTGAAGGGATATCTTTTGCCAGCATTGAAAAGATCACTGATCTTTGTTAATAATTTAGAGACACACAGACACTCTCTAGTCTAGCTGAAGCTTCCACAATTGCACTGGGGGTGGCCGGGTGGGGGTGTGTGTGTGTGTGACTGCCAGTTGTATCTTTTCTTTTCCTTCACCAGATCTTAACCTAATTACAGTATTTGTAAGAATGGATTCCAAGTATCGCTTAATTTGTCCATGGCAAGTCTGCGTTTATATGCAAGTTGTTGATATGTTGTGAGCTTGTATGAGTATTCAATCCAGTCGTAGAAGGGAGCCACATTTTGACGGTTGTATCGTTGCTGAACCAAGGAAATGGCCCCGGAAATAATTGTCACCCTGTTTGGGAAGGCTTGCGGGTGGAGGAAGTGGAGAGGAACTCCCCCGACCAAGTCTGCATCACAAATGGAATGATTCCTTTATTCTCCAATGATAAACATTTACTGTTTTATTCATGTTCGGATGTTGATGGTGTTTCCTTTCACTATGATGCCTTCATTAATACAAAACAGAAAACAGAAAAACAGCAACACAAAATACACAAAACAGAAGCATTGCTGAATATTGGATTTCCCCTTCTTTGGAAACAACCGCAGACTTTTTCATATATAGAACTCTGGAAACTCCACGAACACAGGAACAAAGAAATTGAAACCTCCTTTCTGTGAACCTGAAATTTGTAAGCGGCCTTGTCTCTATTCCTTCCGACAATGAATAAGGTTCCACCACTTCTTGTACCTCACTATTCCAAACTAAATGAAAGGGTTTGGGGTTTTTTTTCCAATGAAAGGACAATTTGTCAGTCTTTGCCCTCCTTTTATACTTGCTTTATTGGAAAGTTTAGTCTTGTATGCCATGTCCCAAATTGAATCAGTGCTTAATTGGGGGGTGGGGCTGTCGCTGAGCCCTTACCAACAACAGAATCACACAAACCACAGATCAGGGTAGCAGTTGTGGTGCTGTTGACATCTCATCAGCCCCCAAACAACAGGAGGCCATGATCCAGATATGCCCCAAGAAAGACAACTTGCATGGGGCAGGGGGCGAGAGAAAGAAGAAATTGGTGGCTATATGGTGGCTTTTTTAATGTTTTGCCTCACATACCGTAACATTATTTGGCATGGGACACTCTCATGCCCGAATCAGACAGTGTCACAGAATGTCAGAATCCATCCATAACAAACTCCCCATAAGGAGGGGGGGCTGAACTCTTTCCACTCCCCTGCCAAAGGCACTTTTGCCAGACATTTCCCACCCATGTAAGAAACCTACACTGGGGGGTAAACAGCTGGGAGGTTTTTGGGGGGTGGGAGGGGGGGAGGAAGTCTAACGAGGGGGGTAGGAAGAGGGATCAGTACCTTCCTTCTTTCCTTCCACCTACTTCTCCCTTGCTTTAAAGGATTTGGCCCAACCAAGTGAGTTTTGCTGCTGTCAGATCTTGATTGCACCCCAAGGACAACCTCACCTCATTGCCCCACACTGAGCCAGGAGCAGACCCCCTCCCCAGAGAACGCAGCATTAGTGAAAATGAAGATGATGCTGTGAGAGTCGGCGTCAGAAAAGATCACCGATCTTTTTTTATAGTTCACACAGACATGGATCCTCTTGGACTGGAACTTCTCCAACTTAAAGGTTGTATTGTTAGTCCCAGGCAATGGACCCAGGGATATTCCAGGAGCCGTGGTTGGGTAATAATCGCCAGCAGAAGTTCGGACAATAGCCCAGATCCCAAGTCCAGCATTCAAATTGACAATATTGCATCCCCTTAAAGTCTCGTTGGCCACCCCCATGGCCCAGAACTTTTCACCCCCCACGTTCGCTATCCAGGAGTGGGTCCCAGAGGTGATTCTCTCAACTCCCATAACATAGGAACAACAAAGCAATTCATTGGGACCTCTGTATGAACCCCAGGGCAAGCTGGAATATGCTGATAGAACTAATTTGGGCATTGCCATGTCTTCACCTGCAAAAGGAAAGGAAAGGATTAGGGAGGCCCCCAAAGGGGTTAGCACCTACATCCAAGTTTTATGCAGCTCTGAGCTAGGAGGAGGCTTGAGAAGCCAATGTATTCCTGGGAAAGTATTCCCCCCCCCATAAAAATAAATTCAGAAGCAGAGGGAGAACCACTTGGGTAGGGCATTTGGTTTCATAGAATTATAGAGCTGTGAGTGACCCCCAACGGTCATCTACCTGCAATGCAGGTTTGTATGCAAACAGCATGGATAGCTCAGTTGGTTAGAGCGTGGTGCTGACAATACCAAGGTTGTAGGTTTGATCCCTGTATGGGGCAGCTGCATATTCCTGCATTGCAAGGGGGTTGGACTAGATGACCCTTGAAGTCCCTTCCAACTCTACAATTCTGTGATTCTATTATCTCTAGGTAGGGCAAGGAAAGGACCCTTGTATAAATCTCTGGAGAGCTGTTGCCAGTCACTAAGCTAGATGGGTGAAATGAGTTTGTATAAAGGCAGCTCTTGACTTCCTGTCATTAGGCATCACAGATTATCTGTTTGAGACATCAATCTGTGCACATGTACAGATGGAAAGGCGAGGGAAGCATGAAAGACACGCAGAGACAGATTTTGTTTCCTGACACCAAAACACAGCGGAAGTTTTCCATTCAGTGCCAAACCCTCCCATATCTCATCTGCAAAAATTGTTTAAAGATCTGCCAAACCTGGAAATGTACCTTTCTTTTCTTGCGGCCCAGAGAGCACAATGTCTAAGGAAGAAAAGCATTATGAGAAACGAGTTACTACTAATACTTGACTCCAGGGGTCATGCTTTAGATTTACAGTGCTTGAAACTGTGATCGTGCACACACACAAAAAGCTAATATTTAGCCAACATATTCAACCTTTGGCCCTCTTGCATCATTACCGTTAAGTGTTATGAAAAAAAGCAAGGTAGAGCTATAACCATTGCCAAATACAGACGGTTCGCTCAGCTTTTTAAAGAAAAGGTCCTGCACACAGAGCCCTCAAATGCTGATATTTCATGTATCTAATGGGAAATTCTAAATGTGAAAATCTAACCTTCCACGCACCTATTTTTCCTTCAGGCAGTCAATTCCCACCCACAGTTAGACTCGCAACAGGATCAGATGAGCTATATTTTCAAACCCACTTTCTAAAACTTAACACAATGACCCTTCGTTACCTCTGAATTCCTTCATGGCCGTCTCCAGAAAAAGATGCATTTTAGAGAACTTCTCAATTCGCTTTTTAAATCCAGGAGGAAAAGCTATTGGATCCACAGCTTTATTTTCATGGCACCTGGGAAGAAGCAAACGAAGTTTATTTACAATTCATCTCTTCGTTCTCTAGTCTCATCTCAGCAATTAGGGTGAAGAAGAAAAGTGGGAACAGCACAGATGCAGAGAGAGAGAGAGAGAGAAAGGGGGCAGGCAGCAGAATTATCTGCCCAATTACAAACACCTACTATACACTGAAAATGTTTCTATCATGAAATGGAAGAAGAAAAAAGGAGAAGAATAAAAAGTTTATGTATACTTTTCCATATAAAATTTACAGATGAGATATGATTATGTGTATATATATATATATTTCAGTCAAAAACCAGTAGAGAAGATAAAAAGAAAACAGAGCAGATACAACACAACAATACGTTAAGTATACTATTAAATGTAGAGTTAAAATCAATGTAAAATGTTAAAAAAAGTTTTAATTTTTTTTAAACTTTAACTCATTATTTTCAACTTTATTTAATCAATATAAAACAGTATTTTCATATAATCTGCCTACAATTTTAGATGTAGCCGCTGGTTAGCATACCCTATTTAAAATTATAAATAGGTCACAAATACCTAAAACATAAGGGAAACTGTGGTTTTTAGAATGCTGAATATTTCCCCCAAGCACAGAATGTACATTGCATCTAATAATAGCATCATTTTACCTTGGCTTTTGACACCTGGGATATGTATACTGTATTAGGGTTACTGTATATACTTGAGTATAAGCCTAGTTTTTCAGCACATTTTTTGTGCTGAAAAAGCTGCCCTCGGCTTATACTCGAGTGAGGCGGGCGGTGGGGGCGGCGAGAAAGAAGCCCTTTCTCTCCGCTCGTGCCGCCACCCGCTCTCCCCAGTCAACCATTCCTTAAGAAGTGTACAAGAACGGTGGTTCTTTACTCTCCCCAGGCAGCTTGTTCCATTCCTGAGCTGCTCACATAAATGCAAACTTTAGACCCCAGAAGGCAGAAAGCCTATCAGTTAAGGAAGTATTAAAACCCCACAGGTGCTCACTTTCCCTGGCTCCTGCTTAAACAGGACAGGATCCCAGCCTTCTCTGTATAACACAAGGGAAGATTGCGCTGTGGGTTAAACCACAGAGCCCTAGGGCTTGCCGATCAGAAGAATGGCGGTTCGAAACCCTGCGATGGGGTGAGCTCCACAGCAGCAAAGGAGGAAGAGGAAGGAGCGGCCCGAAGGGCTGCTTTCGGGCTGCTTGTTCCTCCTCCTCCTCCTCCTCCTCCTCCTCCACAGCGGCAAAGGTGAACCGGCTTATACTCAAGTCAATAAGCTTTCCCAGGTTTTTTGTTGGAAAATTAGGTGCCTCGGCTTATATTCGGGTCGGCTTATACTCGAGTATATACGGGGTAATATCATATTTTGAGATTGTTGTAGCCTGCCCAGGAAGTGAAGGGCAAGTAAGAAATCTAATAAATCACCATAATTATCTGCTCTGAAATCAAGTTTACAGTAGGTGGAGGAACACCATCACTTATTCCCCTAAAATAAACATTTTATGTGCATTCTCCCTTCCCCAATACAATAGTTTTCCATCAAAGCTGCATCACAGGATTTCAGGAAATCTGCAATCCAACGAACAACTGTATTCTGATTAGCATATTTGTCTGTGAACCGTGAATTATATTGGCACATGGTTTTAGGTGAAGCAATCTGAACTCTCTTCGGAGATACAGGCGATTCATATCAGCCCACTGCGTGTAACAGAGCCATGTACCTTTGCAGGGTGCTTCTGATATCCTGGAAGGGAAAAGAGTTAATAAGATTAATTCAGCCTCTTGCACCAGTCTTCTCCGACATATCGGACAGATGGAAACTTCCTATCGCATGGTCCCATACTTCCCCGATCCCATATCCTCTATTGTCTCCTCACTAAGCTGCGGATTCGTCTGCTTATTGGGGACGGAGGGGGGTGGAAGCTTGAGATAAGGTTGCCCTATTGCAAGAATCCAGACATTAATTGAGCTTTTGGGGGGCAATCGCCCGCTGAACCTGAGCCGCCAGCACACAAACACAATTTTTAAAAAACTACAGAAACCCAGACATTTGCTTCTAAATTCGAGAATCCCCCCAGATGTAGGGCCCCCCAAAAGCAGACATGTCTGGAATTTCCAGGATGCATGGCAACCCTACCTTGAGACTGAGAGGGGAGCTCCCTGCCCCGGAACCTCCCCCAGTTATGCTTCTTCCTGAAATGCTGGCAAATGGCACACCTGGGATCTTTTGCCAACTCTAAGTGATCCCAGGCTATGCTCTGCTACTTGCTCCCACCAGCCTGAGAGCAGATGTCAACCTGCTACTGCTGACGATGTATATTACTCTACACACAACCGCAAGGGCATGTTTGAATTGGATAGAGGGAGAACTCAGCTGGCCAGTGTTGCTGGTGCCATTGCCAGTGTTAGCATAAAAACTCCCTGGATCCATTGTAATCTGGCAGGCTTCAGCCATACTGGAGGAACAGCTTTGCCTGCAAATTTCATCCACTTCTATCAAACCTGAATCATGCAGTTTGATGACGCTCCAAATCATAGTTTTGAACAAAATGTGTGACCCTACTATGAATATTTCTATAAACCAACAGACAGAGCAGTTGGAGGTACAATCCTTCCCTGCAAGACAACCTGGACTATTTAACTGTGCCAACTCTTACCTGCAAGAATTCAGTCGCTGGCTGTTTCTGTTTCTCCTCCAGCTCCTTAATAAGGTCATCAATAGAGGACATTTCCTTAGAGAGTTTTGCAATATGTTGGTCCCCACAGGATTTAATCCCACCATCCAGTTCATTCAATTGAGCCAGCAGGAGGCGCTCTTGTTCTTCCAGAAACTGGTGTAATTGCTTGAAATCGGCCACGATTTTCTGCCTCTCCGATTCCGTCCGCTTCTGTAATGAGAAAGTCAGAGCCAATCAAATATATTTAGGTGCTTCCCTGATTTCATGTACGCAAACTGACTGGGACAGTGCACTGGCAATGGGACAGCACTTCCTCCACAACTGAAGAGAGTAGGCAGACGGCCTTAGGGGAATCAGTGCAGACTGCGTGGCTCTGCTCCACACCCATAATGATGTTAGATGTTACCGTATTTTTCGCTCCATAACGTGCACTTTTTTCCTCCTAAAAAGGAAGGGGGGAAGTCTGTGCGCATTATGGAGCGAGGGCACTGGGCGCTGCTTCTTCGCCAGAGCAGGGATCGCCAGCCGCTTTTCTTTCCACACACCCCCCCCCGGGCACTTTTTCCCCCCTGGTGGTTGTCGCCTTGCAGGATTTTTGGCGGGTGGTGGAACTGAACATTTGCATGTACATTTGCCATTCTCTCGACTTCTGTGGCTTTATTTGTTCATCAATAAAATCCCTTTTCCTGTATCAGATGGATCTGTGAGTTCTTATGTAAACAAACTGTGTTGGCCAGTGGGTGGGTATACAGAGTTAAAGGAAACAGCAACACTGAGAGAGAAAAAGTGGAATGAAGGGATACTTTTTGGAGATACAGTGTTCAAGTTTATAACCCAAGCGTAACAGGTTTTCCTTGAGGTTCAGAGTTTTATTACTGGTACATTTGTATCCCCTTTCAGGCAAGATTTGACACCCTATTGTTGTGTTATCAGTTGTTAATGAGGCATTAGGAGATCTATTGGTAGTTTAATGAGGCATGCAGAGGGCTCCATTTGGGCACGGCCACAAGGAAGGCTAGTCTCTCTTCATTTGTTAATGACAGTGATGATGGTTCTTAATGCCACTGTTGACTGCTGTTCACTTTACATGGTTGAAATATTATGCTGATATACCAGTTGTTTATTAAATATGGTAGTTTAGTACAACATTTGATTCAGAATATTTTTTTTCTTGTTTTCCTTCCCTAAAAACTAAGTGTGCGTTATGGTCCGGTGTGCGTTATGGAGCGAAAAATACGGTACTTCTTTCTTTCTGATGGTGGAGCCTGGCTAAAGTGGGAAGAAAAAGAAGGGGTGGCTTTCCTGGGTTCATTCCTTTTTAAAGGATTAATGGGAGAGCTGACCTATTTTTTTCACTCTGGGGCAGCATTCATCCTTGGCTTAGCTTCCAAAGCTTGCATGCCAGCAGTGGCTGTGGTCAAATGTGAATGTGGCCACCCTACTCTCTCAAAGGCACATAGCCTCCTGCCAGCTTATTCCTGTCAATCAGCTAGAGTTTTTGCCTTTTCTATACACATCTAGTGATCAACCCAATGTCCAGGGAAGCAGCATTTATATCACCAGCAGGGTGCTGGGCTATATGGACACAAGTGTCGTTGTGGTCTAAACCACTGAGCCTCTTGGGCTTGCTGATCAGAAGGTCGGTGGTTTGAATCCCCACAATGGAGTGAGCTCCTGTTGCTCTGTCCCAGCTCCTGCCAACCTAGCAGTTCAAAAGCACACCAGTGCAAGTAGATAAATAGATACCGCTGCAGCAGGAAGGTAAAAGGTGTTTCCGTGCGCTCTGGTTTCTATCTGGTTTCCCTTGCGCCAGAAGCTTTTCAGTCCTGCTGGGCACATGACCCAGAAAGCTGGCTGAGGACAAACGCCAGCTCCCCTGGCCTGAAAGCGAGATGAGCGCCGCAACCCCATAGCTGCCTTTGACTGGACTTAACCTTCCAGGGGTCCTTTACCTTTCCCTTACCTGCTGGGCTATGCTTTTCCTATTTCTATTTTTTCTCTTCCCACTGCTCAAGCTAGTGGCAACTTGGATGGGCAGAAAAAAAATTGTTGTGGGTCGGGTAGATCAGGCATTTAAATGTGGGACTAAACCCAGGACACTGTGCAAGTGAGGCACAGGCCCCACCTCTGTGTGGGATGTTGAAGATACCGTCAGATCCAATAATTCATGTTTTGCTAGCTAGGCACATGATGGGAGACGAAGCACAGAGTTTTCCTGTAAGTTTGCTAGAGAGGACTTTGTGAGAGACGCTCCCACTGCCTGCCTGGGTAACTTTTTCTTTCTGCTCTTCATCACCATGCCAGCAACATGAGAGCATCTGCTAAGTCTGAGCTCCATGCTCAGGCTCCATTTTTAAGCTAGAAGAAGAAGAAAAAGAGTTTGTATTTGATATCCCGCTTTATCACTACCCGAAGGAGTCTCAAAGTGGCTAACATTCTCCTTTCCCTTCCTCTCCCACAACAAACACTCTGTGAGGTCAGAGGGGCTGAGAGACTTCAGAGAAGTGTGACTAGCCCAAGGTCACCCAGCAGCTGCATGTGGAGGAGCGGAGACGCGAACCTGGTTCCCCAGATTACAAGTCTACTGCTCTTAACCACTACACCACAATTGTAACTGAATGACCATTTTAAGCCTGCCTGACAAACCTGCTGTATCTGTTACTCTTCAGCAAGTATTCCGAGCATGTAAATGTTATATGTACTTTTTATGAGATGTTGTTGTTATTTTAAGGTTTAAAAAAGGGAGAAACACCAGGAAAATCCAGCCTGCCTTAAAGCACTCTGGATTACTTAAAACTTAAAGGCTAAAAGTAGCCTATCTAAGCTTCCCTTCTAAGCTGCAAAATGATGCACTCTACTGAAATCATAAATGTGAGGAAGGGAGGGTAATATCTAATAGATATATCCAGGGCTTTTTAAAATGTGGAACTCACCGAAACTCAGTTCTGGCACCTCTCAGGTGGGCACCATTGCCATTATAGGAGAACAAGGGAGGCAATTTTGGTGAGTTCTGGCACCTCTTTTTTTTCTAGAAAAATAGCTCTGAATAAATAGCATCTATCCACATCCCAACGCTCACATCCCATACTTACTAAGGCCTTAGCCTGTAAGTATAACATACTGGAGCCTCTATAGTTGAGTACCTACCAGCAGCTTCTGGCTTTCAGCCTCCCCACTCAGTTTAGAAGCCAGAATTTCCTCTTTCTGTTTGTTCAGGAATTCCAAATGACCCTGGATTTTACTCTGAAAAAAGGAGGCATTTGAGTTCATTGTTGGGACAGAGATTTTTTTTTTAAAAAAAAGTATATGCAATGTCAGTTCAAGGCTCTTAAGTACACAAAGACAGAGGAGAGTCGGGGACATTGATGGGGAACCTCAGGCACAGTGGCTCAAGACCTCTCTGTCTGATCCTCGGGACTCTCTCTAGGCCCCAGGCCACCCTCCCCACTGTTCATGCTATGCTTCTGAATTATTTTGCCCAGCTAGAATGCGTCCTTGAACTCTTGATAATAATATCCATTGCCTGCCTGGCTGGAGGATTGTGAGGGGGTGTGCAGAAACTAGAGTGCTACACAGAGGTAAAATGTTTGTTACCCTACCCACTCTTGCCTCTGCCCCCCCCCAGCATGGGGCACCTTGCCTAGGAAAGCACACAGCCCTGAGGAGACAAGGGCACATTTCCCTCTGGCAAAACCATTCACACAGGGTGCCAAGCAGCTGGTGAGGGATATGGACTAGGGAGTGAGGGTTTGGCTGAGGAGTGTCCCAAGGGGCACACAGGGAGGCTTAGAGGGCTACATTTGGCCCCCAGCGCCAAAACGATTCCCCACCCCTTTTCTTAAAAAATTACACAAAGAGAACCGACAATGTTGTTTGAGGAGGTAAGCTTAAAGGCATGCCATCTTCAGAGATTTGTTAATCAGCATACAGTCATGCCTTGGATCTTCAACAGCTTAGTAGCCGAACAAATCGACTCCTCAACGCTGCAAACCCAGAAGTAGGTGTTCTGGTTTGCGAATGTTTTTTGTAAGTCAAACGTCCGGCGCAGCTTCCACTGCTTCTGGTTGAGTGCAGGGAGCTCCTGCAGCCAATCAGAAGCTGCGCATTGATTTTCGACAGTTCCGGGAGTCGAACGGACTTCTGGAACTGATTAAGTTTGACAGCCAAGGTAGCACTGTATTAAGGTTCTCCCCCCCTTTATGCTACAGGGCACAGAACAGAGTATTTTTAAGCAATGTGTTTACAAAGAGCCTGGCAAGAAGGAAGCAAGGTGCCTTTAAAAAAAAACCACAAGCATTTGTGCGGGGGCATATGCAAAACAAATATCCTTGCAAGACGCCGCGTCCCCCAATTTACTTATTTCATGAAATTTATACACCACTTGGTTCATACCCTCCAACATTTCTCCGATTAAAATAGGGACATCCTATTCCATACCCTCCAACATTTCCCCAGTGAAAACAGAGGCACCCCCTCCAACATTTCTCTGGTGAAAATAGGAATGTCCCGATTGCAGAAAACAAAACAAACCCTTTAAGCAGTTTTTATTAAAAAAAAAATTAAAGCTGCTATGGTAGCTTTCTCGGCCCTTGGGATGGGGAAAGGCGAAGACTATGAAGATGGGCACAATGCAACCCTCCTTCAAACTTTCCACAGGTGTTCAGTGGCGGAGGAACCCTCTCCGTCACCTGGGGCAGTACGCCGAGGGGCATGGCGAACCACGTGGCAGCCTGATCGGACGACCGTATGGACCCCACGCATGAGCAGCACCCATACTGACTGCGTGCACGCTGTTCACCGTGAGTAGGATCGTCCTACTCACAAGTAGGACCCTGACAAAGACACATGCCCAACTGGCATGTTCTCTCCCTCCCGGTCGGGAGCTTCAAAAGCTTTCTCCAGCCTGAACATCACAGCGACTGATACCAAGAAGCATCAGCACACTTATGTAACCTGCAGAGTATTAGCAGTCCACGTAACAAACTCAAGAGCACAGCATTCTGGCTAATCTACTTTATTTACATATAATACACGTGGAGCATTCCGACTCAGCTCCTTCCTCTTTCTCATCTGACAGCAAAGAGAAAGAAACAAAGGACAATAGTCCCACATCACGGAACACAGTAATACAAAACATCCTGTCTCCGTCACTTCCCACTATGTGGGAATGAAAACATACATCGTCATGTGATAGAAAACAATCCCATGACTGCAAACACAGAGCAAGAATCCTAACACACAGCTGGGGGGAGGCAGTGGCCCATCTTGTCACACACACCCCAGGGTGGCACCCAGGGCAGCCTGCCCCCTCCACCCCCCCCCCTTCGTACACCACTGCAGGTGTTCACAATATTGAGCGCATAGCATGAGCATGTGGTTGGAGGCAGCAGGATTATGATAACAGTGGCTGGAAACTGAAGGAAGGAAGAGTGTTTGTACTCAGTTTCCTACTCCAGGGCTTCCCATAAGCATCTTGTCTGGTTGACCAGTGTAAGAACAGGATGCAGGATTAGATGGTCCCTTGGCTCCATTCAGTAGGACTCTCCTTATGTCCTTACAGCATTTGCTTGGGATGCTCAATGAGGCTCAAGACACTTTTAGGGGAAGTAGCTGGATGGGGCTCCCATTCCTCATGGCCTCCCACCTTCCATCTCCTACCTGATACGCTTCAAAGGCCTCCTCCTTTGGGATCACCTTGTGCTCCCTGTGCTCCTTGGATTTGTCGCATACCACACAGATGGGAGCTTGGTCATCTTCGCAGAAGAGTTTCAGGGGCTCCTGGTGTCTCTCGCAAACCCTTCCCAGCGCTTCCGCCCCTCTGGCCATCTGAAGGCTGAATTTCTTGGCTATTTCCACAATGCTCGCCAGTTGCCGGTTGGGCCTGATATTCCTTTGCTGGCAAGGTTCGCTGCACTGGGGGCAAGAAGCATCTCTGTCAGGTTCTCCCCAGGCCCGGGTGATGCATGCTTGGCAGAAAATGTGGCCGCATTCTATGATCACTGGGTCTTTGAAATACTCCAGGCAGATGGGGCATGTCGTTTCCTCGCAGAGGTTCTGGACTGGGTTGTCTTCTGCCATTGTGTCTCCCTGAAATGGTAACAAAGGCTTTAGTTTCCCTTTTCTAATTTCGCAACACTGGACGGGCAGTTCCCTCCCATCGAAAGAATGCGTTGATAAACCTTTATTGGGTAAGCAGAAATTTACTTAATTTCATACTAAAAATGGGTTAATGCTGCAAGCTGAAATGGACTGTTCTCTGAAATTCCAAATGTGATAGCAAAATGATAACAATAATAATAGCAGCATAGGAAACCCTATGCTTTTGAATTATGGTGCTGGAAGAGACTCGTGAGAGTCCCATGGACTGAAAAAAGATCAAACTTATCCATCCTTAAAGAAAACAGCCCTGAGTGCTCACTGGAAGGACAGATCCTGGAGTTGAGGCTCCAGTACTTTGGCCACCTCATGAGAAGAGAAGACTCCCTGGAAAACACCCTGATGTTGGGAAAGATGGAGAGCACAAGGAGAAGGGGACGACAGAGGATGAGATGGTTGGACAGTGTTCTCGAAGCTACTAACATGAGTTTGGCCAAACTGCGAGAGGCAGTGGAGGATAGGCGTGCCTAGCATGCTCTGGTCCATGGGGTCACAAAGAGTTGGACACGACTGAACGACTGCACAACAACAACAAGGAAACCCTAGACAACATTAAAATAGAAGCCATGTTGGCCCCTAAGAAAAATCCCACAAGCCCTAATAGGAGGGGTGCTTTTTATCAGGCTGCAAGTTTTGGAAACTCTTCATCAGGCAACATGGTAAACAAAGTGGGAAGAGTTAATTCCCAGTGAGAAAATTAAAAGTATTGAAAACAGCTTCCGAGTTCAGTCCATATTCAGTTGCTTCAGAGAGCATAGGGAGAGGAAGCAAAGAGTCAAAAAGTCAACTTAGAATTTACCCGTTAGTAGACAAATGGAGAAAAATTACAAGCATTCATTTGAAACAGTGAAAACATGATGCAGAACAAACAGCACCTCATATATAAAACACAAGTACAATACAATGGATTAAGCCATTACAATGGGGCTACGACAAAACTTTGAATAGCAGAAACCTATAACTATTTACATCAGTGGTTTAAGGCACCTAATAAAGCATGGGTGTAAAATAAAACATAAGGAAGCAATTCCCCTTCTGCCCCCCCCCCAGTTCAGCTAACCTAAGAGCAGGAACAGTAAGTACCGGTAGGTTTCTATTATCCCTAGGACTGGAAGAGTTTTTTTTAAACAAAAAATAATAATAATTCAGGAAGCAATGCCTAAATAAATTATTGTAAATTGGGAATGTATTGATAAAAAGATCCATCAGACTTATTCTGTTTTTGTCCCCACTGATTCCTATTGGAAGATTGCCCAGGCAAAAATCACCCATGAGGATCAAGGACAAGGTGGAGGGAATCCGCTCCAATAAATACCCTAATTGTATCAAAAGTAGAATGAAAAGGGAAATCTCCCTATCCTCCCCCCCAAAAAAACACCAAGCTAGCACATCTTCTACATTCATGAGAGATGCCATATGTCGGGGACAACAGTGTAGCTTAAAGGCTGGTTAAAAAGGAAACAAGAATAGGATACGGTATAGACAGATGTGCGAGACAAAGTGCTTTGAATGAACCGAGTTGCCACCCTGCTCCTAAAACACTCGTATTTATTTGTAAATTTACTCACCTTCCTTCTACAAACACCATCACACACACACACACCCTGCCCTTCTTTTCTACTCTTCCTTCTTAACTATCTCCCCCACCTACCTGAACTCTTCTTATTCCTAACAAAATTAAAAATTAAAAAAATCCTTCCAGTAGCACCTTAGAGACCAACTAAGTTTGTTCTTGGTATAAACTTAGTTGGTCTCTAAGGTGCTACTGGAAGGATTTTTTTATTTTTTTATTTTTTATTTTGTTTTCACTATGGCAGACCAACACGGCTACCTACCTATAACTCTTCTTGTTCCTGTTTTCTCCTTTTTTTCTGGGAGCTTATCTTCTTCCCAAAAGAACCCCCTGGAAAGTGACCCAGGGCTGCTCTGCACCAACTAATCTGTAGCCCTTTGAAATGCTACACCTCTCTCTGTGACATGCGAAGGCAAAGTATAGCCTGAACTCAACTGGGGCTTGCTTCTGAAGTGAAATGGCTGGGCTCAGGCTAGAAAGCTCATCCCAGGTGCTAAGCTTGGTGATTGGGTGCAAGATCAGGTTTCCACCTGGGGGATTCAGCTGTGGCTTCTGATAAGGGAGGGAGAAAAGGAGGGCTGGACTTTGACTCCTCAGCAACTACAAACATCTGCAGGGGAAGATGGGGCAGAAGCTGCCTGCTCTCCACCCCTTTGTTGATTCCCGTATGTGATCACAGAGCGGCTGTGAGCTCTCTTGCTCTCAGGAAAACAACCATATTGCTGGGTTAAAGGAGCTTCCTCACCCACAAACCTCACTGTGTATGTTGTTGCAGGGCTGCCAGCTTGAATAAAATATTGGGGGCACAGTAAGCCCCACCCATAGCTGTCAACTTTTCCCTTTTCTTGCGAGGAATCCTATCCGGAATAAGGGAATTTCACTTAAAAATAAGGGGAAAGTTGACAGCTATGGCCCCACCCCACATAATCACATCTCTCTCTCTCTCTCTCTCTCTCTCTCTCTCTCACTCACACACACACACACACACAATTTCAATGGCAATATCCATCAATTGGGGGTGGGGCTGGCCCTCTCAAATATTTTATAGAGGGGTGCAAAGGTCTAAACCACTGAGCCTCTTGGGCCTCTAGAAGTTGGCTCCTATGTGTTGTTGTACAAATACAATTGAGGTTCAAGACCCCCTCATGGGCCGCTAAGCAGCCGGAAAAGTCAGGGACTACCACAACCGAGAAAAGGAAGGGCAAGGCAGCTGATCCTGTTTATTCTGTTGCAGCTGGGTTCTCCGCAGGTGAGCAGCATAGAACCCGTTACAAAGGTAACTTGGAGCTTTTTACACCTTAGGTTTTGGGTGGTATAAAGTGACACAAGTTTGCCAAATTACACTTAAAATGGGGCATGTTTTGGCTACATGGGAAAGGGGTGCAAAAAGGTTAGCATGAGTGCAAAGCAGAGGTGCAGTGCGCAGGAATGTTTACACTTGACAAGGTTACACCAGTGTGACAATATGAAGAGGTTTGGGGAGGCAGAGCTGATAGCCGGATTGCAGAAACAAGAGAGTCGAGGACCGGCATTCCGATGTGGCCCTGTCGCGGTTAGCAAACTATTTTGAACTTGAGGTTTTTTGTCTTTACAGAATGAAATGGGATTAAGACTTGAGGCAACAAACCCCCCCCCCTTTTATTTATTGGACAGACAAGCGGACAACAATCTCACGGCTTCCGGGATAAAGAAGGAATGCAGCTGCAGGAGATTATAATGGGGGCGACTCTTGCCTTAAGGTAAGAAAGATTCCATCAACGGTGTCTCCGAAAAAATTTACACATCACTTGGGAAGACAGGCGAACTAATGCCAGTGTACTGAAAGAGGCAATGATCACCAGTGTCAAAGCAATGATTTGTCAATATCAACTTCATCGGACTGGTCATGTTGTGTGGATGCCTGATGATTGTCTTCCAAAGCAACTACTCTATTCCGAACTTAAAAATGGAAAGCGTTTTAAAGACTCTCTCAAGGCAAATCTAATTTTTTTTAGTATAAACACCGACAACTGGGAAACACTGGCCTGCGAGCGCTGCAATTGGAGAACAGCCTTTACCAAAGGTGTCATGGACTTTGAAGACGCTTGAACTCAGGAAAAAGGAGAGAAACATGCTAAGAGGAAGACACGCTTGGCAAACCCTCACCGTGATCAACTCCCGCCTGGAAACCTCTGTCCCCAGTGTGGAAGGATGTGTGCATCCAGAATTGGCCTCCACAGTCACTCATGGAGCAACTGTTAAAACCATTACAGGTGGGTAGCCGTATTGGTCTGCCATAGTCAAAACAAAATAGAAAATTCTTTCCAGTAGCACCTTAGAGACCTCTAAGGTGCTACTGGAAAGAATTTTCCTCTAAGGTGCTACTGGAAAGAATTTTCTATTTTGTTTTGTTAAAACCGTGTTTATGGACGACAATCTTACTCAGCTACGAGTGATTGCCAAAGAACTTTCTGTGTTTTAAATTCTGAAACATTTGATTTGTGGTTGATAGTCGATCTTCTTGTTCATTCCACATCTGCAGTGGTGGTGTTCCTGTTCTGCTCTCTAAAAGAAACAAGTTAGGTTCTTAAACCAAGCTGAACTGCAAGGAAGACAACGTTCAAGTGATGGCACTTGGCAGGTGCCCCCTAAAATGTAAGTGAGCAAATAAACACTGAACATAGAAGCCTCCATAGCATCTCAGGAAAGATTAGAGGGTGAGGAAGAAGAACGGAAAGGATGAGAAACACAGAGAGCATTGTCTCCTCAGGTGATCTGTCTGAAAGGCAAAAGTGGGTGGGCTGAGAATTTTTGGATTTTACTGCTAATCTGGGCTGGTTTGGTTGGCTGCAGGTTCTGCCAGTGATCACTGCTCTGTGAGGATGCATTTGAGCCCTGCCCTCCTCGCTCTGGCTTATCAGGAAAGGAAAAGATCATATTGCAGCTTGCGCTTGAAAAGTGAAACTGGAAGGTGTTTAGTCTGATGCTGGAGGGTGAGTCAGCCGTTGCAGCTGCGAGTCCCCATCATGGACTCCTGCGATGAATTCACATGTCCCATTTGCCTGGATTCCTTCAAAGATCCTGTGACCATAGACTGCGGCCACAATTTCTGCCATGCCTGCCTCACTCAGTACTGTAGGGCGTCTGGCAAAGACATCCCTTGCCCCCAGTGCCGAGAAATAGTTCAGCAGAGGAACTTCAGGCCCAACCGGCAGCTGGCTAACATCATAGAAACGGTCAAGAGTCTGCAGAAGACTAAGCGGGGGGTATGTGCAAAGCATCAGCTGCCCCTGAATCTCTTCTGCAAGGAAGACGCCGCCCTCGTCTGCTTGGTGTGTGACAGGACCAGGCAGCACAAGCATCACGTTGTGGTGCCGGCGGAAGACGTTGCCTCAGAGTACAAGGTAAGAAATGGTCACGTTTGATAGGTACCAGGAGCAAACATCCTTTTTTTCCCTTTAGAGGGTTCCGTAAGGCAGGGGTTCCAACTTGAATAAAAATTTGGGGTTGCCCAGGTAAGCCCTGGCCTACTTAATCGATCGCAAGATGCAGCACACACATACCATTTGAATGGTGATGCCCATCGACTTTTTTTGGGGGGGGGATTTAGCCCCCTCAGATATTTTATAGGAGTTGGCTGCTGTGCTGTAGGAAGCAGACTTGGCCTCCTTTTGGCATTGCTGGAGGAGCATTTTGGGAACTGTATACAGTATGTTGTCTTGATTTCAGCTTTTGATTTATCTAATCTACAGGTGAAACTCAAAAAATTAGAATATTGTGGAAAGGTTCATTTCTTTCAGTAATTCAACTTAAAAGGTGAAACTAATATGTGAGATAGACTCATGACATGCAAAGCGAGATGTGTCAAGGCTTTATTTGTTATAATTGTGATGATTATGGCGTACAGCTGATGAGAACCCCAAATTAACAATTTTAACTTTGGGGTTTTCATCAGCTGTGTGCCATAATCATCACAATTATAACAAGCAAAGGCTTGACATATCTCGCTTTGCATGTCATGAGTCTATCTCATATATTAAACTCCAGTAGCTAATGAAAACAATTGCTTACATAAATGGACTTTTCCACGATACTCTAATTTTTCAAGTTTCACCTGTATTTGCATTTTATCTTGATGCCCAGTCGCTCAGAGATGTTGCTTTTTGTGCAAAGCAACTGGCAAATATGATAAAACAACACAGAGTAAGACCAGCAATTCACTCCTAAAATGGTTTTCTGTTTGTGAACTTCCTGGGGGGTTAGCTGTGTCAGAGCTTTCGCCACAAAAATGTCAGAATCTTGTACCATGTTAAAGATACCTAACTTGAAAGACTGCTTTGCATCTTCATTTCAGGGATGGCATCTTGTGGAAACGGCTCTCGTTTCTGAAATCTGTTGATGCTTAAAAAAAAAAGTGTGTCTATTTGTGTATTGCGTGTGCAACTTATTGTTTTTATTGTTTCATACATTGCAGCCTCATTGAGCTGGTGCTTTCCAAATGTTTTTTGACTGCAACTCCCATCAGATGAGAGGGCAAAGGCTGATATATTGTGTGCTGTGCTTTCAGTTAATTTGATCTGTGGTGGCTTTAAAAATCCTGTGGCTCCGCTGAGAGATCAGCTCCATTCAACTCCTCCTCTCCCTTACGTCTACAATCTAGTCTTTAAAACAACTTTGCAATAAATATTAAAGAACCGGTGCTTGAGTTTGCTTGCTTTCCTCTTCCTTGCTTGCCCTCCCTTATTTTTCCTTTTGTGCTGTGCCTGGGAGCCTCTTCGTCTGAAGAGTAGGATAAATAATGCTTTAAATAACTAAAAGGGAAAGTTAGCAAACGGATGATCCAAGAGATCGGAGAAAGTTCCCTAAAGAAACCACCGGCTTCCACACAGCCTCTCTGTTTCTTTGCGCAGGAAAAAATCAAGGCTTATCTGAAATCCCTGGAGAAAAGTAGTGAAGCTTTTGTATCTTGCAGAATGAGTGAGGACCTCAGAAGCTCACAGTACCTGGTAAGTGTTTCTTTTCATGGCTGTTAAAGGCAGCAGTGTGGAATCTCAGAACAAGAAGAGCTCTGCTGGATCAGGCCATTGGCCCACTTGAGTCCAGCATCTTGTGCTCCCAAGAGAGTAGTAAGCAAAGTACCGTATCTTGTGGGGACCCGGTTTATTAAATCTGCTGCACAATAGGGCAGCCTTGCCATCCAGAAAAGACTGCCTTAAGGTTTTTTAGGGTTTGACGCACATTATAGAGCCTCATTGCATATATCAAAATAGGTTACAGGTCAAGGGATGTAAAACCACATGGCTCCACACCGTTATCAACTTTGGTCTCCTCTTTCGCACTTCACCTCTGGTTGTCTTGACGACCAGACCTTCAGTGAGGCCATTCCCATATATCTGTCTTCCTGGCATCACACTCCAGTGTTAACTCAAAACATCATAGCAAAACACCCTGACTCGCCATCTGTGCCCTTGTAGGGTCAGATAAGACAGGAATGTGTCCTTTACACAGGGAGAGTTGCAAAAATGCAGGCACAAAGGAATCAAATCATTTACTGATGGATAATCCTATAGGGAAAATGCGTGAAACAACGATTTGTTGTTGTTGTTCAGTCGTGTCCGACTCTTCGTGACCCCATGGACCAGAGCACACCAGGCACACCTATCCTCCACTGCCTCTCGCAGTTTGGCCAAACTCATGTTAGTAGCTTCGAGAACACTGTCCAACTATCTCATCCTCTGTCGTCCCCTTCTCCTTGTGCCCTCCATCTTTCCCAACATCAGGGTCTTTTCCAGGGAGTCTTCTCTTCTCATGAGGTGGCCAAAGTACTGGAGCCTCAACTTCAGGATCTGTCCTTCTAGTGAGCACTCAGGGCTGATTTCTTTAAGGATGGCTAGGTTTGATCTTCTTGCAGTCCATGGGACTCTCAAGAGAAACAACGACAACAAAATCGTCAAAAATTTCTATAGCAAAACCACCACTCCAATCAGTACAGTTTACCGCTTTGTGAATTACTGTAAGAATTGTGAACCTGGCTCAGTAGCAAATCAACAGCTTTACTTGTTTATTTTGAAAATTAAAAGCAGATCAAAGAGATCCCACTAACTTGTCCCTCTCTGAACAACTGCAGCTCAGAGAATTGCATAAAATGTCCCCTTTTCAATATCCACAACACATAAACAGGCACATTATGTGCCTAATACATTCGTTACAGGCCACCGCAAGATAATTTTTCTTGATTGATCACCATCTTCCTCTGCTGTCCCTTCCTCGATTTCTCTGTCTTTCCCTCAGAAACAGCTAGAAGTGGAGAAGCTGAAGATCAGGTGTGCTTTTGAGCCAATTCAGAATTTGCTAGAAGAAAGAAAAAGCTGCTTGCTTGACCACCTGGTAAATCTGGAGAAGGAGATCAAGAAAACACGGGAAACGGATCTTGCCAGGCTCTCTGGCGAGATTACTCATCTCGGTAACCTGATCACAGAGACGGAAAGGAAGCTCCAGCAACCAGCCAATGAATTCCTGCAGGTGAGATCTAAAACAAGCACACCTGTCTAGGGAAGGGAAATGTCCCTGAATCACAATATGTGGTCCTGGGAATAGCAATTTGCTCCCTTAGGAACCTTTTCACTGCACAGACAGACATCACCTTTCCATTCGCTGGAATTGAATTTGAAATGGTGGTTCTGCACAGAGAAAAACATGTCCTATATTATCAGACCTCATGGCCAACTTACTTATGTAATATTTTCAAACGTTTCTCCCCTTCAGCGAAGATCCCCTGCAGTGTTCATTAAAAGTTGCCTTTCATGACCTTAAGGTCTGCTATACAGTAGAACCTCAGTTTTCAAATGTAATCCATTCTGGAAGCCCGTTCGACTTCCGAAACGTTCAAAAACCGAGGATCAAAGGGCTGTCAGCAAGTTCAATGGGGGAAATTCAACTTCCGAGGCACATTCGAAAATGGAAGCATTCGATTCCGGGTTGTCGGCGTTCGGCTTCTGAAATGTTCAGCAGCTGAGACGCTCAAAAACCAAGGTTTGACTGTAATCACTTCCTAGGACCACAGCAGCATTACGGTTGCATCCTGTCTTAATTGCCCCTTAATTGTTTCCTGTTCTCTCCTGTTTCCTTTCTTGCTTTTTTATGTTTTGCTTTTTAATTGTGCTTTTCTTTTCCTTTTCTTTTTTTTTTTGCAATGGCAAAACCCAAAAAACAATGAGATGGGGCCAGTAATTAAAGCCCTCCCTTCCAGGAAACTCCCTGGTGAACAAGAATTGACTAATTGCTGATCAGGAAGCAATTAGGGGCACAAGGTGAAAGGAGGAAGCTTTTCACTAAAGGCACAGTAACTCAAAAACAACAACAACAACCAAAAACCTCCATAAAATATCCATAGCAGTTTGTGAAAGCATTTATGCTCCAGTGGGGTTTGGTTAAAAAACAAAAGAGAAAACCCACCACCGCATATCGAAAATAAAATCAAAAATAAATGGGAGGACAACTTTTTTAAAAAAATACTTGCTGTGTATCCTCTGTTTAAAGCAAGGGAACAGCAAAGGATAGCAATTCCAGACTAAACTGGTAGTGTGAAAGCATCCATAGAGATGATAGATGGATGGATGGATGGATGGATAGATGATAGATAGCTAGATACTTTATTGTTATTGTACATAGTACAACAAAATTGAATGCCATTCCACATTTACAGCCACATATAGGCATTTATACATTTGTTGTTGTTGTTCAGTCATTCAGTCGTGTCCGACTCTTCGTGACCCCATGGACCAGAGCACGCCAGGCACCCCTATCCTTCACTGCCTCTCGCAGTTTGGCCAAACTCATGTTAGTAGCTTTGAGAACACTGTCCAACCATCTCATCCTCTGTCGTCCCCTCCTCCTTGTGCCCTCCATCTTTCCCAACATCAGGGTCTTTTCCAGGGAGTCTTCTCTTCTCATGAGGTGGCCAAAGTACTGGAGCCTCAACTTCAGGATCTGTCCTTCTAGTGAGCACTCAGGGCCGATTTCCTTGAGAATGGATAAGTTTGATCTTTTTGCAGTCCATGGGACTCTCAAGAGTCTCCTCCAGCACCATAATTCAAAAGCATCAATTGTTCGGCGATCAGCCTTCTTGATGGTCCAGCTCTCACTTCCGTACATTACTACTGGGAAAACCATAGCTTTAACTATACGGACCTTTGTCGGCAAGGTGATGTCTTTGCTTTTTAAGATGCTGTCTAGGTTTGTCATTGCTTTTCTCCCAAGAAGCAGGCGTCTTCTAATTTCGTGACTGCTGTCACCATCTGCAGTGATCATGGAACCCAAGAAAGTGAAATTTATACATTTACAACCACACATACACATACATACCATCCATCACGACTCCCCAAAAGCTTGAGAGGTAAAGGCAACCTTAGTGTAGCAAGACAAATTCTGCCAGATGTTTTCTCTGTGCAGTTTCCCTCGACCAGACAATGCGAGATCACCTGCTCTTGATGGGGTCACGCTTCCTCTGAAGGAGGTAGCACACAGCTTGGGGGGTCCTCCTGGATCCTTTGCTGTCGCTCGAGGCTCAGGTGGCCTCAGTGGCCCGGAGTGCCTTCCTTCAGCTTCAGATGGTGGCCCAGCTATGCCCCTACCTGGACAGGGATAGCCTAACTGCTGTTGTCTATGCTCTGGTGACCTCAAGGTTAGATGACTGCAATGCGTTATACGTAGGGCTGCCTCTGAAGACCGTTCGGAAACTTCAGCTGGTGCAGAATTCAGTGGCCAGGTTGCTCAAGACGGTTCAAGCATATTATACCAATTCTGATCCGGCTGCACTGACTGCCAATTAATTCATGGGCCCAATTCAAAGTGCTGAGTTTTGACCTATAAAGCCTTAAATGGCTCAGGACCACAATGCTTCAAGGACCGCCTCTGCCCATATGAACCAACCAGGACCCTGCAATCATCATCTGAAACCTTTGTTCATGTGCCGCTTCCACAAGAGGCCCGGAGGTTGGCAATAGGAGAAGGGGCCTTTTCTGCAGTGGCTCCCTGTTTGTGGAACGCTTTTCCAAGGGAGGCTCGCCTGGTGCCTTCACTACAGATTTTAGGCATCAGGTGAAAATATTTGCCTTCTCGCAAGCCCTTGGCTGATTAAACCAGTGTTTTTCAACCACTGTTCCGTGGCACACTAGTGTGCCACGAGATGTTGCCTGGTGTGCCGTGGGAAAAATTGTGTTTATTTGATTCCTATTCAAGAGAATTACTTTATATATAGTCAATATAGGCACAGAGTTAATTTTTTTAACATTTTCTAATGGTGGTGTGCCTCGTGATTTTTTTCATAAAACAAGTGTGCCCTTGCCCAAAAAAGGTTGAAAAACACTGGATTAAACAATCCGTGGCATTTTAAATGTGTCTGGAAGGTTTTTTTTTCTTTTCTATTTTTTATGTTTTTTCGTGTGGGTTTTTTTTTAATACCGTAAACCACCCCTTGACCTTCGGCCAAAAGGTGATATGTAAATTCAATAAATATATCTGAGACCCACTTGTCTTCTCCCTTACAGGACATCAAAGGCACTTTGCTCAGGTACGTTTCCGTCCCCTTTTCGTTCCCCAACTCTTCTGAAAGTGAATAGAAAATTCTTTCCAGTGGCACCTTAGAGACCAACTGAGTTTGTTCTTGGTATGAGCTTTCGTGTGCATGCACACTTCTTCAGATACACTGAAACAGAAGTCACCAGATCCTTAAATATAGTGAGGGAGTGGGGAGGGGTATTACTCAGAAGGGTGGTGGGAATGGGTGATCGGCTGATAGGTGTGGAAACCTCTTCTGAAAGTGCGCCGTCTTGTTTAAAAAGAAAGTTGCCCTTTTGAACTTCGCCATCATCTTCTCCAGGTCTGAGGAGAAGCAAGTATGCCACGCATCGGACCTTACCCCGTTTTGGGAAGACAGACTCATTCTTTACTCCCAGAAAACCTCTGCTCTGGAAAGAGCTTTGAAGAAATGTCAAGGTACTGTGGGATTCCATTGGCGGGGACTTAGCTGCCCGAGGATTTATTTTCAGCGCAGGGGTTCAGCCAATCAGTCGCCCTCCTAACAATGGTGTCGCTGCAACATACCTGGGCAGGGTGACAGAGAGGTCAGGGCTGTTCAGGTGCACTGCGATGAGAGTGCCGGATTTTTATTATTATTTATTATTATTGTGGGCAGTGTTGTAAGAATTTTAAGGTATTTTATTTATATATAATAATTGTTATTAATGTACCAAAACAAATAAGGCCACATGTCTGAAAAACAGCACAGGAGGACAGGCCTCACTCCATTTTGACTCCCAACTGACCAAGTATTTCTTTGTCTCAGGAACAAAGGGGAGGGGGTTGCCCCTCCAGCTACTCAGCAGCCCTCTGCCTGAGTGATAATCTCTGGCATCCTGATACCTGAGTGTCAGACAAAAGGGTGTGATTAACTTGGCTGGGAAACAGGGAAATGTAAATATCTTTTGTTTCACTTGATGGGTTTTTGGTGGAGGGCAAGAGGAGACATGGGGGCAGGGTCCAAGATGCTCAGATCACTGCTACCAGACCCTCCCAATTTGTGATGTAATTCTGATGTATGGAGGGGTGGTCTTGAGCTGGAGGGGGGCAATTTCAAAAGTCTATATAGGAGCTTGCGTGCCTTTGTTCGGGGTCTTTTGCTTGCAAGGCATCCTGCTGCAGCAGTTTCTAATAAAGGGCTATCGCCTTGCTTTGGGAGATTCTGTATCGTCTCTATTTGTTCTTAGGTGCTCTTGACAGGAGGGGAGCCCTGCTGAGGCTCTCCCTCGGGTTCGTGGACTCCCTTCTGGGGCCGAACCTAATTTTTATTACAGCAGCAGAGAGAGAGAGGTGTTGGGTTGCTGGGTTGATGTAAGACTGTCTTAAGTGTCACTCTTTTTCTCCACCTAACAGATTCCGTAGAGTACGCTCTGGACAAAGGTAAATCTATTTTCTGGGATTTATCAGGGATTGACATGTAGATTGGGAGTTGGGTTTCAGAGAGAGTCAAGAAGTTGCTTCTCCGCTCAGTTCTTGAGAAAGGCTTCCTTTGGCAGGAGTGAGAAACCTTTGGCCGTCTTGCCCATTGCTGATCTGCCACTTCACTCCGGCCAGCAGTAGCCATTGCCAAGCCTCAAAATAAGGTGCTTCATCCAAAGCAGGGCGATGGGAGACTTTGGACCAATCCACAGCCCCACAGGCTCCCCTGAGGGGCCTGATCCTTCGCTCGCGCACACATACCCTCCCTCCGCTGTGCCAGTCTGGAGCTGCTGTCATCAGTTCAATTTATTAGTCACTTGCTGCAGAATCTCGCTAAGTGACTTACAGATTTTGAAGGATGCAAAGCATAGAGGTGAAATCAGAAAAAAACGGAACAAAAAAATTGTAGTAAAAGCTATGCAACACACCACGTTCCAGTAGAGGCTAAAGCTGTCACAAGTCCCCTGCTTGCCATGATGGCTGCAGAGTTGCTCCAGGATCAGAAACTGTATGCCTCCGAATGCCAGGAGTTGGGAGGGTGTGTGATTGTGTTCCTGTCCTGCTTGTGGTCTTCTCGATGAGACACCTGGCCAGCCCCTGTAGGGAACAGAATGCTGGACTAGATGGGCCATTGGCATAATCCAGCAGAGGTGCTCTCTATGAGGAGTTTGGAATGGGAGTTTTGTTGGTTGGTTTTGAAATAATAATAACAACAACCTATGCACAGTGATCTTGCCATTAATTTGCTTTTGTTTTGTTCCCCCCCCCCCTTTCCACGTAGCATGGTGTGTGAAACTAGCAGCCAACGAAGGTAACTATCTATCTGGATGCAGTTTATGAAGGTAGATCCAGAAAAGTGAGGGCCAAAGTAGACATGGGGAGCTGAAGGCGCTATCTCCCGACGTGTGTGCACACACAAAACACAAATTCTGTAGGAATTTTGGAAGGTTGCTGTTACACACAGGTCCCGGGCTTTCTGTGGGAGCCTGGTAGGCCGATAGGAGAATGGGATGCTGGGGCAGAAGGCACTTTGGCCTGGATAGCTCAGCGTGGCACTGATAACGCCAAGGTTGCAGGTTCAATCCCTGTGTGGGACAGCTGCGTATTCCTGCATTGCAGTTCCCAGAGTTCCCCGTGAAATGGGTGTTGGTTGTTAAAGCACTCTGGGAGTTGTAGCTCGGGGTGGCAAGCATAGCTGTCAAGTTTCGGATTTGAAAATAAGGGATCAGCAGTCTCACCTATCCCGGGGACAGTCACATGTCAGTGGTGGGCGGAGTCAGAAGCAAAAGTGGGCGGAGCAGCAATGTAAACTCCAAGCAGGCTCGGGCTCGGAGCGGAGCAAAGAGGAGGGCAGCCAGCAAAGAGGAGGGCAGCCATGTGCTCTGAGCGATGGAGCCCCATCGTCTTCTTGTCTGATCCCATCAAAACAGGACAGGAAGCAGCAGCTGCTCAAAGGCAGCCAGGCTCCGCCCGCCAGCTAACCCTATTGGCCGGCTGAGGGGCTCGGCAGCAACGGATAGGGGCTGATGCAGGGGGAGGAATACACCCCCCTGTAAGCACGGGAAACGGCTCCCACTTGCTTTGAGGGCTGAGGCTTTTCTCTCCAAGTAGGCGAGATCTTCCCACCCAGTCCCTGGCCAGCAGGGGAGGAGCTGCTTCCATGAAAAACAGGAAATTTAAGGGAAATGAAAAAATAAGGGAGAGCAGCGGGAAACTGCTCGAAATAAGGGAGAATCCCGGGGAAAACAGGATACTTGACAGCATTGGTGGTGAGGAGGCTGGAGTCTCCGCCAAAACTCTCATTTCGCTCTCCAGCATTGAGTCTCCTCCTCCTTTCTCTCCCTCCCCCTTTGTTCCCGCAGCGGAAGTAACTCTGGACCCAGACACGGCAAATGCCTTCCTGGTCCTGTCCAACAACCAGATCAGCGTGAGATGTGGAGACGAGGAGCAGGACGTGCCCAGCAACCCGGAGCGATTCAGCCTAGAGCCTTGTGTGCTGGGATGTAACATATTTGCATCGGGGCACGCTTGGTGGGAGGTGCATGTGATTCAAGAAGGAGAAATGTGGGCCCTGGGGGTCGCCAAAGACACGGTCAGGAGGAAGGGGAACTTCATCCCTAGTCCTGATCAGGGGATCTGGGCCATAGGGAAGCCATCGAGTGACTCAACCCCCCCTTATCAGCTCTGGGCTTTCACCTCTCCTAAGCCAACCCCTGTGAGCCTGAAGCGCAACCCAAGAAAGATTCGGGTCTCCTTGGATTATGAAGAGGAGCGCGTGGAGTTTTTTGACGCCAATAGCAACTACTTGATCTTCGCTTTCCCTTCAGCCTCCTTCTCTGGGGAAAACCTCCGTCCCTTTTTCTGGGTGGAGCCGGGAGCCTGCCTGAGGTGCTGAGCTGTCGGAGGAGCGGCGCATCTTAACAATTTTCAACAATTTTCAAGCCAGACTTCCCTTTTCCTCGTTGCAGATACACCCATCTGCGAGATAAGACGGGTGGATGGAAGCTGAGTCAATGTAACAGAAATAAAATAGTGGGGCTACATATATATATATATATATATATATATATATATATATATATATATGGCTGATACAATGTTTTACGTCGTACACGACATCGAGCACAATGGCACGGCTTTTGTGTCGGAAGGAGAGTTTGCAGCCACAGCTGATCAGCTCTGTGCTTTCCTCAGGTGGTTTGATTTCAGACCACCTGAGCAAAGGGAAACATACCACCCAATGTAATTGTGACGCAGGGTGGCCCCCACCCACCTGTCAGAGTGGGCCTGCAGGGGTGGAGCAGGTAAGGATCCTGCCCACTGGCACTTAAAAAACATTATTGCAACAACTCTGCAATCTGATTTACATCCTATGCCCTTTTAAAATGTGTTTTTTTGTGGGGGTAGGGCTATTGGATTGTTGTTTTTATTTTTATTATGTGTTTTGTGGTTTTATATATTGATTTTCCTCTGTGAACCGCCCTGAGACCCCCAGATATAGGGCAGCAGTGCTTTTGGGGGGGGGGCTGGGGAACGCAGGGATACGCATTGCCCTAAATATTTTGTGAATCTAAGTTTGGCCTCATTGAGGGGAAGTATTTCAGTATGAGTAGGAAAATGAGAGTTCCCCTAAACATATTTTTAGAAGAAGAAGAAAAAGCACTGTACGGCAGTGTATAAATTCAATAAATCAATAAATAAACTTTAACAGGAAGTTCCAGTAGAAGCTGCTAAGCTCAGACAGGAAAAGAGAAAAGGGAAACTTCTAATATTTTTTTAAAGCTTTTTATGCTCTGAAGAGAAACCAGAATATGAAAACTTTTAACTAGAATAATGTTACAGCACCACCTAGTGTTGCAGCCAGCTAATTACCCAGCTGGCACTGTGGGTTAAACCACAGAGTCTAGGGCTTGCCGATCAGAAGGTCGGCGGTTCGAATCCCTGCGACGGGGTGAGCTCCCATTGCTTGGTCCCTGCTCCTGCCCACCTAGCAGTTCAAAAGCACGTCAAAGTGCAAGTAGATAAATACGGACCGCTCCGGCGGGAAGGTAAACGGCGTTTCCATGTGCTGCTCTGGTTCACCAGAAGTGGCTTTGTCATGCTGGCCACATGACTCAGAAGCTGTACACCGGCTCCCTCGACCAGTAAAGTGAGATGAGCGCCACAACCCCAGAGTCGGACACGACTGGACCTAATGGTCAGGGGTCCCTTTACCTTTATCTTTAAGACCTCTTAACATAGACTGTATATTTCCACTAACTGGAAGCTGAAGTGACCATGCTTTCCAGTCTTATCAGCAAAACTTTCGTGGCTTCTATATATGTACTTTAGTCCATAAATGAAGGAAATTAACATTTTAGAGAGGTGGTGACATAAGCTTACAGAACTTAGACGCCTACAGAGTGTTGATGGTGACTGAGCCCATGGAGAGACTATAGAAGAAGAAGAACATATTTAAAAGAAACCAGAGGTCTTTTTCAATCTGGTTTTAGCTTTTTGTTGATGTTAACTATTTTCTGAATGTTTTAAATACTTGTTTTTAACTAACTCTTGTACCGGTACCAGTAACTTTGCTGCGTTGTTCTTTCTGTAAACCACGTTGAGGTTTTGTTTGGGATGCTGGTGGCGCTGTAGTCTAAACCACTCAGCCTCTTGGGCTTGCTGATCAGAAGATCGGCGGTTCGAATCCCTGCGACGGGGTGAGCTCCCGTTGCTCTGTCCCAGCTCCTGCCAACCTAGCAGTTCGAAAGCATGCCAGTGCAAGTAGATAAATAGGTACCGCTCCGGTGGGAAGGTAAATGGCGTTTCCATGTGCTCTGGTTTCCATCACGGTGTTTCGTTGTGCCAGAAGCGGTTTAGTCCTGCTGGCCACATGACCCAGAAAGCTGTCTGTGGACAAATGCTGGCTCCCTCGGCCTGAAAGCAAAATGAGCACCCCAACTCCATAGTTGCCTTTGACTGGACTTAGCCATCAGGGGTCCTCTACCTTTTTTTTTTTTTTTTACAATCCAGCAATATGAAAGTGTTGTGAAATAAACAAATAGATAAAATCATATTAGACGAAACAGATCTGCAGGGCAGCATAGCATACAGACGTGTATATCAGAAGGGATTTCCATTATTTTCACGAGGAAAATAATACTTCATAAACTGATGTGGAGAACTGAAGTAAAGGCTGGAAAAATGAGGAACTTAAATGGCTAGATTTGGTCAAAAAGAGAGATGGGGAGAGGGAATGAGAAAAATAATTAGCCATTGGCTGATTAAGCAATCTCTGGCCTTGTAAATTGTGGAGGTGGTTTATTGTTAGTTACTGTGCTGTGTATTTTTGTGTTTTTCTATTTTAAACTGTCCTGTGATCCTCAGACAAGGGGCAGTATAGAAATTTAATTAACAATAATGCCAATCCAAGCTGAGCATCTGTGTTGTGAACTGCCCTGAGATCTACAGGTTTAGGGTGGTATACTGTGCTAGCTTGTTTGTTTGTGTGGAAATCGGCTGAAAATTTGGGAGTGGTGAGTTCAAAAGCAGGTGTCTCTTAAATCTGGGTTGGGGCCAGTATGGGGAAGCTGTCATCGTGAAGGGATGATCAGTGCCTGTTCGGACCCCAGACAGAACCTTGCTCTCCTGTTTAGCCATCTACGATTCATTTAAGTGTTCCATGTTAGGCAGCCAGATGAGATAGTTTTATCTCCTTGGCTTGTGAGCAGTCTTAAATTGTGTGATTATTTGGAGCCTTGCTTTTCTGACAAAGTCTTGGTGTTGTTTTTTTTAAATAAAGTTTCTTATATGCACTTATGAGAAATGACTTTGGCCTGAGTTCCTGAACCTAATTGTGACTGTACTCTGGAAATGAGTCAGTCATCACACCAACAACAGCATCATCATCCTTGGTTCAACTTTCAGCAACTCCCTGGTGGGCCTGGAAAACCACTCCAGTCTGAAAACCTCGAGTACTGCTCTCAGTATAGACCAGAGCTTTCCAATCTTTTCATATTGGTGACACACTTTTTAGACATGCATCATTTTGTGACTTAGTAATTCAACTTTTTTGGGGGGGGTGGGTTGGCAGTTGGGGGGTGGAGGGTTAGAGAGAGAGAAAATGAGAGGTTAGGCTTTGGGGAATGGGAGGAAAGGTCATTATCATTGCTAAAGGGATGCAGGAAATATTATAACAAAGCTGAATTACATGAGAAGAAGATTTGTACCAGTAATAACCCGAGACATCCATGTTTTCAAGTTACCTAATAAAGTTAAATGTGCTTAAACGTTCGCTGACTCTGGCAGTGTATCAGTACCTTAAGAGGTGTGACTAAGAGGAGAGAACAGAGCTTTCCTGGGGAAGAGGAAACTGTTTGCTTATTCTCCTGTCATACAGAGGGCTGGACAGTGAAGCCAAGTGTGCCACTTCTTTGCCTAAAGGGAAGGCAAACTGCAGTAGTTGGGAACCCTGGGAGGGAGATCCCATAGGTGGCAAGAGGTTTTCAAACATAGAGCCCTGAGGTACCCCAGAGACAACTCCCATATGAACACTGAAGGATTCATCCTAGTTGTCAGTGAAACCTAGGGAGTGTCTCTGTTGAGGAAGTATTGGGGGGGGGGAATAGGATCCCTCACATTTATCCCTCTTTGGTGAGTTCCGGCACCTCTGCAGCATTGCTGCATGTCACTCGGGGCTGCTCCCCTAAAGAAAAGTCCACAAGTTCCGGCACTTCTTTTTCTTTAAAAATAATAATAATCCCTGTTTAGTAGCAAACTGGAGGTTAAACAAACCCCTTTCCAGCCCCCGGAGGAGTGCGGGGATCGTTCGCACGACACACCAACACTCTGCAGATGACACACTTAATGTGTCTCAGCACACAGTCTGGAAAGCTCTGGTGTAGGCATTAAGAACTATCGCCCAGTTCACAGAATCCATATATATATAACGCAAGTGTCTCTGCGTCCAGTCCCTGTGTCTCTGGGTTTGCGCTACTGAGCATGTGCCCCAGGGACACAGGGATTGGATGGAGAGACATCAGGCCGGGAGCAGCGGCGGCAGTTGAAGCGGAGCGGTTGAAATGGAACGCCGGCGCTCCAGAAGAGAGGGGAGGCCAAGGATGAAGGCCACGCTGCCGCTGCAGCGCTCGCAGGCCAGTGTTTCCCTGTTTTCGGTGTTTATACTACATTTTTAAAGATTTGCCTTGAGAGAGTCTTTAAACCTCTTTTGTTGACTACCAGTATTACACTTTCCATTTTTAAGTTCGGAATAGAGTAGTTGCTTTGTAAGATAGCAATCAGGCATCCGAACAAAATGACTAGTCCAATGAAGCTGATGTTGAAGCACCCTTGCTTTGACACTGGTGATCTTTGCTTCTTCCAGTACACTGGCATTAGTTTGCCTGTCTTTCCAAGTGATGTGTAAAAAGTTTTGGAGACCCAGTTGATGGAATCTTTCAAGGAGTTGGACATTGACATATGTGTGATGGCCTGAATGTAATGTTCTCGCATTTTCCCTTTATGTAAAAAGGTTTTGGAAGCTGGAACAGACCAAAGGTAAATAGCTGCAAACTGAATGAGCAAATTGTATCCAAGATATGGGAAGCATATGACAGGGGGAAAAGGCGGAGGCTTGTCAACACCAGCTCATTCAGGCACTTAATTAGATTTCATCATGCAAATAGCCAAATATTTCCCTCTTCTGCAAAAGCCAAGACCAAACAAGACATGACAGTGGCAGACCCACCTCAAACGCCATGCCTTTCTGCACTTGCAATGTGGGGATACCTCCATTGGCCTCCTCTACAGGGATGGTGTCAGGATTATAATGATGACAATTTCTACTCTGTCCATCCTTCCAAAGAGCCCAGGGTGGAGTGCGACAATATACAAAGACAATCATTACCATAGATTAAAACGAGTTTGTGGGCACCACAATTGAATGTTGACAAGCTGGAACGTGCACAGAGGAGGGCAACCAAGATGTTCAAGGGTCTGGAAACCAAGTAGGGGTGATTAATAATAATAATCATAATATTTTTTTATTTATATCACGCCCTTCCCAGTTTAGAAACTGGGCTCAGGGCGGCTAACAACAAAAATACAACATTGATTAAAAACGGCTTAAAAACAGCTTAAAAACAACGTAAAATACAACAGAACTGTAACATCGCCAGGGCTAACTGGCCAAGTTAGTCCTGCTAAAGCCAGCATGGAGACCAGGGAGAATTTAAGTGTGGGGACCCAGAAGGGTTTCTTCATAGAGAAAAAGGGAAGGGAAACAGGAATGCAGGATCAGGCTAAATTAAAGGCCAGGTGGAATAGCTCTGTCTTACAGGCCCTGCAGAAGGAGATCAAGTCCCACAGGGCCCTAGTCTCATGGGACAGAGCATTCCACCAGGTCGGAGCCATCACTGAAAAGGTCCTGGCCCTGGTGGAGGATAATCTGGCATCTTTAGGGCCCGGGACCCTTAAGCTATTATTATTTGTGGACCTTAGGGTCCTCTGCGGGACATACCAGGAGAGGCGGTCCCATAAGTACGAGGGTCCTAGGCCGTATAGGGCTTTAAAGATTGAAGGAGCTGGGTGTGTTTGGCCTGGAAAAGAGGAGACTGAGAGGAGATAGAATCATAGAGTTGGAAGAGGCCACAAGGGCCATCCAGTCCAACCCCCTGCCAAGCAGGAAACACCATCAAAGCATTCCTGACAGATGGCTGTCAAGCCTCCGCTTAAAGACCTCCAAAGAAGGAGACTCCACCACATGTATCTGAAGAAGTGTGCATGCACATGAAAGCTCATATCAAGAACAAACTTAGTTGGTTTCTAAGGTGCTACTGGAAGGATTTATTTTATTTTATTTTTATTTTTTACATCATCAGATGGCTCTCCCAACCCACCCAGCTGCTTCAGAAGAGTACCATGATCAACGACACCCAAAGTCACTGAGAGCTCTAGGACAAAGGTCTTCAACCACTGGGTTGGGACCCTTAGGTGGGTCGCAGCAAAGTTGCTGCCACCATGTTGGACTCCAGCTAAGGCTGACCAGAGCACTACAGATGATATCTAGGCTGGGACACCTTCTTCTTATAAGACACTATTTTTTTTTATAAGATTACACGAGTGTCGCAAGGAGAAAAGCATGAGACTTTCTCAACAGGCATATTTATGGCCAACTCTGTGTCCCGGCTTCCTGTAGTGAGGGAGCCGTACATGGAGCAGCGGTGCTTTCTTCACTTCCTTTATGACGATCTAGATATCACCCAGAATGAAAGTATATTAGGGACTAGAATGGAGAAGTGCTCGCTGTGCTGGGGAAGAAGAAGAAGAAGAGTTTGGATTTGATATCCCGCTTTTCACTACCTGAAGGAGTCTCAAAGTGGCTAACATTCTCCTTTCCCTTCCTCCCCCACAACAAACACTCTGTGAGGTGAGTGGGGCTGAGAGACTTCAAAGAAGAGTGACTAGCCCAAGGTCACCCAGCAGCTGCATATGGAGGAGCGGGGACGCGAACCCGGTTCACCGGATTACGAGTCTACCGCTCTTAACCACTACACCGCACTGGTAGCTTGGTCGCCCAGCAGTGGCTATCATGGAAGCTTCTGGGGGCCCTGGAAGTGATAGCAAGAGATCTGGTGGCCGCAGGAGGTGAGAGTTTGGGGGAGCAGCACTGCCCCACCATCCTCACCCCCATTCTCTGCCACCTGAAATAGGGCTGGATGAAGAGGGAGATCCATTTAGTATAGCTGCCAAGTTTGTAATGTTGCTGTTTCATAGAATCGAGTTGGAAGGGACCCCAAGGGTTATAAATTATTATTATTATTATTATTATTATTATTATTATTAGGTCCAAGCCCCTGCAATGGAGGAACATGAAGTTGGCTGAAGTACGCACGGGGCCTGTTCTGAGGAGAGAGAATGTGAAACGGGGAGAAAGGAAATTGAAATACCCTCCTCTGGATGGTAGGACTCGAACCAGTGGCTTCAAGTTACAAGAAAGGCAATTCTGGCTAAGCATTGACAGTGGAACAGACTCCCTCAGGAGGTTGTGGGCTCTTCTTCCTCGGGGGGTTTTTGAGCAGAGGTTGGGTGGCCATCTTGTCAGGGATGCTTGAGTCGAGATTCCTGCATTGCAGGGGGTTGGACTTGATGACCCTTTTGGGCTCCCCCCCAACTCTACAGTTCTATGATTCTATGACTGAGAAAGGTTCGATGAAGAGGCAAAGAGAAAACAAAGGTGAGGAGAGAGAAGCAAAGGCAAAACAGGTGACACGAGGACAAAAGGTACCAGAAGGTGGAGGGGGGGGAGAGAGAGACACTAGCAAAGGACAGAGAAAGAAATGAGTTGGTGAAAGTAACTGAAAGCCAAAGGAGATACAAAATACAATCATTTTGGATGCCATGGGTGCTCTTTTTGAAAACAAAACACAAACATCATGGTTATAGCTTCTTGCTCAACAACAGGCCACCTTCACCCAAAGATCATCCCCCCAGAAAGTAAAAAGAAGACACAACTACTCAAAGGGTCTGAAGGTTTGACCCACAAGACTTGAAACAGAGGTTCTCTTGTACTAGAAGAATAACAGGCCGACACCTCAGTGTGCGAAATGTGCTTAGCAAACGAAAGTTTGAAACCATTAAGAACCAATAAATTGTTTCGAAAGAAAGCATGCCGGATTGAAAAACAAACCACTGGATTATTATGTTTCAAAAAATGGACACCCGGTCTTTGAAGAGAACTTTGAACCCAAACTTTGAAGAACATTTTGCTCCATCTGTAATAGGAAGGGAGAATGGCCTGGTCCAGCTTGTTCACAGAGTTTCTCCAAAGGCTAGTTGGATTCGTTGCTTCTTCTACTACAGGAAAGTTAAGAGCAAAGCACTAGCTTCCAAACATATGAGTGAAGTCCTGCATTCTGTTCTAGGACATGTGGAAACCATCAACTTTTATCAAATTAAGTACTTGTGATAGAAGTTCTCTGCCAAGAATTGGGTCCCAAACACAAAACTCTGTTGATGTTGCACAAAGAAATGAGACGATGATTGTCAACATGAGTTCATATGCTTCTTCATTAGGTTTGTTCACGAAACAAACTGTTCAGTGTACACCCCAAACGGTTTCATCAGCAATTTCCAAGACAGATGTTTTAAATAAAGAACTGATTACATTTCTACCGGTTGCATCCAGTCAACTGATGGCTCAAAATTGGAAAGGTTATATAATTTGCTGTTATCTGTTTAGAGTCAGAAGGTTTTGGTAATAGCTCTCATGGAAAAAGCTGGCTGAACACTCAATGGGTGGTATAAGGAAAATAATACTTCAGGCATTATTAGCACTGTTTATAACTCATAATAATAATAATAATAATAATAATAATAATAATAATAATAATAATAATAATAATTTATTTGTACCCCGCCCACTCTGGGCGGCTCCCAACAAAATATTAAAATACATTAAAATGTCACACATTAAAAACTTCCCTAAACAGGGCTGCCTTCAGATATTTTCTAAATGTAAGGTAGTTGTTTATCTCTTGACATGAGATGGGAGGGCGTTCCACAGGGCGGGCGCCACTACCGAGAAGGCCCTCTGCCTGGTTCCCTGTAGCTTTGCTTCTCGCAGTGAGGGAACTGCCAGAAGGCTCTTGGAGCTGGACCTCAGTGTCCAGGCAGAATGATAGGGGTGGAGATGCTCCTTCAGGTATACTGGGCCAAGGCTGTTTAGGGCTTTAAAGGTCAGCACCAACACTTTGAATTGTGCTTGGAAACGTACTGGGAGCCAATATAGGTCTTTCAAGACCAGCGTTATATTGTCTCAGTGGCCGCTCCCAGTCACCAGTCTAGCTGCCGCATTCTGGATTAGTTGTAGTTTCTGGGTCACCTTCAAAGGTAGCCCCACATAGAGCGCATTGCAGTAATCCAAGCGAGAGATAACTAGAGCATGTACCACTCTGGTGAGACAGTCTGCAGGCAGGTAGGGTCTCAGCTTGCGTATCAGATGGAGCTGGTAGACAGCTGCCCTGCACACAGAATTAACCTGCACCTCCATGGACAGCTGTGAGTCCAAAATGACTCCCAGGTTGTGCACCTGGTCCTTCAGGGACACAGTTACCCCATTCAGGACCAGGGAGTCCTCCACACCTGCCTGTCTCCTGTCTCCCAAAAACAGTACTTCTGTCTCATCAGGATTCAACCTCAATCTGTTAGCCTCCATCCATCCTCCATCCGCCTCCAGAAACTCACACAGGACCTTCACCGCCTTCACTAGTTCTGATTTGAAAGAGAGGTAGAGCTGGGTATCATCTGCATACTGATGAACACCCAGCCCAGACCCCCTGATTATCTCTCCCAGCGGCTGCATGTAGATGTTAAAAAGCATGGGGGAGAGGACAGAACCTGAGGCACCCCACAAGTGAGAGCCCAGGGGTCTGAACACTCATCCCCCACCACCACTTTCTGAACACGGCCCAGGAGGAAGGAGCGGAACCACTGTATAACAGTGCCCCCAGCTCCCACCCCCTCTAGACGGTCCAGAAGGATGCTATGGTCGATGGTGTCAAAAGCCGCTGAGAGATCCAGCAGAACTAGGAAACAGCTATCATCTTTGTCCCTAGCCGGCCAGAGATCATCGACCAGTGCGACCAAGGCAGTTTCAGTCCCATGATGCCTGAATCCCGACTGGAAGGGATCCAAACGGTCCACTTCTTCCAGGTGTACCTGGAGTTGTTCAGCAACCACTTGCTCAACCACCTTGTCCAAGAATGGAAGATTTGAGACTGGGCAATAGTTGGCCATATTGGCTGCATCTAAAGATGGTTTTTGAAGAAACAGTTTAATAACCACCTCTTTCAGCGGGTCTGGGAAGGCTCCCTCACAGAGAGAAGCATTCACCACCCCACGAAACCCATTGCCCAGAATCTTCCCGGCTAGCTTTTATAAGCCAGGATGGGCAAGGATCAAGGAGGCAGGTGGTCGGTTTCACTCATCCAAGCAGCCTGTCCACATCCTCGGAGGTAACAGATTGGGATTGATATAATAATAATAATAATAATAATAATAATAATAATAATAATAATAATAATAATAATAATAATGCAATCAAACATTAAAAACTTCCCTATACAGGGCTGCCTTCAGATGCCTTCTAAAAGTCAGACAGATGTTTATCTCCTTGATACAAGAAGGGAGGGTGCCACCACAGAGAAGGCCCTCTGCCTGGTTCCCTGTAACTTCACTTCTCGCAGTGAGGGAACCACCAGAAGGCCCTTGGAGCTGGACCTCAGTGTCCGGGCTGAACGATGGGGGTGGAGACGCTCCTTCCTTTTCTCTGCTTCTAGGATAAAGTCTAGCGTCTATTTAATTGGAGATTTGAGAGTTTTGAAATATCCCACTTACTGAGCCTCAAGTGCTTCCATCCAACAATACTCATCTTTCAAAATATGGAGCATTTGCGCGCGCACACACCCACACCCACACACCTTTGTACCACTTTAGGGGTGTTCTGTTTAAGCCAGGCAGCCCCAAACTTTGGCCCTCCAGATGTTTTGGACTACAATTCCCATCATCCCTGACCACTAGTCCTGTTAGCTAGGGATCATGGGAGTTGTAGGCCAAAACATCTGGGGGCCGCAGTTTGGGGATGTCTAGTTTAAGCAGATGTTCCAGCACGTTCCAACAGTTGTTATGTGACTGATTCCTCACTCAAGGTCTCTACGTGCATAGGGATGGGTGACTCTGTCCACTCCAGTTTCCCTCAGTTTCTCATCTTTCTAATCTTAAGCTTCCACATCAGTTTGCTATATATTTAAGTCACCACTGAAGTTCTCCTAATACAAACAAATTTCTCCTAATACGAACAAAATTGTACACAATTTTGCCTGGTGTGCAAATTTCTCAACAAAGCAGTTTCGCCCAATACTGTATGCTATTTTCACTAAGATATTCGTTTTTATGCACAGCGAATCTTTCCCAGAATATCCCTTTTGGCTGAAGATCTGCACTGCAAAATTCAGAGACGTGCAAATTTCAAAGGATGGCTGTGTTTTGCTTCCTGTGTGGTTTCAGAAAGGGCTGGTTAAGCACGGTGACCTTTTAAAATGTGAAATGAATTGCATTTCTCCCCTGCCCCTACTTCTGTGTAAAGGGCAGTCATGGACACACAGGATCCTGAAGCGCTCTGGGAATCTCTATGCAGAAAGAGGTCTCTCTGCCCGAGGGTGTTTGCTTGTCACAGCAACGGCAGAGGCAGAAGCAGCTGTGTAGCATCAACCTTTGTGCAGCCACTTAGTTTGTGTGATTTCCAGGGACTGCCTGAGGAAAGGGGGAGGGCATTAAACCCTCCCACATTTGCAGAC
The DNA here is from genome assembly GCF_009819535.1 of Lacerta agilis. Lineage (NCBI taxonomy): Eukaryota > Metazoa > Chordata > Lepidosauria > Squamata > Lacertidae > Lacerta > Lacerta agilis. The sequence continues at coordinate 107,128,356 of NC_046313.1, forward strand.
CAATCCTGGAAATCTGACACCAAGACCCTGGCATCCCAAATGCAATATAAGTCCCTCATTATGTGTTGAGGTAAGAAAGCAAGCAAACAAATCATGGCTGCTGCACGCTGTCTCCGTGAGTTCTCTGATCAGACTTGTTCCATCTGCAAGCAATGCTTCGACAATCCAGTGACTATTGACTGCGGGCACAATTTCTGCGAAGCCTGCCTCCCCTTGCTGCCTCATTGGGGGGAGCCCAACAGAGACCCGTCCTGCCTGCTGTGTAGCGAAACCGTCCATCAAAGGAACTTCAAGCCCAACCAGCAACTGGCCAACCTTGCACAGCTTGTCAGGAAACTTCAGGAGGGGGCGAAAAGAGATGCAGAAAGGAGGGAAGTGAGCAAGAGTCACCAAGATCCCCCTTGGCTCTTCTGCAAGGAGGATCAAGCCCCCATCCACACAGGGTCCGAATGCAACAAGGAGGAAAACACCCACGATGTGGTTCCTGTAGAAGTGGCCCCTCAAGGATCCAAGGTAGGAGAACTCCACAAAGGAAGAGGGCAGGAAAATAATTGGGTCTTCTTTCTGGAGGTTCAAGCTGAAGATCACACACACACACACACACACACACACACAGAGAGAGAGAGAGAGACACAGACACATGGACAGAGGGCTGAGGGCCTTCTCAGTAGTGGCACCTATCCTGTGGAACGCCCTCCCATCAGAGGTCAAAGAGATAATCCAGTGTGGTGTAGTGGTTAAGAGTGGTAGACTCGTAATCTGGGGAACCGGGTTCGCATCTCCGCTCCTCCACATGCAGCTGCTGGGTGACCTTGGGCTAGTCACACTTCTCTGAAGTCTCTCAGCCCCACTCTGAAGTCTCTCAGCCCCACTCACCTCACGAGACAGTCTGCAGGCAGGTAGGGTCTCAGCCTGCGTATCAGATGGAGCTGGTAGACAGCTGCCCTGCACACAGAATTAACCTGCGCCTCCATGGACAGCTGTGAGTCCAAAATGACTCCCAGGTTGTGGGGGAGGAGGGAAAGGAGAATGTTAGCCACTTTGAGACTCCTTCGGGTAGTGATAAAGCGGGATATCAAATCCAAACTCTTCTTCTTCTTGACATTCAGAAAATACCTGAAGGCAGCCCTGTTTAGGGAAGTTTTTAATCTGTGACATTTTAATGTATTTTAATATTTGTTGGAAGCCGCCCAGAGTGGCTTGGGGGACTTAGCCAGATGGGCGGGGTACAAATAAAACAACAACAACAACAACAACAATGGACAGCTCAGTTGGTAGAGCATGAGACTCTGAATCTCAGGCCCGTGGGTTTAAGCCCCACGTTGGGCAAAAGATCTTTGCATTGCAGGGGGTTGGACTAGATGACTCTACAGTTCTATGAATCTGTGGTATTCCATGTACAATTTCATGGGGCCATTTGAGCTGCAGGGGGAAATTGAGACTCCTTTTTGTTACTTTGGGGGCCTGGGGGTTAAATTCGAACACCTTTTGTAGGGAGGGAATGTGGCAGTCGAGCATGCATAGCTGTCAACCTGCCCTTTTTTGCGGGAAATTCCCCTATCAGTACTACAGTCTATATAGTATAGTACTGATAGGGGAATTTCCTGCAAAAAAAGGGAAGGTTGACAGCTATGCAAGCATGGTGGAGGTTTTCCTCTTTTGTCTAACTCAGAACACCTTGCCATCACTTCCAGGAATGGTTCAGCCACTGCCATTGGCCATATTTGTGGGAATAGCAGAATTATCTTGGGCACGAGACTAAATGACGGCTAAGCAACCCTCGAGCTGATTTTGACGGCATGCAGGGGGCTGAAGGGGACAGGAGAGGGAGAAGTCGTCTCCCTGTGTGCACAGAAATCTGTTGCACAAACAGAGGTGCTTTCAGCCCATTGTCAGGAACATCCCGAGGGGAAATTGTTGAAGTCTCCATGTGCCCAAATGTAGGAGCTGATTTAAAAAAGTTCTGCAGGCATGTAGCTCCAGGTGTGTAGAATGTTGACATGTGTTTTAGTCTGGGTTTTGGCATATCCTTGATTTTAATTAATTTCTAAATGTCATAAACAGCTGATTTTATCTCTCTCTCTTTTTGCCAATAATTACCGTATTTTTCTGTGTATAAGACACAGTGTATATTTTGGGGGACTCAAAATTAAGAAAATGCACTATGCACTACCCATGTATAAGACGACCCCTTATTTTAAACTTCAAAAATTTAGAAAAAAAAATCCGTCTTATACACGGAAAAATACTGTATATTGTCCGATAGGCTTTTTTAGGATAGTAGCCTTGTCAGTATTGTATGTCTGATGTAGATTTTTCAATTCCGTTGTTCTGTATGGGACAATGGCAACAAAGATTATCGTATCGTATCGTTATTTTTGTAAATGACTTTGAGGTTTTATTACAACCAAGCAGGATATAAATCTTGTGCAATAAATATGGATAAATAACTTGATAAATGCTTCAGCCAATCTATCAGCCGCCATCCAATGCACCCTCAAAATAAAAACAGACAAAAATTACAACATAGCTAAATGCATTGGCCAATTGGGGTCCATATTGTGGGATGTAAACACAGAGCAGTCAAACACAACATTGCTAGAGTGGACATGAAGGTGTCTCAGTCCTCCAGCCTTAACTTCCTGTTTACCTGGACTGAGACAACTTCCTCTATGTAACTGGAGATGGGTGTGGTTTCACCTGGGGAGGTTTACACAAAACCACAGGAACCAGACCCCATCTTCCTCTTTTGCATCGTCTTTTGAACAAGCAACATCTTAGAAGAAGATGCTCCCAGCCAAGAGAGCACAAAGAGGCTTTCCTCCCTTATGGAGTTAGCTTCTACATGTAAATACATTTATCTAAGCCTGCCTGCCTTTCTGAGACTGAATGCTGTAACTCAGGATGCCTGTAAGTAAACTCTTTTATATCTTATAAACCACGGGTGTCAAACACAAGGCCCGGGGGCCTAATCCGGCCCACCAGACCTCGTCATGTGGCCCGCGTGCGCCTCCCTCCCTCCCGGCGCCCACCCGCACCGGGGAGGGAGGGCGCGCACGCTCACTGCACGCACACAAACACACACACACAGGCGCGCGCACACAGAGCAACTTCCTTCCCCTTCCCCCTGATCACGTGCCCCACTGCTGCCGGGACGGTCACCAGCACCACCCCCTCCCTGCATCTACACACACACACACACAGCCGCGCAGCTGGCCTCTCTTGTTCCGTCCGCAGCCGGCACAAGCGCTTCCCCTCCGGGAGCCTCGCGGAGAAAGAGGCGTCGCGGCGGGGAGGAAGAGAGAAGTAGCAGCCGGCGCCGATCTCCTCCTCCTGTTTCGCCACAGGCGGAGGATCCTTCTCCTTCCTGTTCCTCTTTCCTGCCGCCACTGCCACAGCCTGGAGGTAGCTTTTCTCCTTGGCGTTGCCGGCCGGCTCTCCTCCCTTTCCCCGTGCGCCCTTGCACCGCTCCCTCGGGGGGCCATGGGGCTCCTGTCGCAAGGCTCCCCGCTGAGCTGGGAGAAGACACAGCGCCACGCGGAGCACATGCGCAAACACGGCATCCTCCAGTTCCTGCACATCTACCGGGCGGTGGGCGAGAGGCACAAGGACGTGCTCAAGTGGGGCGACGAGGTGAGTGAGGGCCGGGGAGATGGAGCTGAAGACCAGATGGATCCAAGAAGCTGCCTTCCTTCCTTCCTTTCCTTTCCTCTCCTCTCCTTCCTTCTTTTCTCTCTCTTCTTTCGTCCACCCACCATGGCGCGCTTTTGCTGCTGCTGCTTCCGCTTCAACACAACAACCTTGGGAGGTAGACTGCTGGCGGCCCTGCCCTCGCCCAACACCACTGCACGGTGCACATGTTCATAGCTGTCAACTTTTCCCTTTTCTTGTGAGGAATCCTATTCGGAATAAGGGAATTTCCCTTTAAAAAAGGGAAAAGTTGACAGCTATGCATGTTGCATGGGGAGCGAGTTTACTGGGCGTCGACGGGGTTTGCCCTGAGGAAAAAGTTTGGGGTTGTTATGGTTGTTATTGTTATTTGTTAAATTTGTTTGCTACCCTTGGATCTCAGGATAGTTCACGACATGAAAAAGCACAACATACATAATAAAGCAAACCAATAAGACACACACACACACACACACACACACACGTGGGTTCCCTTGCACCCCCAATTCTGCTGGTTCACACTCAACCGAGACCATTTTTTGCAGTGTGAAACCTGTGTCACCTTGGAAAGCCACAAGCACATCCGATTTAAAGCTTGTGTCTCACATTCGGTTTCAGAAGTGGTTTAAAAGGCTTGTATAGCATCACTTATGAAAATGCCCTTCAGCTTCCCTCCTGCATGTAACAGATTGCTTTGTGCCTGGGTCTTCTCACATGGTGACTTTTCAGTAGGCATGGCGCTTGTTTACTAATTAATGGGTTTGTGTATGCTAGTCCTATCAGAAGGGCCATGATTTACACCAGTGCCACCGTGCTCTCCTTTCACCCCGAGTTAAAATGATTGAAGTAGTGCACGGAGAGGACACATAGTCCTACAGATAAAACCGGCCCTTTGAGGGTGACCAAACTGCTGATGTGGCCCCCGATGAATTTGAGTTTGACACCCCGTTATAAACAGTACTGTGTTGTGTCTTTACTTTTAAGAGGGAAGAAGGGTAATATACCAGGAATATATATTTCTTATAGAGGCTTTAGCAAGCCTATGCAACCGTCTCTGCTGTGTTTTAGAAAGGGAATGGAACTCTGCTAAGTTTGGAGCTTGTTAACACAAGCTGGGATGAGATATATAAGTTAATATATCACCATCCACACTCCTAAGCATTCCTACACATATCTGATCTGTTAAATCTGAAGCTTTGTTTCCGACCCCATTTACTATAGTGGGGAATTTTTAAATGGCTATAATCTCTTTTCCTATTCACATAAGTGGGTGAAGTATCTGAAGGGCCTATGTCACACGGAAGAGGGAGCAAGTTTGTTTTCTCCTGCTCTGGAGGGTAGGATGCAAACCAATGGCTTTAAGTTACAAGAAAGGAGATTCCGACTAAACATCTGGAAAAACTTTCTGACAGCAAGAGCTGTTCAACAGTGGAGCAGATTCCTATGAGAGGTGGTGGACTCTAGTTCCTTGGAAGTTTTTAAGCAGAGCTTGGGCGGCCATCGCTGAGATTCCTGCATTGCAGGGGGTGGACTAGATGACCCTCAGGGTCCCTTCCAATTCTATGATTGTATGAGTAGCCCCTCCAGTGGGAGAACAATTCATGAAACGATTGCCTTAGTGCTATGTTGGATTCCATGCAATGTATTAGAGGACATGCAAGCTGACCCCGTAGAAGGGATCTTTCTGGGTTGTTGGGAGAGGTGTTTTGTAAATTTTGGGGAACTGTGTATGTTTTTGCCCGACTGCTACTTACGTTTATCTGAAGAAGTGTGCATGCACACGAAAGCTCATACCAAGAACAAACTCAGTTGCTCTATAAGGTGCTACTGGAAAGAATTTTCTATTTTGTTTCGACTATGGCAGACCAACACGGCTACCCACCTGTAACTACGTTTATCTGAATACTGTTTACGTTTGTGTGATTTTTTAACTCTTTTAAGTCTCTTGGAGACCTCTGTGCAACAAGTGACTAACAATAATAGTAATAATTTTTCAAATACCGTATTTCCCGGCGTATAAGACGACTGGGCGTATAAGATGACCCCCCAACTTTTCCAGTTAAAATATAGAGTTTGAGATATACTCGACCGCAGATTCTCCACCCAGCGTATAAGACGACCCCCAACTTTTGTGAAGATTTTCCTGGATTAAAAAGTAGTCTTATACGCCAGAATATACAGTAGTTATTATCCTACAACAATTTACTCCTTCTCTAAAACATACCCATTCTGCAGGTGACCCAAGCTGCATCTCCTAACATCAATGCCACAAAGACCCCAGTTCTGGGCTCACCAACCACAAATGACGAGCAGGAAACCATGTGCTCTATCTGCAAAGAATATCTGATAGACCCGGTGACCCTGGATTGCGGCCACAACTTCTGCCGGGGGTGCATCACCAACTATTGTAAGATATGGGAAATCCAGGATGGGGGACCATTGGAGTGTCCTCTTTGCAAATTCCAGATCCAGAAGTGGAATTTTCGACCCAATTTGCAGCTGGCAGAAACAGTAGAAAACCTCAAACTCCTTCCACTAAAGTTATACAAGGTAAAGTAAGGTGGGGGGGGGGTTCATGCTGGGATCCTCTGTTCCTATTATAGTCGGTGCCGAATTATGAAGGGAGGGGAGGAAATTACATATAGAAGACTCCCGATTCAATCCAGGGCTGGATCTACATTGATATTCTAAACGTGATTGAATATAACGTTCTATAACGCTTAATGGCAGTTTTCCATTGCTGGCGGCTCACTGCTCTGCAGAGCCCCCCGTTAACACATTTTAAACATTATAAATGACAAGTGTAGATCCGCCCCTGGTAATCTCAGTCTATAAAATTCTGCTTGAGAGTATGGAGATTTGTAATTATTAATTATTATTATTATTATTATTATTATTATTATTATTATTATTATTATTATTTATTACACCCCACTCATCTGGCTGGGTTTCCCCAGCCACTCTGGGCGGCTCCCAACAGAAAATTAAAAACATGATGAAACATCAAACATTAAAAACTTCCCTGTACAGGGCTGCCTTCAGGTGTCTTCTAAAAGTCAGATAGTTGTTTATTTCCTTGACATCTGGTGGGAGGGTGTTCCACAGGGCAGGTGCCACTACCGAGAAGGCCCTCTGCCTGGTTCCCTGTAACCTCGCTTCTCACAGTGAGGTTGTTGGCTGTATTGCACAGATTAATGCTCAGGCTCAACAATGCATCTGCTTCAGATTTTCTCCAGATGAGCCTTAGTAATAATAATAATTTTATTATTTATATGCTGCCCATCTGACTGGTGGCTCCCAACAAAATAGTAAAAGCACAATAAAACACCCTGAACAAGGCTGCCTTCAGATGTCTTCCAAAAGTCAATTAATTGTTTGACATCTGATGGGAGGGCAGAATAAGATCCCAGGTTCAGTTCCTTCCAGCTGGGCTGAGAAAGTGAAATAATTCTATCTAATATCCTACCAACCTGAAGGAAGCTTTTTGCTACAGGAACAAATAGTTTGATTCAGAATCAGACTGGCTCATATAATATGTATCTAACATACTCAGAAAAGGGGGGTAAGCGGATATGACAGGCACCCCCAACCTTTGGCCCTCCAGATGTTTTGGACTACAATTCCCATCATCCCTGACCACTGGACCTGTTAGCTAGGGATCATGGGAGTTGTAGGCCAGAACATCTGCAGGGCCAAAGGTTGGGGGTGCCTGGGATATGGTCTTTATTTTCCAAGGAAGGAGTAGGAAGAAACCTCTGCAAATTGCTAGGTCTTCATGCTTAAGATGAGACATAAGCCCTTTTCGGTCTACTGCGTAGTACAAAGACATGGGGAAGATGAAGTGTCACCACAGCAATGGCTTCTGCCCTCTTAGCTACCCATGATCATGTCAATGTTTCAGACAAACCTACTTGGGCACACACCCTTCCATGTGATTAAAAAATCCTACAGGGTGGCCCAAAAACATTGCTTCTGAAAGAATGGAATAACTTGATAGGGTGAACGTTTTCTAAGGAGATCCGTGTTTGGCATCGCATGGGCTGCCCTCCTGCCAGAACCAAATTATAGTTACGAGTTTGTCAGGGCCAGACCTCTCTAATCCCAGGATCCAGCAAGTGTTAGAATTCAATCAAGGTTTGGGGAGTTATGCTGTGTGCCAGACCCTTCTAATCCCAGGATTCACCAAGTGTTAAAATCTAACCAAGGTTTCTAGTTTTTGGAATAGCCATGCGAGTCTCCGGGGGGAGGTGTAAGGAGAAAAAGTATCTATGTGTAAACAAACTGTGGGATGTAAACACAGAGCAGTCAAAACATACCATTGCTAGAGTGGACATGAAGGGTATCTCAGTCCTCCAGGCAAAGCTTCCCGTTTACCTGGACTGAGATAACTTCCTGTGTAACTAGAGGTGGGTGTGGTCTCACCTGTATAAAAAACTCTTGAGACCAGACGCCATCTCTCCCTTTTTTGGATCCGTCTTTTCAAGAAGCTACATCTTAGGACAGGATGCTCTCTTGGCTTGCAGCCAAGAGAGGCCTAGTGAAGCTTGCTCCCTTATGGAGATAGCTTCCCACATGTAAATACATTTATCTAAACTAGCCTGCCTTCTGAGACTGTACTGTAACTCAGGATGGTAAACTCTTTATAGTTTTAAATAGCACTGTATTGTGTCTTTACTTTTAAGAGGGAAGAAGGGGAATATACCAGGAATATATATGTTATTCTGAGGCTTTAGCAAGCCTGTGCAACCATTTCTGCTGTGCTTTAGAAAGGGAATGCAACTCTGCTAAGTTTGGAGCTTAACACAAACTGGGATAGGATATCTTAATCAATATATCCTCATCCACATTCCTAGGCATTCCCACACAAACCACATATCATAAAGGCACCACAATCTCTGCTGTGCCTCATTCCCAAAAGGAAACACGAACCCTGGTGAGAAAGTGCCCGGAACTCTTGCCACTCGGAGGCTGGGGTGGCACACAATGTTATTTTCAATATGTGCAGGAAAGAATCCAGACCCAGCTGAAGTCTTGGGAGAAAGAAAAGCAAATCCTTGTCGATCGGAAACAGTCCGAAGAAGAGGAAAAGCAGAAGTGTCTGGTATGTTTTTTCATTCAAGGTCTTTGCACGCCGAGGTTGTGCGTTGACAACAGACTCGCAGCCGGGGCGGGGATCATGGAGCAAACCTGAACCCCAGAAAGTCTGTCACTTTAAAACTGCACTTGGCCAGACTAACCCGAGGGTATTCCACAAAGCCCTCTAAAATCATGTACTTGCTACTACATAGCATGCTTTAAACCCACAGGCTGGTATGGCACGAAAGGCTAGACCTTTCCTACTTCCTAATTTCCTAAAGTTCTGGAACTAATCACTTCCTTCCTTAGCCATTCCTTGCCCTGTGTGCAGCTTCAAAGTAGCTGCATGTGTGTGCAGTCATGGGTCAGTTGGATGTGCATAAATGAGGAGTTGCCTGTACTGAATGTGTGTTGTGTTGCTTGTGCATGCTGCATGTCTGATGTGTGGAGTGTATTTATGAGTATGTGTGGAAGACAGAGGGTGGGGTCGTTTGTCTCCATGTTTGTTCCAGGTGCTTTTGTGACATGTGTGTGGATGTTCTTTCCTCAGAAACAGTTAAATGCAGAAAAGGGGAAAATAAAAGACACCTTTGAGCAGATGCAAAATTCTCTGAAGCTAAAAGAGAGCTCCTTGCTGGCCTGCCTGAGAAATCTGGAAAAGGAGATTAAGAAGAAGGTGGCAGAAAATGGCAACAGACTCACGGAGGACATTTCCCACCTCACTAACTTGATCGCTGAGGTGCAGGAGAAGTGTGAGCAGCCCCCACTGCTATTCCTTCAGGTGAGATGGAGTCAATGTCACCTGAGAGTGACATTTGGTTTTCCGCAGAGAAAACGGGGCAAATCGGTCCTCCTGGTAACACAAATATGAGACAGACTTCTCTATATCTTTCTTTTTCAGGACATTGAAAGTACCTTGCTCAGGTATGCAGCTCCTTCTCTTGCCATTATTGACTCTTTCAAAAAAAAAAAATCCCCGCTTATTCCCCAGAAAGTCTTGATCCAGCTAACAGTAGCAAAAGCAGAACAAACAAACATTATAATGTCCATAGGCTGCAGGGCAAGGTGAGCAATAACTGCCTTATCTTCTTTTCTGTTACACAGTTTTTAGTCTAGCTTCTACACCCTTTAGATCTGATATTATTTGGCACACATAATTTGTCCACAGTTACATTTATCTTGACAGGGATAATAATAATAATAGTAATAGTAGTTATTATTATTATTATTATTATTATTATTATTATTATTATTATTATTTATACCCCACCCACACATCTGGCTGGGTTTCCCCAGCCCCCCTAGGCGGCTCCCAAAAGAGTATTAAAAGCACAATAAACCATCAAACATCAAAAACGTCCCTAAACAGGGCTGCCTTCAGATGTCTTCTAAAGGTCAGGTAGCTGTTTATTTCCTTGACATCAGACGGGAGGGTGTTCCACAGGGCAGGCGCCACTACCGAGAAGGCCCTCTGCCTGGTTCCCTGTAGCTTCACTTCTCGCAGTGACGGAAACACCAGAAGGTCCTTGGAGTTGGACCTCAGTGTCCAGGCTGAACAATGGGGGTGGAGATGCTCCTTCAGGTATACTGAGCTGAGGCTGTTTAGGGCTTTAAAGGTCAGCACCAGCACTTTGAATTGTGCTCAGAAACGTACTGGGAGCCAATGTAGGTCTTTCAGGACCGGTGTTATATGGTCTTGGCAGCCACTCCGTCACCAGTCTAGCTGCCGCATTCTGGATTAGTTGTACTTTCCAGGTCAACTTCAAAGGGATGAAGCACATTATTGTGTGAGCTCAAGAAGCCCCTCTATACAGAAACAGGCTATGGTCCCCTCCAGTCCTCCCTTCTCTACTTCCCCCAAAAGCGCTGGCTACTTAAAACCCTTTTCAGACAACAGGCGCCGCGCAATGATTCTATAAAGCATTAGAGGAATTGCCATTCTTTAACCTTTCTTTTCCCAAAACCACGTTTCCCTCCCAGGTACGAGGAGAAACGAGCAGAACATTCAGCAGACCTTTACACCTGGTTGGAGGAGAGACTCAAGATCTGTTCTCAGAAAAATTCTGCGCTAGTAAACGATATGGTGAAATGTGCAGGTATTTGGGGAAGCTTGGGGGGGGGAGGAATATGCAACAGAATCATCCTCGTGGCTGTGAAAAAGGCAAAATTCCTTGCCAGCGAAAGGCATGGAAACAAAAACTTCACGATGCCTTTATGCAAATTGACGGTGCAGACCTGGGAGATTCTGTAGAGCCGTCGTAACTGTTATGAGACTGCCCCCCAGGGCGGGATGAAGCCTCTGTGCACTCCTGGCTACTGGAGTCCAGGGGCACATCAATAATATGTGATTGTTCCCCAGCTTGCAAGAACAACACACACAAGCCAGTAAAGGCAAAACCTACCGGTACTTTATTGTAGATAAAGTGCAGAGTATGTCTCTGCGTGCCAGCTCAGACAGTCAGAGCTGTGCAAAATACGTCCAGCATCTCTTGAGCCAGAACAGAAAGTAAAATACAACAGTACAATACAGAAACATCACGTGTGAGAAAGCTGGTATGACCAGTGGCTTTCCCACAGGATGAAAACATGACTCATAGTCATGTGACCTCGCTGCTGAGGCTTCTTGCAGCTCGGCTTGTAATAATATCACAACAGTAACTGCATCTTGGAAGACTGCTGTAGAGCTGAAAACATTGCAGTAAATATGTAATTCCCCCCCCCACCCAAAAAATGAAATCACCTATACTGTAAATATAAGATTACATATTGATAAGCTCTTTGAATGAATTTGTCATTTTAAAAACTCTCATTTCCTTCCTTCTCCCACCTCATCAAACAGATTCTATGGAGGAAGTATTGAAGAAAGGTAATTTTTGTGGGACAGAATACCAAGGGATATTTTGATGGGATAGGTTGCCAGTGGGTCCATCTGCTGACTTTGAAATTGTAGCACATGTGTGGCGTTCGTACAGAGACCCCGGTCATTTCACGGACAGACTATTGACCTGTACACCACTACTTTATTCTTCCGCTGCCACCAATTTTGTGGGGGAAACCCCAGGGCTCCCCAGTGAAGTACTGAGTCTCAGTCAGGTAGAGTTAACAATGAAGATGAAAGTTTACTTCAAACACAAACAAGTTTTAAAATATATTCGAAACGCTGTCACTCTATTCCCTCTCAGTCTTGTCCGTCTCTAACTCACTCTGACTCCTCTATCTCCCCACCCCCCAAAAAAAAACCTAACCGAACTAACTGTCAAAACCTGTGGGCTGAGCCTCAAAATCAGGTAGGCCCCGTCTTTCTTATTGGTCAACCTATTAACCCTTTCTCTCCCCCAATACAAACCTATCCCCAAAGAATGGGCAAACACCACATCATGTAATGTAATTCTAATTTGTATGATGATCTTAATCGAGGTCCAGTTGACATATTGCTATTTTGTAACACTGCTGTTGCTTCTTGCTTGCTCATGAGTCACACAAAGCAATAATCAACCTAAAAAAATAATAATCACATGAAATACCTCATTTTTATATTTCAGAAGGTTTGAATAAATTTCTCTCTCTTTCACACTACAGCGCCTCTGGAGGAAACACTGGAGAAAGGTAATATTATGGAATTAAATGAGAACTAAATCTTGGTGGGAGTTTGGTGCTTGAAAAAAAGAGTCAAAGAGCAGAACTGATTTTATTCTGTGAACCGCCCTGAGACCTTCCACCCAAAAGTTAATTCATATAGCATAGCCCTATATTTAAATGCCAAGCTTAATCAGGAAAGTACTGTAACAGGGCTTTTTTTTTTTAAGATGCAACTGCTAAAACGTGTATGATGGTTGTTTTATTCTTCTTAAACAAGAACTGAACAAAGGCAAGATCTGGAAGAATTAAATGGAAACACAAACCATCTAAGGACGCCCAATTATGGGCATCTTCCAACGTATATAAAAACATAATTTATTTATTTTTTAAAATTAAACTTCCCTATAACCGGCTGCCTTCAGGTGTCTTCTAAAGGCTGTATAGTTACTTATCTCATTGGCTGAGGGATCACATAACTCCGTAACTTCCAAAATGTCTCCGATGAAAATAGAGACGTCTTAAGGAAAAGTGGGACATTCTAGGATCAAATCAGAAACTGGGACATTTCAGGGCACAAACCTGAGACCCAGGGGTGGGCTGCAGTGATGTCATTGGATGGGCCTGGTGGTGTCATGGCTGCAAGCCCCAGTGGTGTGGTTAAGCATGACACATAAAACATTAACCATAGTCACTGAGAGCATGTCATTCAAATAAAAACTACCAAGTGTAACAAATGAGTAATTATTATTATTATTATTTATTGAATTTATATACTGCCCTATACCCGGAGGTCTCAGGTCGGTTCAAAAAAGAGATCACAATATATAAAATAAAAATAAAAACAATAACCCAATAATAGGTAAAGGGACCCCTGACCATTAAGTTCAGTCGCGGACGACTCTGGGGTTGCGGCGCTCATCTCGCTTTACTGGCCGAGGGAGTCAGCGTTTGTCCACAGACAGCTTCCAGGTCATGTGGCCAGCACGACTAAGCCGCTTCTGGTGAACCAGAGCAGCACATGGAAACGCCGTTTACCTTCCCGCTGGAGCGGTACCTATTTATCTACTTGCACTTCGACATGCTTTCGAACTGCTAGGTTGGCAGGGGGTTGGACTGGATGGCCCTTGTGGTCTCTTCCAACTCTATGATTCTATGATTCTAGGGACCGAACAATGGGAGCTCAGCCCATCATGGGGATTCGAACCGCCGACCTTCTGATTGGCAAGCCAAAGAGGCTCCACATTTTAAAAGGGTATAGGATGTTGATCAGATCAACCAAAGGAACGTTTTTGCCTGGCGCCTAATGGTGTATAATGAGGGCACCAGGCGAACTTCCCTGAGGAGAGCATTCCACAGACGGGGGGGGCACTGCAGAGAAGGCCCCGTTCTTGTGTTGCCACCCCCCGGACCTCTCGAGGAGCAGGCACACAAAGGGGGGCCTCAGAAGATTATATCAGGGTCTGGGTAGGTTCATATGGAAAGAGGCGGTCCTTGAGGTATTGCGGTCCTGAGCCGTTTAAGGCTTTATAGGTCAAAACCAGCACTTTGAATTGGGCCTGGAAACTAAATTGGTAGCCAGCGCAGTTGGACCAGGAGCAGTGTAATATGCTCAAACCGACTTGATCCGGTGAGCAACCTGGCCACTGAATTCTGCACTAGCTGAAGTTTCCAAACAGTCTGCAGTGGCAGCCCTACGTATAAATATGTAAATATGTCTCTGATTGGAAATGGGTAGAAACCGTAGGTGTAGCTAATGCGAAGGGATCATTCCTTCTCACCTGTTTAGGGAGTGTACGCTTGCTCGCCGGGAGATTTAAGCCTACTTCCCCCCCCCCACCCCTTTCTCTGTGTGCCCTTCAGTGAGCGTGACTCTGGATCCACAAACCGCACACCCTCTGCTCACGCTGTCTGCCGACCTGAAGAGCGTGAAGGTTGGGGAGGTGCCTGATGACGAGGACATGGACGGATTGCACTGCATACCCTACGTGCTGGGCCGTGAGAAGTTCACATCAGGGAGACATTGGTGGGAGGTGGAGCTGGGTTTAAATGCAGAAGACGAGGAATACATGGATCAGGAGTGCTTGTGGATCGTAGGGGCTGCACAAGAGTCCTTCCAGAGAAATAGAGGTTTTGACCTGAGCCCTAAAGCTAGGATCTGGGCTGTGGGGGTGAGCCCCTTTTCCAAAAAGCTCACTGCTTTCACTTCCTGCGGGCCAACCCATTTGTGCTTGGCACATGAGGTGAGGAGGATCCGAGTATCCCTGGATTACAAAGCATGCCAGGTGGAGTTTTTTGATGCCGATACAAATGCCTCGGTTTTCACTTTTTCTGCAGCTTCATTCACTGGGGAGGTCATTCGTCCCTTTTTTTGTCTGGGGGGAGAAGGACTTGAATTGAAGTGTGGAAACTGAGTAGAATATTCACCAGCCCTGGTCTTACCCCTAAAACAGATAGCTAGTGGAAGCTTGCTTTCTGGTGCAAATAGCAGCTATGGGGGTGTATTAGGGCTGTACTAATGGAAGCTTTCATTCAGGTGCAAATAGCAGCTGTGGGGGGGGTGTTTTAGGGCTGTGCTAATGGAAGCTTTCCTTCTGGAGCATATAGCAGCTGTGGGGGTGTTTTAGGGCTGTGCTAATGGAAGCTTTCCTTCTGGAGCATATAGCAGCTGTGGGGGTGTTTTAGGGCTGTGCTAATGGAAGCTTTCCTTCTGGAGCAAATAGCAGCTGTGGGGGGGTGTTTTAGGGCTGTGCTAATGGAAGCTTTCGTTCTGGAGCAAATAGCAGCTGTGGGGGGTGTTTTAGGGCTGTGCTAATGGAAGCCTTTCTTTTGGTGCATATAGCAGATTTGGGAGTGTGTATTAGGGTTGTGCAGAAACCCCACTGATCTGCCTTGTGGCCCCAGTTTGCAGTCCCTGGGTCTGCACATCACCCACATGCGGACAGGGATGTCCCACCCCACTGACAGCCCTGGGTTGCTCTGGGCTTTCCAACCCAATCCAGGGCTATCTGAACCTGACTTGGTTGATACCCGGATTCCCCCCTCCCACAAATCAGCCCGATTCAGTTTGGGACTCAGCCAAATGCACTCTGCAGCCCTAGGAGGTACAGGAGAAGAAATACAGTTATCAGCCTAGCTATCCTTCAAAATCCAAACTTCTCAGAATTTTGCTATGCAGAATTTAGTAGTCTTCTAGCCAGATAATGTGTACTTTAGGGGGAATTGTGCATAAAAACGCATACATTAGTGACTATAGCATACAAACATGCATTATATCTAGCGAAAATACTTGCAAAAATGGGTATATTGGCCAAAATTGCATAAGGAGAAATGCACACTAAAATCTCAATGCTGAGCTTATCCACCTGGATTTTTAAAATTCCAATCATATTCCTTAATCTAATCAAGAAACAAGCTTTTTCTGATGAAAATATGCATATTGCATATTCTATGCACTATTCTACATATGCATATGCACTCTAGAATTGCTAAAGTTACCAGTGTAGAGTAATCCAGCATGCTTGAGTAATTAGTGTGTGAAGAGGTTAAAACCATAGAGTAAGTTGTCCTGCCAGGCTTCGTGTATTTTACTTTCCCCTCACCTTGAGAGGAAATGGGTAACCAAGTCTCTTGGATTTCTGTATGTAAGGATCTCTGAGCTGGTCACTCCAGCCAGCAGCATAGCTTTAACCCGCCTCCTTTGTTTCAGACCAGAATAGAGTTCTGAAACCAGCATTTTTCTATACCAATAGTTTAGAAACTTTTGCATTCATGTAGTTGAGCAACGATTTTGACTGACTGCACATCTTTTCTGTCTGCTGTATGGAAAAGCACATTAATAGTTTTGTAAGGAAACCATTTCATGCTGGGGGAATCAATATAGCTTGGAAAGAACTTTTTAGAAAGTTTTTACAACCTATATTTCCATGCTTTTCTTTGCTGCATGTTTTGCAATGTTAAATCTCTGCTGGGGTTTTCTCACCAAAGGGTGCTTGCCCCAAACTTGGGCCTAGACTTCCAGGATGCCAACAACCAGCGCATAAGCAGACACATTTAAAAAGGTGTGTATTTAACAGTATGTATCAATATACTTATAAAGTTACTCTGCAGAAATGTACCACAGTATGTTGGTTTTATCTTTTATACTTTTTATACATATACCATACTTTTGGGGGAAAGTGTATCCTTATACGTACATGAGCAGAGTGCCATTATCTTTCCACTGAAAAAACTCAAATTTATCTCTGCACATCTAGGGACAGGTGAAGATGTAAGAAGGAGGGTCAAGTATGATTTTCTGACAAGATTTCCACACCTCTCATTTAGAAAGTAAGCCATAACACAAGGACATATGTTTTTGAATTCATCAGTACATCTTTCCACATCCATTGGCCAATAAAAAAAAATCAAACACACACAAACACATTTTTAAAATAGGAGGAACGCTTGCTTACAGTTGCATGTGGTTTTTCTCCCACAAAAATAAATTTAATTTTATACGACCCAAAACACTTCCTTCTCTAGATTGAAAGAGCAAGGCATTCAAATTGAGGTTACAAAGGAACCAATGGCTTATGTAAGCAGATGCTGTAGCACAGTGTTCATTCCCTATGTAGTTCTTGGGAGGAAAGGAGTTTTTTGAGGGAGAAAAAGGTGCAGTCCCTAAACAGCCACATGCTCTATAGACCTGGTCAACATTATGTCTGAACAGGAATTTCCAACACAAATAGTGTATGCATACACTGGGCCCGTTTCAATGTCCCCACATATGGTATTCCTCACACCCCATCATGCCCTGCTCATATTGAGCACAAGCAATGTCTTCGTCTTCCAAAGCAACTACTCTATTCCGAACTTAAAAATGGAAAGCGCAATGCTGGTGGTCAACAAAAGAGGTTTAAAGACTCCCTCAAGGCAAATCTTTTAAAATGTAGTATAAACACCAACAACTGGGAAACAACGGCCCGTGAGCGCTCCAATTGGAGAACAGCCTCTACCAAAGGTGTCATGGGTTTTGAAGACACTCGAACTCAGGATAAAAACCCTCACCGTGATCAACTCCCACCTGGAAACCTATGTCCCCACTGTGGAAGGACATATGGATCCAGAATTGGCCTCCACAGTCACTTATGGACTCACTGTTAAGACCATGTTCATGGAAGACAATCGTACTTGCCTACGAGTGATCGCCAAAGAAGAAGAAACAAGCAGCATTCCTCACACAACCAAACGGTGTATAAACCTAATTAAATAAATAAGTAAACAAGTGACCAGTAGTTGCAGAGTTAAACTTTCCTTATTTAAACCTGCACAGCGGTAAACAGCTTGCTGACTCATTTGAGTCTTTCGTCCTTTCTTGATTGTCAATCCCTTTATCCCTCTCAAAATAAAGATACACATGAATCTAATTAATAACCAAAGTAAAGTAATTTACTGACAGATTCATTCATGTACATATTTAGGTTACAAAACAAAAGATATAAACTATATTAGTGAGTCTCTTAACACATCTTTAAGCGGCAGTAGCCTAACCGGCCAACAGACCAAAACTAACTGACACAAAGTGGCAGTTGGTCCTCCCTTAAAATGTTGGACTTGACTGACATCATCCCACAGGAAGGAGGTTGGGGGGAGTTGTGGTCCAGCAGCCGAGAGGTGAAAGTGTGCTGGACATTGTCTGTGTCGCAGTACGAAATGGCAGCGGCCATGCAGGACCTTTACATCTCATGGCTCTGCAAAAGCTGTGGCGTTAACTTGGAAGTTAACACAGAACACTCTCTGCCCTGCACAGTGAATGTGACTTTGTACCCGGACACAGAACAACCCAACCTCATCCTGTCCGAGGATCTGAAGTGCATCCGATGGAGAGACAGGCGCCAGGACCTGCCTGACAACCCCGAGAGATTCGACAAGGAGATGTGTGCTGGGCCACGAGAGATTCACTTCGGGGCGGCATTGGTGGGAAGTGGAGGTCGGAGGGGAATTGGCCGAGTGGGCCGTTGGCATGGTGTGAGAGTCTGTCAAGAGGAAGGGGGACATTGCCCTTAACCCTAGCGAGGGGTTCTGGGCTCTGCAGAAGACCATGGTTGACACTTTTGGATCATTCTCCGCTCTCAGCTTCGACTTGCCCTAAGCTGACCGTCGTGTCCACCCAGAAGCGAACTCAGGAAGATCCGAATATCCCTGCACTACGAAGAGGGGTTTTTCGACGGCGACACCAACAACTCGATCTTCACTTTCCCCTCAGCTTCCTTCTCCGGGGAGAGGATCTGCCCGTTTTTCCATCTGAAGTGGGGAGGCAAGCTGAAATGTTGAATCTCGAGCATCCATTTCCGCAACTCTTGAAAATGAGAATTCTTTCTAGTAGCACCTTAGAGACCAACTGAGTTTGTTCCTGGTATGAGCTTTCGTGTGCATGCACACTTCTTCAGATACACTGAAACAGAAGTCACCAGATCCTTAAATATAGTGAGGGAGTGGGGAGGGGTATTGCTCAGAAGGGTGGTGGGAATGGGTGATCAGCTGATAGGTGTGGAAAACCTGTTGACGACGCTTAACGGCTATAATTAGTCTTGCAGGGAAAGGCAAGTGGTGAGATGGCTAAAGATAGCTTTGTTATGTATAATGAGATAAGAATCCAATGTCTTTGTTCAGACCAGGTTTCTCCGTGGTTTTAAGTTTGGTGATTAGTTGTAATTCAGCCACTTCTCTTTCCAGTCTATTTCTGAAATTTCTTTGTATTAAGACAGCTACTTTGAGATCTTTTATAGAATGTCCTGGGAGATTGAAGTGTTCTCCTACTGGTTTCTCTGTCTTGTGATTCCTGATATCAGATTTATGTCCATTTATCCTTTGGCGTAGGGTTTGGCCTGTTTGTCCAATATAGAGAGCTGAAGGGCACTGTTGGCATTTGA
The DNA here is from genome assembly GCF_009819535.1 of Lacerta agilis. Classification (NCBI taxonomy): domain Eukaryota; kingdom Metazoa; phylum Chordata; class Lepidosauria; order Squamata; family Lacertidae; genus Lacerta; species Lacerta agilis. The sequence goes on from NC_046313.1 coordinate 107,147,591, forward strand.
TTGCATACACAATGTTGGAAGATGAGCAATTAAATAGTCCTGAGATGGTATGTTTGATGTTGTTGGGACCAGTAATGGTGTTGTCCGTACAACGCATCATCAGAGATCTACAACCTCTCCTAGACAATGACAGTTCTCTTTCTCAAGCTCTGGGAGGAAGACCCTACATCGCCTACAGACAGCCACCCAATCTCAAACAGCTCCTCACCCACAATAATACTACAACAGGACTCAACATGGACACTGGTACCAGAGCCTGCAATAAACCCAGATGCCAACTTTGCTGCCACATAAACCCGGACAACACCATTACTGGTCCCAACAACATCAAACATACCATCTCAGGACTATTTAATTGCTCATCTTCCAACATTGTGTATGCAATCAAATGCCAACAGTGCCCTTCAGCTCTCTATATTGGACAAACAGGCCAAACCCTACGCCAAAGGATAAATGGACATAAATCTGATATCAGGAATCACAAGACAGAGAAACCAGTAGGAGAACACTTCAATCTCCCAGGACATTCTATAAAAGATCTCAAAGTAGCTGTCTTAATACAAAGAAATTTCAGAAATAGACTGGAAAGAGAAGTGGCTGAATTACAACTAATCACCAAACTTAAAACCACGGAGAAACCTGGTCTGAACAAAGACATTGGATTCTTATCTCATTATACATAACAAAGCTATCTTTAGCCATCTCACCACTTGCCTTTCCCTGCAAGACTAATTACAGCCGTTAAGAGTCGTCAACAGGTTTTCCACACCTATCAGCTGATCACCCATTCCCACCACCCTTCTGAGCAATACCCCTCCCCACTCCCTCACTATATTTAAGGATCTGGTGACTTCTGTTTCAGTGTATCTGAAGAAGTGTGCATGCACACGAAAGCTCATACCAGGAACAAACTCAGTTGGTCTCTAAGGTGCTACTAGAAAGAATTTTCGATTTTGTTTTGACTATGGCAGACCAACACGGCTACCCACCTGTATCTTGAAAATGAGGTCGCCTTCTAGCGCTTTCTTTTCTAGACCTAGGTAAGGAGTTGCAACCTGATGAATTTTTTAGCACTTCCAGTTCTCAGCCCTGCAGATTTTAGTCAAGCGAGTCATGGCATTAAGGATGCTATTGGCCTTTACCAAATAACATTTATTTACCTAAAAAATAAGCCCGCATGTGGACGGCAAATCCAGACTGGAGCTTCAGCTGGGGCAAAGCAACACAGAGCACTTTTCTCAGTTTGGATAGCCCCCTTCACATTTAGTAAACAAAAGTCAAGCACACAAGGAGATAACCACATGCTTATTTTGCCCTTAATATATTTCATCAGTTAGGCAAAAGTGGAAGCATACACCCACAGCATACAAATGAGTAAAACGGTATTAGAGCCTTCTTTCCCATTGTTGAATTTTGAATCATCATCCCTGTTATTTTATTATTGTGCTTTTAACCCAGGATCTGTGGCCCTTCAGATGTCATTGGACTCCATATCCCATCAGCCCCAGCCAACATGGCCAATTATCAGAGGTGATGGGAGCTGTAGACCAGCAAAATCTGGAGATCCACAGGCTTCTCATCCGACCTTTCAAAACCTGCAAGGCAAGAAAACCAAGAAGCAGCTCGGATTTTCATTGCATGTGGCATTGAATTGCATCCCCACAGCTATCAAATTGTGGCTACCAGGAAGCTTTTAGTCATAGAAACCCTGCTAGAAAGAGGAACTCTTACACATAAGATTCATCCTTTCCGTTTTTTATATATTTTTGTTGAAGAGGCTATTTCAAAGCACTGAATTGAAATAAAAACTTTTAAAATCAAGCCTGTTTGGCATGTTACAATCATTGCATTTATTTCCACCATGCTTCACATGGGTATAATCTTTAGAGCTGCAGTCAGGAAGTAATTAAATAATAATAATAATAATAATAATAATAATAATAATAATAATTTATTTGTACCCCGTCCATCCGGCTGAGTTTCCCCAGCCACTCTGGGCAGCTTCCAACAAATATTAAAATACATTAAAATGTCACACATTAAAAACTTCCCTAAACAGGGCTGCCTTCAGATGTCTTCTGAAAGTGATACCCGGTAGTTGTTTATTTCCTTGATGGGAGGGCGTTCCACAGGGCGGGCGCCACTACCGAGAAGGCCCTCTGCCTGGTTCCCTGTACCTTTGCTTCTCGCAGTGAGGGAACCGCCAGAAGGCCCTCGGCGCTGGACCTCAGTGTTAGCTGTGTGTCTTAAGTCCTTGGAACGCCCCCTGTGGGAGAGGAAATTAGTTGAAGAAGAAAACACTTTGTCGAAAAGTAGCCAGGAAATGAAGGAACGTGACAAGAGGCTGGAAGCACATCAGGCCATCAAAAGGAATGGGGAGAAATGCCCCATGTGTGAAATCAGAACAGCTCTAGATTTCTTTTATCTCTGAAGAACTTGTTAAGGAAAGATGCAGATCCAGTGTTCCCCAAACTTGGATCTCCAGCTGTTTTTGGACTACAAATCCTATCATCCCTGGCTAGCAAGACCAGTGGTCAAGGATGGGAATTGTAGTTCAAAAACAGTGGGAGGCCTAGGTTTGGGAAAGAGTGGATTAGACCTTCCTCTCTGGAAAGATGTTCTCTCTGCAGCTATAGAAGCATATAATGATCATTAAGCTTACTGTTAATGACACAAAGGCCTCCAATATAAAGTCTCTAGTCTGGAAACCTTTTCCCTCCAGTCTGTCTGTGTGTGTAAAAAAAAAAAAAAAGTTTTCTTCTATCAAGCAGCAGCACAGAAAGTCGAGGATCATTTGGTAGTGGCCCTCGAGTTTTAAGCAAGGATTCCTTCTAAGCCTCACCAGGTGATGCCAGGGTTTGAACTAAGGAACTTCTCCACCGTGCAAAGTATGCAAAATTATTCCTCTGAATTGCAGGTTCCACCTGTATGGCTTCTCCTGGGGCATTTTTATTACTGGTAGTTCAGGGGAAGGCAACCTAAGGCCCAAGGGCCGGATGCGGCCCAATCGCTGGTCCGGGAATCAGCGTGTTTATACATGAGTATAATGTGTGCTCTTGTTTAAAATGCATCTCTGGGTTACTTGTGGGACATAGGAATTTGTTCATTTATTTATTTTTTCAAAATATAGTCCGGACCACCACATGGTCTGAGGGACGGCGAACCAGCCCACAGCTGAAAAAGGTTGCTGACCCCTGCTGGTAGTTTATTTATCCACTCAATACATGTCTTTTTATTTACAATTACCGTATTTTTCACTCCGAAAGACTCACTTTTTTCCTCCTAAAAGATGAGGGGAAATGTATGTGCATATTATGGAGCAAATATGTAGTCAATCACTGGCTCCCTTTCTGGCCCCGCCCCCTTGCCCAGGCATCCATTGTTGAATGTTCTGCAGAGGGAGGTTGTTTGTTTCCCCAGCGACATGTGACTGGCCGATTAGATTATCTGTCTGGAAACTGTAGCAACGGCTCCCTTCCCTTTCCTAAAGAAGCTGCAGAACTGTGAGTTGAACCCCATAAAAACAGGGCTTTCCCCCTTTCCTCCTCTAAAAACTAGGTGCGTCTTACAGGGCAAAAAATGCGGTAGATTTCCAACCCACATTTCCTCCAAAAGGAGTATGGGACACACGCACTCACACACCAATTTCTTTTGTTAAAAGTTTCCAGGCTTGCTTACTATTATGGGTCGTATACTTAAGAGCCTGTGTTGGCATTCAGGTGTAACAGAATTTTGTGGAAAAACCGAACACAGACACCAAGTATATTTGGTATAAATACCAAAACTTGAATCGCCAAATGGGGGGCAACTCAGGAGAGAGAAGTGGAATTCTCATAGTTGTGACAATGGTCAATGGCTCAGGTGGGTTTTTTTTAAGAAATACATGGGGCAAACTATCAAAGATCGTAGGCATAATGGATTTATGCCATTTGCAGGGTGAGGGGCATTGTGTGGAATAACTGGTTTATTTGTGGCTTTGTTGGCTCACCAAAGGAATCTCAGCGGCCACTGTGAAACAGGATACTAGATTAGTTATTTAAACAATATTTTATATATAAATGCAAGGCTCTTTCCATCCCCAGGGGTCTCAGGGAGGAGCTGCTACTACAAGCACAGCGTAAACTCATATACAGGTGAAACTCGAAAAATTAGAATATCATGGAAAGGTTTATTTCTTTCGGTAATTCAACTTAAAAGGTGAAACTAATATATGAGATGGACTCATGACATGCAAAGCGAGATATGTCAAGCCTTTATTTGTTATAATTGTGATGATTATGGCGTAGAGCTGATGAGAACCCCAAATTAACAATTTCAACTTTGGGGTTTTCATCAGCTGTATGCGCCATAATCATCACAATTATAACAAACAAAGGCTTGACATATCTCGCTTTGCATGTCATGAGTCTATCTCATATTAAATAAACTCCAGTAGCTAATGAAAACAATTGCTTACATAAATGGACTTTTCCACGATATTCTAATTTTTTGAGTTTCACCTGCATAGACACTTGACCATCCCACTCTTTCCGCACTCTGGTTTCAAGATCGCTGAGAGGCGGAAAAACTATTAGATAAAACAAACTTTATTAAAAGAGACCCTGTCTTCGCCCCAACACAAGAGGAGCAGCCGCCCTCGGCAACAGCAGGCTTTTCACTCCCATAAAATATCCAACTCTAAACCCTCACTCCTGGCTCTCCTGAGGAAGTCATCGTAGTCTGCCCTGAAGATGCGTGAGCACGCCGACAAATCGATGACGCTCAGCTGGTTTTCAGAGGATAACAGCAGGTGGATTGTGCTTCCAGACACCCTGGCTTCCGTCAGAGAGAGCTTCTGGAGGCGTGTCAGGGCTGCTCCCGGAAGCTCCAGCAACTTTTCAAACACCCTGTCCAGAGAGAAAGGCAGGCAGGACAGGAACAATCTTTCTAGTCGTGGCGAATGTTTCAGCAGGGACACAAGGCATGCTGTCAACACAGCTTTGTTCTGGGAAGGAATGGTGTAACCTGTGTCAGTGTACATCAGGGAAAGGTTCCAGAGGTGGGGGAACTGATGAGGCGTGGGGCTGAAATTTCCCTCCAAGGCTTCAACAGCTTCCTCCTCATCAGACTCGCACTCTTCTGAAGTAAGGAACTCAACCCAGAATTTCCTGAGGTTCAGGCAGTGGCCCAGCAAGGTCCAGAAGGAAGAGGCATCATCGCAGAAAATGTTACTCAGCGTAAGGGAGTGGAGCTGCGCCCCAAGGGCGGCTGCCATTGGCAGAAGATTCTCGACATCCCACGAACTGTCGTCGCCGCACTGGAGGGTCAGGCAGGAGATGTGGCGCCAGGGTGCAAAGTCCTGGCCAAAGCCAGGGCTGCCTTCGAGAATCAGAGTCACGTCTGCCAAGTGCGGGCACACGGCGAAAACGCCGGGCAGGCAGCTCAATAACACTTTGTCCAATTCCGTGAGGGCCAGCGTGATCCTGTGGCTGCTATGGGCGGACATCCTGCGTCTCGCCAGCTGCTCCAGCGAGGGGAACTCGGGGGCAACCGGGGCGTCGTCAAACTGCCGCCTGTGGATCACGCACACGGCCTCCGGAACGAAAGCGTGGTCCAAGACCGTCAGGCCGCGCAAGGCCAACAGCAGAAAGACCAAGTGCCGAAGCATGCAGTGGGGGAGAGGTTTACGCATCAGGTATCTGGCTCTGAGCACCTTCAAGGTCGGGCAGCGGAGGGAGCCCGTGGCAGGGTCGTAGGCCAAGTGGAGGAGGCACTCTGGAGACAGCCTCCTGCAATCGACGACGTCCAGTTCGAGAAGCTGCTGGCAGTGGGAGGCCACGGCTGCAAGCACCGGGGCATCGCACTGGGTATCCGACAGGTTGAGTCTGGCGAGGCTCGGCAAAGCTTTCACCAGGTCGACGAGGGTTTCTGCAGGGATCCGGCTGCAGCCTTTGATATCCAGGGAAGACAGGTTCTACCGTGTCAAGGAAAGAGAAAGGTTTGCTTTTGCTCACATACAACAGCGTTTGCCCGACCTCCAGATTCGCCAGACTACAAATCCCATCAACCTCAGCCAGCACAGAAGGCGTATGGAGCAGCACCAAGTTGGCAGAAGTCGTTGTAAGTAAATGGCAGGTCGTGTGTTAATGTGTTGGGCTCACTCATCACATCTATCTGACCAGGTAAAGGAGGTTCCATGGAGCCACTGTGTGTGTGTGTTTGTGTGTGTGTGTCCCTTAATGTCTGCCCTACAGGCACACCTACCAAAACATGGCACCCTTTGCCTGTTGTCGTATGTCGCGCAAAATGCACACAAGGCAGAAATTGCTGGCCCAACGTCCCACTGTTAATGGTCCCTCTCTGTTCACAAAGCATCATACTAAGAGCACAGTGGCCCGTAGTACCAATGCAGTAAGTAAGAAACGCATAAAAGAAACCTCCCTTCTCACCAAGGAACTGGCCTCGTAAGCACTCACCGATTTATTGTGGGATTAGCTTTTGTGAACTGGAAAACAAGAGGCTCTGGCTTGAGCACAACTCTCTATGCATCTACACTAGCCCACAAAACGTGCCACAACCAGTTCCCATCCAGGGGTGAGGGCCTGAGGGCCACGTTCCTCCCTGGGCAATCTTTCGAGGGCTGCATGTCAGTGGTGGTTGTGGCGACAGGCAAAGCACAATGCATGCGAATGTTGTGCTTGTGTGGTAGGCTAGATTCTGTGCATGCTCTCTGCAGGACTGGGATGTTTTGCTGCTGGAGGAAAAAAACAAAAAACCCCACAGCTGCTATCCCTGTACAATCATACCTCAGGTTGCGAACGTGATCCGTGCGGGAGGCCCATTCGCAACCCGCAGTGTTCGCAGCCTGAAGCGCCACACCTGTGCATGCACGTGATGCAATTGGGAGCTTCTGCGCATGCGCATGGCATCATTTTGCGCTTCTGCGCACGTGCGAGTGCCAAAACCCAGAAGTAACCCGTTCCGCTATTTCCGGGTTTGGTGCGGTCCGCAACCCGTAGAGTTCATAACCGGAGGTATGACCGTATTTTGTCACCAGAACACCATGCTGCTGCTACCGCAGAGGGCAAGGGCTTAGCAGGGGGGCAGGGGGGGGGCTCAGCCACGTGAGAGGCTTAACCAAACTATTTTCCCTCTGCACTTTCTAGACACAGGTACACACTTTTCCAGACCGCGTCCGAGCACTCCTTGCCGCCGCCGCCGCCACACTCCCTGTGAAAACCCACACTTCAATGCTTTCTGAAATCAACGGAGAACCCAAATTGCCGTTTGTTCCGATTCAACGTTACATAGCGGGGTTTTCCTGGGGAAAGCGGTTGGGTATGTGGGAAGTGCTTGGACACCCAAGGCTGTTCCCAGAAAGCGTGGAGCAGAAGTTAAGTGTGGGTGAGCCCTTTGGTTCACGCAGCAATCATTTTATTAAATGGAGGCTTTCCCTATACTGACCTCCAGTCTCTCTCTCCCCTGTGGATCGTGCGCCCAGACTGTTCTGAGATAATCAGATGGCCCAACATCAATAGCAACAACAACAACAACAACAACATATTATTTATACCCCGCCCATCTGGCTGGGCTTCCCCGGCCACTCTGAGCGGCCCCCAACAGAATATTACAAACATTAAAAACTTCCCTATAACAGGGCTGCCTTCACATGTCTTCTAAAAGTCAGATAGTTGCTTATTTCCTTGACATTTTTGGGGAGGGCGTTCCAGAGGCAGTGGTGGAGGAACACGCTGCAGCCCCCGGAGTGGAGAAAAGGTGGTGGCATGGCTGGCGCATGGCACAGGGGTGTGGCGTGTCGCCCGTGGGTGGGGTGGCGCATGGTGTGGGAGCATGGCACGTGCCGACCATCCCGGGAGGCGGCGGCACGCGTCTCGGGTGGGGGGGGGAGGCTGCAATGGAACCCTTTCCCCAAATGCTACCTGGTGTAGCCCATTCCCCCACCCCTTCATACGCCAGTGTCCACAGGACGGGCACCACTACCAAGAAGGCCCTCTGGCTGGTTCCCTGTAACCTCACTTCTCACAGGGAGGGAACCGCTAGAAGGCCCTCAGAGCTGGACCTCAGTGTCCGGGCTGAACGATGGGGGTGGAGACGCTCCTTCAGGTACACTGGGCCGAGGCCATTTAGGGCTTTAAAGGTCAGCACCAACACTTTGAATTGTGCTTGGAAACGTACTGGGAGCCAATGCAGGTCTCTCAGGACTGGTGTAATATGGTCTCAGCGGCCACTCCCAGTCACCAGTCTAGCTGCCGCATTCTGGATTGTCATTTCCGGGTCACCTTCAAAGGCAGAGCACATTGCAGTAGTCCAAGCGGGAGATAACTAGTGCGTGCACCACTCTGGTGAGACAGTCTGCAGGCAAGTAGTGTCTCACCCTGCGTACCAAATGGAGTTGGTAGACAGCTGCCCTGGACACAGAATCGACCTGTGCCTCCATGGGCCGCTGCGAGTCCAAAATGACTCCCAGGCTGTGCACCTGGTCTTTCAGGGGCACAGTTGCCCCATTCAGGACCAAAGTCTCCCTCTAAGCTGCCCGCCACGTCCCCCAAAAAACAGTACTTCTGTCTTGTCAGGATTCAACCTCAATCTTAACCGCCATCCTCAAACCACCTCCGGACACTCACACAAATAGAGAGGGCTACCGTATTTTCTGGCATATAAGACGACTGGGCGTATAAGACGACCCCCAACTTTTCCAGTTAAAATATAGAGTTTGAGATATACTCGACCACAGATTCTCCACCCGGCGTATAAGACGACCCCCAACTTTTGAGAAGACTTTCATGGATTAAAAAGTAGTCTTATACGCCAGAATATACAGTAATTTACAAATAGTGGAAACCCGGCCGCTTGGAAATGGTGCTTCACCCTGCGACAAGAACTTGAACTGAGTCAATTGCTGTGTTGTTACCAGTTTTGACTTTCTTAAAAAGGAATGAAGTTGAGACCAGGTGAACCATGGAAACGAGACACCCCCAAATTTCTCTTTCACTGCAGGGACCGGTACGGGACTCTGCATATAAAGTTTCCGCAAACCATTGTTTCTCCAAGCCCCATTCCTCCACATTAAGAGCCCTGTGCTTGTTATAACCATGGGATAAGCGAAGGCGTGTCAGTCATGAATCTGGGTATGATCAGGTGCCCAGCACATTATGAGTTAACACCCACTCTATGTGACTGGCAGCTCACTCGCAAGAGGCGGGGCTTTTCGACCTTTTAAAAGGGGAGAATGGCAGTTGGGCAGTTGGTCAGGGTTAGAGGGTTAGAGGGTGAGCGGGTTGGAGAGAGCTCGTGAGAGGTTAGGCTTTGGGAAGGGAAGGAAAGGTTTTTATCCTTGCTATGTTGTAACAAAGCTAACGTACATGAAAAGAAGAATTGTAACCGCATTTAACCTGAACATCCATGTTATTTAAGTTACCTCAATAAACTTTTTTGTGTTTCAACGTTCGTGGACTCTGGCAGTGCATCAGTGCCTAAAGAGGTGTGACTGAGGGGAGAGAACAAAGGTTTTCCTGTGGAAGAGGAAACGGGTGGTTTATTCTCCTGTCATACAGAGGGCTGGGCAGTGAAGGTGCCACGCAGTTGCCAAAAGGGAAGGCAAGCTGCAGTAGTTTGGGAACCCGGGTAGGGAGATCCCAAGGTGGCAAGAGGTTTTCGAACGTGGAGCACTGAGGTACCCCAAAGACATCTCCCACCTTAGGATTCATTTTAGTCGTCGGTGAAACCTAGGGAGAGACACGGTCTGGGGAAGCGTTAAAAAGTGTGAGGGCTCTTAAGAGATTAAAAGGGTCCCTCACAGCGTGTCAAGTGAGCCAAGCCGCCAGCAGCAGAGTGCAAGGGAGGGATGGGCAGGCAGGTGCGAGCAAGACTCCCATCATATAAGAGCCCCACACAGACAGGCCGGGAGGCAGCAAGAGAGGGGTGTCCCCATTTTAGAGGAAGGAGAACCGAGTCAGAGCACAAAGCACACACACACACACCTTACCCTGCAACGCAGTGCGATGATGTCGGCCACGGCCTTGGTGACCAGCGTCGGGAACTTTTCCAAGCTCAGCACCGTCAGCTGCGGCACCAGGAGGAAGCACAGGATCGGGCGGTTCAAGTGATCGACTTCCTCCATTAACTCGAACAGCTTCTGGACAAGGGAATCAGCTGGATGGGGAGGAAATACCCAGATACCAAAACGAAGCTCTGCACAACAAAGCTAGAAGCAAACCAGAAGGTGCAGAGGGTGATAGCAGGACATTACAGGGAATGTTCCCCCTGGTTACAGGGAACCAGCCGGAGGGCCTTCTTGGTGGTGGCACCTGCCCTGTGGAACGCCCTCCCGTCAGATGTCAAGGAAGTAAACAACCATCCGATTTTTAGAAGACACCTGAAGGCAGCCCTGCTTAGGGAATCTGAAGTATCTGAAGAAGTGTGCATGCACACGAAAGCTCATACCAAGAACAAACTCACTTGGTCTCTAAGGTGCTACTGGAAAGAATTTTCTATTTTGTTTCTGCTTAGGGAAGTTTTTAATGTTTTAATGTATTTTTAATCTTTTGTTGGAAGCCACCCAGAGTGGCTGGGGAAACCCAGACAGATGGGCAGGGTATAAATAATAAATTAATATTACTATCATTATTATTATTATTACTACTACTACTATTAGCATGCTGCCTGGCAAAGACTTTGCCGGATTTTGCTTAGCTTTTAAAATCTGGGTAGCCAAGTGATTCTACCGGAACAGGAAACTGCATAGGGAAAGGTGCTGCTAAGAGCTGGACTGGGGAACTTTGCTGTGGACCACAACTCCCATCATCTCTGACTACAGGCCATGCTGGCTGGGGCTCATGGGAATCGGAGTCCAACAGCAGCTGGACAGCCGCCAGCTCTGCCTTTAGAGATAGAGCCTTCCTACATAGGCAGCTTTTCTAGCCAGGTGAGCATGAGGACCAGTTTACAGGACCACCTGCATGGGAGGCTCAAAGATGCAAACTGCAGAAGCCACAGGGCCAAGACCGCCCCCCCCCCAATGCTTCGCCAAATTGCCTTTTTCAAATGCAATCTGTGGCTTGGCCATTGGGTCTTTGTGGCCGGTCTCTCCTCTGCCTCCCATCTGTCATGCCCCTCTTACGCAGCCAGATGTGGGGCTCTGCAACAGAGCGAACACGGTGCCCGTCCTGTTGGTTTTCCACACAAGCTTTGGCCCAGATGAGCTGGATATTTTCAGCCACATTCTCCAGGCACAGCCATTCCAGCGAGCGGACCGTTCTCCTCTTGGGCATGAAGCTGCTGGAGGCAGAAGCATGAGAGAAGGGTGAGAGGGAAAGATAAGCCTTTGCAAGGTAGGTTTTCAAGTCAAAACAAAACACCACAACTGATCTGTTAAGATCCTGCCAAGTACTGTTTGCTTTCTTATTGTGCCAGGTAAAGGAACCCCTGCCCATTAGGTTCAGTCACGGACGACTCTGGGGTTGCGGCGCTCATCTCGCTTTATAGGCCAAGGGAGCTGGAGTACAGCTTCCGGGTCATGTGGCCAGCATGGCTAAGCCGCTTCTGGCGAACCAGAGCAGCACACAGAAACGCCATTTACCTTCCCCCTATTTATCTACTTGCACTTTGAGGTGCTTTTGAAATGCTAGGTTGGCAGGAGCAGGGACCGAGCGACAGGAGCTCACCCTGTCGTGGGGATTCGAACCGCCAAACTTCTGATCGGCAAGCCCTAGGCTCTGTGGTTTAGACCACAGCGCCACCCGTGTCCCATTGTGTCAGGTATGCACAAGTTATTTCCTGGCACCCCGCAAGCCAAGTGTCATGACGCATGTGCACGGAGTGACGCCTCCGCCTGGGCCACTGAGGAGGGGCGTCACGCTTGTGGCTGGCGTGACGCCCCTCCTCACTGGCCCGCCCCTCTCCGTTCCCCGGGAGCCCAGCCAGCAAAAAAATCTGGCTGGGCATGGAGAGTGGCGGGCCAGCGAGGAGGGGTGACAACCCTGCTTGCTAACCCGCCCCTCTCCATACCCCGGCTCCGCTCAGGGACCCCAGCAGCGAAAAAAGCCGCTGAAAGGGGGAGAGACCCCTTTCAGTGGCTTTCTTCACTGCTGGCTGGAGGCGCCGATTGCGGGGGGGGCGGGGCCCCGCCCTGAGTGTCACCCCCCCAGGGCACTACCTGGGGTGCCCCCCCCCCACGCAGTACTGATGTCCTTTCAGAGCCAGATGATCTGGTTTATCTAATTTTAACTGAATGATTTTCAATGAAAACAAAATGAGACGTTTTCATTCAGTTTCTGAAAGTTTCCCTGTTAGGAGAGGGTACACATTTATAAAATAATTTCTAACTCAACTTTGTATTTCATATTCTTTGGTGCTGAATACTCATCAGCCAGCCTTGCTGGAATCTGTATCAGCCAGCCCAAAATTAGCCAAGTATTCCCAAAGGTGGGCAAAAACGTTAAGTCAGGACTTGCTGGCTGATCACTGGGTGTAACGCTGCAGAGCAGCTAATGTTTCGGACTGCCAAACATTTAAACACTAGCAACTATATATGGCTGCTGAAACAACAACTGGGCGGGCGAGAAGAGATTCGGACTAATTATTCGTGTGAAAAGACACCATTTATTTCTAATTTTGTTTTCAAGTGCTTTAAGACTGTTACGCACCAGCTTGGGAGGGCAGAATGCCCTTATTAGGTACTTCACAATGGGAAAGGAAGTCCTAGACCAGGCATAGGCAAACTCGGCCCTCCCATGATCCCTAGCTAACAGGACCAGTGGTCAGGGATTGGTGGGAATTGTAGTCCCAAAACATTTGGAGGGCCGAGTTTGCCTATGCCTGTCCTAGACTGAAGTTATGTTCTTCTGTCTTTAATTTTAAGCTTGCATTGTTAAGCTTTATAATCCAACCTTTACCAGACAGTGCCAGAAACGGGTATATCCAGGCACAGTAGAATCAATTTAACAAATTATAAGCAACAGGGCACAGCTCTAAGCGTATTCCTGAGTCAGAGAGCCACTATGGGGAATGCAACACCAGGGGTTGGTGGTGCACATCGGAAATCTAACCAGGGGGAGGAAGAAGCGGAAAAAATAGGATTTTGCAAGGCTCCCTTGTGCATTGCTGGCTACAGACCCGTCGAAGGCACACTCCGGAATCGAGACGCGGAGGGAAAGTCGGAAGAAACAGCCCGCGGCTGTCGAGACAAGCCGCCTCGCGCTTGCCTTTTAGAAATCAAAAGCAGAATTCCTGGCCCAAACTAAGACGCGCCCCGAGGTCAGGAAACCCACGAGGTGGTCGCGGCGGGGGTTCACGAGCTGGGGCCAAGACCGGCGGAGCAGCGGAAGCCACTGAGCCCATTACTGCCTCCCAGGAAGGCTCGGCAGGTGCCCCAGAATAAGGCCGAAGAAAGCGGAGCAAAAAGCGCACTTGGGGGAGGCGCCCGAGAGACGCGCCCCTCCTGGGCCACCTGCGTACTCTACTGAAGTCCGGAGGGCGGGTGACGGGCGCAGAGGGCTCCCCCCCCAAAAAAAATGCACCCTGGCCGCCCCCCCTCTAACAACCGTCTGGGGGTAGGAGTGGATCTGCCCACCAGAAAGCTCCGACAGGTCCCACATTTCCTCTCCCGCCTCCAGGCTTCGCTTGTGGACGGCACTGCAGCCGCCCTCCTGCGTAAATACCGCCCGCTTCTCCGGCGGTTATTGCAGCGCCCAGGACGCCCACCGCCCTCTCCTTCCCCGCTGCCTTGGGGGGTTGGGGTGGGAAGGCAAAGCAGCCTCGTCCCGCTCCTTTCTTCCCTTCCGCCGCGGAGCTCTTGCCTTGCCTCTACGGGCGCGCCGTCGAAAGAACAGGAGCGAAAACGCACGTGGCGGGCAGGAACCAAAATTAACACTCGCGGCGGGGGCGGGGCCTCTTCAAGGTTCGGCCCGGGTAAGCCACGCCCCCTCATGGAAGGCGGCGTTTTCCTAGACGGGGTTGGGTCCCAGCTGTGTGTTGCGCCTGCGCAGTGCAGTCGGAGCCCGGCAGGTGTAAGCGCGCCCTTAATGGGAGCGTCTGTTGCCTTAGCGACCGGGCTCGTGACTGGCGGTGCGCGCTGCGATTGGTTGGCTCCGGGGCTGAGGCTTGAGGGAGCGCTGGCTGGGATACTCCTTGGGGTGTCCTTGCATCCACCAAAAACAGCTGGAGAGCCAGGTTTGGGAAACACTGATTTATTAAGGCATAAAAATCCCAGAAGCGTTCCTTGCTATGAAAAACAACAATGTAACAACTCTTGGGCTGCAGCCCTTTCAGGGTCTCCCCCAATACAAGCTCCCTCAATACAGCTATGCCCGCAGGATTTCCCCCACGTGGCTCCTGGGGCCCTTCCCAGGCTCTGTGCCTCTAAGCCACGCCCCCTATTGACCACGCCCCTTTCGCTCGCTTGCAAAAACAATTACAGGTAGGTAGCCGTGTTGCTCTGCCATAGTAAAAAAAAAAAAAATCCTTCCAGTAGCACCTTAGAGACCAACTAAGTTTGTTCTTGGTATGAGCTTTCGTGTGCATGCACACTTCTATCTCGCAAAAACAAGGCTGTCTGAAGATGCACATCAAAGCTCCGACATAGGCAGAAGTTAGGCAAGGTGTGCGCGCCATGCCTTAAGGGGTGTCTTTGTGAGTGAGATGTTCTGATTTTCTTATCTATCTCCAATCAAATTGATGTTCTTATCTTCTGCCCCCCCACCCCACTCCATGAGAACTTTTGTTATTATTATTTAAGCAACTAATGTGGAAATGTGGAGAACTGGGTTTAAGGGTGGAAAAACATGACATCGTGAACTCAAAAAGGACAGACTGGCTCACCCTTAAGAACCCTTGATTCTCTCACCGCTGCTGTTTTGTTGTTCTTGTCCTTCTGTTTAGCTAATAAAACTAAAGTTTTTTTTTTAAAAAAAATTATACAGAGAAAGGGAACGCCACTTCCCTCATTCTTGAGACAGGGGCCTGATGCATTAAGGAAGTAAGAAAGGGAATGTGAGAAACCTTAGTTCACTGTCCCAACTCCTCAGCGGGGGCGGGGAAGGACAGAGTTGTTTATCCGTTAAAAGGAGGGAGGAGAAGGAACATAACAGAAGCCAAAAGGAGCCATTGCCTCTCCCCAATTCATTATTATAAATAGATGTAGAGAGCACAATTATTAAGTAGTGGGTGGACATAGAATAAAGGCAAGGCTTAATCCATTGTTATCCTCAGTGGGGCTCTTGTATGCCCCAGAGCTTGCCCTCCCTTGAAGCAGAAGCAGGAAAGTAAACACCCTGGCACTAACAGAAATCAGAAAGCGAAACCAAGCCTGTTCGTTTTTGCCCAGGGAGAGGCCGCCATGGCAGCTGGAACCCCCGAGAAGGAGCTTGGTGAAGAAGTGACTTGCTCCATCTGCCTGGAGTACTTCAAAGATCCAGTGACTACAAACTGTGGGCACAATTTCTGCCGAGCCTGCCTCAGAAAGTTGCGGGATAACCCTTTTTGCCCTCAGTGCAGAGCAGCCTTGAAGCCACGGCAATTCAAGCCAAACAGGAAACTGGCAAATGTGGTCGAAATAATCAGGAAAATTGAGGAACGGAAAAAGGCTGAGCTGTGTAAGGGGGACCAGGAGCCCTGCAAACTCTTCTGCAAGGATGACCAGGTCCTCATATGCGTGATCTGCAACCTATCCAAGGAGCACCGAGATCATCACGTCGTCACTGTGCAGGAGGCTGCCCAGGAGTATAAGGTAGGGAATTGCCACTGTTCGGGGGCCCAGATGGATAGAGCAAGAGGAGACACAATAGATGCGTCTGAAATGGCACATGTTGCGGAGAGCATTGCTGTTCTTTCATTTAAGCCAGCACTAGGCAGAAGGTAAGGGATGCAGGTGGCACTGTGGCCTAAACCACAGAGCCTAGGGCTTGCAGATCAGAAGGTCGGCGGTTTGAATCCCCGCAACGGGGTGAGCTCCCATTGCTCGGTCCCAGCTCCTGCCAACCTAGCAGTTCGAAAGCACGTCAAGTGCAAGCAGATAAATAGGTACAGCTCCGGTGGGAAGGTAAACGGCGTTTCCGTGCGCTGCTCTTGTTCGTCAGAAGCAGTTTAATCATGCTGGCCACATGAGCCAGAAGCTGTCTGTGGACAAACGCCAGCTCCCTCGGCCTATAGAGCGAGATGAGTACCGCAACCCCAGAGTTGTCTGCAACTGGACCTAATGGTCAGGGGTACCTTTACCTTTACCTTTAGGCAGAAGGTAGTTTGGGATCTGCTGGTGGAACTGTAGGTGATTTGCAGTAGGTTGGAAAGGCCCCTTGATTCCTAAATGTTTAATAATAATAATAATAATAATAATAGCACAAATGCCTTTCACCGGCTACTGCTGGTGTGCCAGCTGTTACCATTCTTGGACTGGGATAGTCTGGCCAAGGTGATCCATGCATTAGTTACCTTAAGACTCATGTGTTTCAATGTGCTCTATGTGTGGGGCCACCTTTGGGTGTGGTTTGGAGACTCCAGCTGGTGCAAAATGCTGCAGATAAGACAGTTCACAGGGACAGACTATCGCCAACGTGTAACTCTGGTGCTCAAAGATTGCACCGGCTGTGCATGCGCTACCAGGTTCTTGTATTAATTGTATTGCGTTCAAGGTTCTTGTGTTAATTTGGGTCCAGGGCGCCTCAAGGACTGCCTTATTCCTTATATCCCTCCCTGATCAATGTGATATTTGAGGAGGACATTGCAGTGGTGTAGCAAGGTCAGGTGGTACCCGGTGCAGAATATTTTTTTTGTTACCCCCCCCCCACAAACACACATTGAAATCTGTCAAAGAGAGCCGCACAGGCGATCCCGATGCAGATCCCGCCTTCTCCCCCTCCCCCCCTCCAGGTTGTTAGTAGTCCCCCTTTGCTTGGATGCAGGACTCAGGTCCACCAGGAGCCTTGAGTTCTGTATTGTAGGTCCAGCTATCGAGAACTCACTTCCAGTTGAGATCAGACAACCCTGTTGAACTTCCAGCACCAACTGAAGACATTTTTCTTCCAGCGCGCATTTAAATTGAAGTCCGATTTTATGGTTTTTGCCCATGTGTTACCTTTTCTGCATCGTATTTCTTGTACCCCGATTAGATACAATTGTAGTTAAGTGGCATATAAAGTGTTTAAATAAACGAAAGACCTACAATTCGAGTATGCAAAATAGAGGTGGGGTCATGTAGCGGATCACAAGAGGACTGTGTTGGTGGTGGTGTTGTCGTTGTTGTCGCCCCGGCAGCCAACACCAGGAAGCTTTGAAATTAAGAGCTGGGCCTCATCTACAGCCCATCGGATCAGTTTTAAGGAACTCAGTTGGGGGAAACTGGACTGGCTGACTAAGCAAAAGTCTTTTTTCTTTGTTTGTGCAGGGAAAAATCGAGGCCCAGCTCCAGGCCCTGGAGAGAAAGAAAGAAAACATTGTGCACCGGGAACAGGCTGAAGATGAGAAGAAGCAGAGATATTTAGTAGGTGTTTGTTCCTCTAGCTCCAATACTGGGAATGAG
This sequence comes from Lacerta agilis, assembly GCF_009819535.1. NCBI lineage: Eukaryota > Metazoa > Chordata > Lepidosauria > Squamata > Lacertidae > Lacerta > Lacerta agilis. The sequence goes on from NC_046313.1 coordinate 107,165,103, forward strand.
AATGGACCGGGCTGCTCAGTCCTCGAGGAAGCAAACATCTCCGTGTTCAGCATGAGCACCCCATGTTGTTCCTCGGTACCAACATGGCTGATCCAGCACGTGCAGGTTCTCTCCTGGGTGGCTGGTGGCGCTAAGTGGTGCCTTGCATGTGTGAAGGATTGCTGGGGACACAGAGGACACAACCATGCAGCCCGTTCACACATTCAGCAAGCTGCTGATTGCTAACTAATTGACAAGTGGACTACGGGCTTGTGTGAACACACCCTCGGTGCTCAATTCATTGCCCCCCCCCAAAAAAAATTGGTTTAGAGAAGAACCGCCCATAGCCTAATGGTAGAGCATCTTTGCACGCGGAAAGTCCCAGTTTCAATTATGTGCATCTTCACGTAGGGCTAGGAGCAAATTATTTCTGAAATCCTGGAGAGACACTGCGGACAACACTTAGCTAGATGGGCCACTGCTCTTCCTCGGTATAAGGCAGCTTTCTGTGTTGCTATGTGACATCCAAAGCCCTTTGATTATAAGGTTGAAAACAGGGAAATGCTATCTTCCACCAAAGACCCAAATGGGACGCGGATGGTGCTGTGGGTTAAACCACTGAGCCTAGGGCTTCCTGATCGGAAGGTTGGCGGTTCGAATCCCTGCGATGAGGTGAGCTGTCATTGCTCAGTCCCAGCTTCTGCCCACCTAGCAGTTCAAAAGCACATCAAAGTGCAAGTAGATAAATAGGTACCACTCCAGCGGGAAGGTAAATGGCTTTTCGGTGTGCTGCTCTGGTTCGCCAGAAGCAGCTTAGGCATGCTGGCCACATGACCCGGAAGCTGTACGCCGGCTCCCTCGGCCAGTAACGCGAGATGAGCGCCGCAATCCCCACGACTGGACCTAATGGTCAGGAGTCACTTTACCTTTACCTTTACCAAAGACCCGAGTACAGTCATACCTTGGATCCCGAATGCCACAAACCCGGAAGTGGTTGTTCCGGTTTCCAAAAGTTCTTTTGGAAGCCGAACATCCGAAGGTGTTTCTGTGGTTTCTGCAGGAGCTTCCTGCAGCCAATCAGAAGCCGTGCTTTGTGTTTTCGAGCGTTTTGGAAGTCGAACGGTCTTCCAGTACGGATTCCGTTCGGCTTCCAAGGTATGACTGTACCACAAATTTCCTCAAGCTCATTATTGTCATTGTAAAGGTAAAGGGACCCCTGGCCATTAGGTCAAGTCGTACACAACTCTGGGGTTGCGGCGCTCATCTCACTTTATTGGCCGAGGGAGCCGGCGTACAGCCTCCGGGTCATGTGGCTAGCATGACTAAGCCGCTTCTGGCGAAACCAGAGCAGCACACGGAAACGCCGTTTACCTTCCCGCCGGAGCGGTACCTATTTATCGACTTGCACCTTGACGTGCTTTCGAACTGCTAGGTTGGCAGGAGCTGGGACTAAGCAACGGGAGCTCACCCCGTCGCGGGGATTCAAACCGCCAACCTTCTGATCGGCAAGCCCTAGGCTCAGTGCTTTAAACCACAGCGCCACCCGCTTCACCTCTTTTTGTCATTGTAGACACATGCAAAATAGATGCTCCAGCAGGCATTTTCAAAATTACTGAATTATTCAATATTCAATTTAAAATAAGCGTTTTAAACTATCATTGAGGCACATTTTGAATCAACGTAGCAGGCTGTTGAGGTATAAGGTGCCCAGCAAACGTTTAAAGAGAGTATATAGATAAGGGTCTTGTGGAGGCCATCAGAGAAGCATCATGTGCCAAATTAATTTGTTGCTACAGGCACACACTGTTACTTAATTTGGAGGGGTTGTATGCCCTCCCCCTCATCCCCCTAAAAATCTGCTCCAGGGGGTTCCCCCATTCCTCTGGAGCAGATTTGAGGTTGCCTGGGGGCTGTAGAAAAGGAACTGGAAGTTCTGTTGTGTGAATAGAAGTGTGTTGTGTAAGTGGAACAGCAGTGCTGGATACAACCCTGTCTTCTATCCCACTGTTGCCGCCTTCCCTGTCTGTCTCTTTTTTCCCCTTGCCCCTCTAGTTGCAGGTAGGAGTGGAGAAACTCAATATCAGGTGTGCTTTTAAGCAAATGCAGAAGTCCCTTAAGGAAAACGAGCGCCGTTGGCTGGCCCAGCTAGGGGATCTGGAGAGAGAGGTTGAGAAGACATGGAAAGAAAATGTTGCCAGCCTCTCCGAGGAGTCTTCCCGCCTCAAGTTGCTGATCAACGACATGGAGCGGAAGAGGCAGCAGCCAGACAGCGAATTCTTGCAGGTGAGACTTGAGACAGAGATGCACCCCACTCCCTTGTTATGTAAAAATGCGTCTAGACATTCCGTTGCTGCGCCCATAACCTAGGTTTAAGGCGCCATTTAGCTCCTAGTTTTCATATCTCAGTTTCTAACACTGTATAAGAATTATTAAATGCAGTCATACCTCAGGTTGCGTACTCCGCAAACACAGAAGTAAAGATCGCCATGCACACACAGAGCGTTCTGCACATTCAGCGCATGCGCAGAAGCATTCTGTGCAGTTTGTGCATGCGCGAAAGCTCAATATTGAGCAGAAAATGGACGCTTGGGTTGCGTACTTATCGGGGTGCGAACGGAACCCCGGAACGGATCAGGTACGTAACCTGAGGTACCACTGTAAATCTGAAACAAGGCAACTGACACAGCCATCCTTCAAAATTTGAACTTCTCTGAATTTTGCCACGCACGTCTCCAGTGAAACACTGTGCACAAAAATGCCTATAATAAGGTAAAAAAAATGTATACGTCCATGAAAACAGCATCAAAATCCGTTACAATAAGGAAAATGGATGTACAAAAATGTGTATATTTGAGGGGGAAATGCATAGAAAAATGCACTTTATTAGGAGACATTCACACGCTGATGAATTTCCACGGAGGACTTCCATCGCAAATAGTTTTGGAAAGGTCGAGAACTGCATTTAGGGCTGCAAAAATCAGAAGCTGCAGGGAAGCGGAATGAACAGGTGCACCTGTCCCTACCTGAGACCCATTTCTCTCTTTCTTTCAGGACATAAAAAATACCCTGAGCAGGTATGTGACTCTTTCTCTCCGCTTGCTGTCCTTCCTGGTTTGGATGGTCTCTTGCAGCAAAAGCAATGAAGGATATTGCGGAACCTTTAAAGACAAATGGATTTATTGGAGCATGTTAAGCTTTCATGGATGACTGTTCCCTCGATCGGATGCCTGACGTTGTTACCATGAGTTTCAGGAACATAGCTACATAGTTGGAGAGGGAGGGGCAGTATCGTAAACAGTGAGGTCAAAAGGAAGTGAAGGTTTTGGGCAGTGGACTCCTCTCTCGCTCTCGCTCTCTCTTTCAGTTTCGCTTCATCTCCCTCTCTAACACTCACTCGCTCACCGATTACAGTGGTACCTCAGTTTTTGAATGTAATCCTTTCTGGAAGAGCATCCGAGTGCTGAAAGTTTGAAAACCGAAAACTCAACAGCCGACAGCTAGGCCTCAGGACCTTGCACTCAGCCAGTGGCATAGGGAGGGAGGGCGAAGGGGCCGGGGCGCCCTGGAGAGGGTGACACTCTGGGCACCCCTCCCTGGCTCGCCTCCACCCGGATGGGCTTGTTCGGGGCTCACCCACCAGCATTTTGGTTAGAGGGCAACCAAAATGGTCAAAGGCCTGGAAACGATGCCTAATGAGGAACGGCTTAGGGAGCTGGGTATGTTTAGCCTGGAGAAGAGAAGGTTAAGGGGTGATATGATAGCCGTGTTCAAATATATAAAAGGATGTCATATAGAGGAGGGTGAAAGGTTGTTTTCTGCTGCTCCAGAGAAGCGGACACGGAGTAATGGATTCAAACTACAAGAGAGAAGATTCCACCTAAACACTAGGAAGAACTTCCTGACAGTGAGAGCTAAATGGCAGTGGAATTTGCTACCAAGGAGTGTGGTGGAGTCTCCTTCTTTGGAGGTCTTTAAGCAGAGGCTTGACAGCCATCTGTCAGGAATGCTTTGATGGTGTTTCCTGCTTGGCAGGGGGTTGGACTGGATGGCCCTTGTGGTCCCTTCCAACCCTATGATTCTATGATTCTATGATTCAGTGCGCAGCTACGGAGAGCCCCAAGCAAGCCCGTCTGGGGCTCGCCCGCCGGCAGCGCGCTGCACCCAGCACGCAGGCTCAGTGTGCGTCCGACGCATGCGCCGTACGCACGCTGCGCATGCGTGCTGGGAGCAAAACCACGCCCCCAGCTGCTTCCAGGTTTGCTGCCCCAGGTAGCCGGGCGACTTCCTCCGCCCCTGCACTCAGCAGAAGCTGCGTGGCCTATTCGATTTCCGAAGCGTGTTCAGAAACTGAAGCATTTACTTCCGGGTTTACGGCGTTCATAAACCGAAATGTTCGACAACGGAGACGTTCGGAAACCAAGGTGCCACTGTATTGGTGAAGGAACCTTGTTGCGAGTAAATAAAATATGCAGTCTGCCACTTCATGCTACAACAGGATAAAGGAACCTGTGGTTCTTCTGGTGCTGCTGAACTACAGCTCCCATCATGCCTGACCATTGCCTATTCTGGCTGGGGCTGGTGGGAGCTGTAGTCTACCAATATCTGTAGGGTCATGGATTTCCCCATCTTTGTGATTCAGGCCTGCAGGAGGAGAGAGTGCTTTCAAACCATTCTTTTAACTGGCTCTCAACTTCTTTCCAGGTATCAGGAGGGGCAACTGAGGCAGGTGGTGGAGCTTTCTCCAGGGCCTGAGGAGGGATTCAGAAGTTTCTCTCATAAAAGTCTGGTTCTCAAAAAGGTCATGGAAGAAACTGAAGGTATTGAGAGACAGCTCTAGGATGTGGGCAGGTTTTCCAGATTGGGTGCATGGGGGTTGGACTGGATGGCCCTTGTGGTCTCTTCCAACTCTATGATTCTATGATTCCAAGTCCATAAGCAGGAACAGAGTGCAACAGTGCTCTCCTGATCTGCAACTCACTGGTGACTGGTATTCACAGCCATGCTGCCTCTGACAGTGGAGGGAGAACGTAGCCATGGACCTCCCTTGATTCTTCCTCTCCATCAAGTTGCTTCCCTTTACTCCTAAAGCTGTTTTCAGATTTAAAAAAGAAGAAGCACAGATTCTTTCACTAGTGTCATTTAAATGCTGGTTGTGCTAAGTTATTTTGTGATTGACTCATATTGCTGTGTGCCTCATCTAAAGAAAATTTGTCCTCCTTTCCTTCCCATAACAGAGTCTTTGGAAGAAGCGCTGAGCAAAGGTAATTTTGTGATAGTTTCATGGGAAGCAAAACTCTGATGAGGGGAGACGATGGGAGGAGTCCCTCTTTTAAACGAGAGATGGGGAGAGCAAGGAGTTTGCATTGCTCCAGGCAGGGGCGTAGCAAGGTAAATTGGTACCCGGGGCAAAAAATTATTTGTCACCCACCCCCCAAGGCATGGGAAGGTCAGGTGGTACCTGGTGCGGAAAATTTCTTGTCAACCCCCCCATTGATCCCCCCCCCTGCAAAAATGGTTTTACGTTATTTCATATTTTCTTACAAAGGAATAATAACAAGTAATAATAATAATAAACTTTTATTTATATCCCGCCCTCCCCGGCCAAAGTTGGGCTCAGGGTGGCTAACATCAGATATATAACATTGGTATAAAATCAAACAATAATTAAATTACCTCCTAAAAACATCTCAAAATCAAATTAAAGTCTAATTAGATGGCTTTCCACAGGGTTAGGGTTGGGAACAGTAAGTGCTCCACTTAACTGAAATTTCAGCCTTCACGACATAGGAAAACGGCCAAGTAAACAGCTATTTTGGTGGAGGAGGGTCAAGATATTAACCAATATGCATGAAATTTCACATATAGCTATATAATCCCTAGTATAGTAAGATAAGACCTTCGGAGCAGGCATTTAAAAAAAAAAGTTTTAAAAATTCAAAAAAAAAATTCCCCCCCCCCCAAAAAATTGTTCCTTGAGCCGAGGCTGTTTAGGGCTTTAAAGGTCAACACCAACACTTTGAATTGTGCTCCAGTGTGGAAGAATTGAGAGCCAGTGTGGTGTAGTGGTTAAGAGAAGTAGACTTGTAATCTGGTGAATCAGGTTCGCGTCTCTGCTCCTCCACATGCAGCTGGTGGGTGACCTTGGGCTAGTCACACTTCTCTGAAGTCTCTCAGCCCCACTTGTCGGGGTTTGGGTGCTGGAGCTCCTCGTGCACGGCCTTGGGTCGGTTATGCACGAGGTACCAGTTGCGGGGAAAGTGGCCAGCGTTCCGCGTGCTTTTGAGCACGGTCGCCGGCCAAGCCTCACAGTCTGAAGGATGATGAGTAAGCCAATTGAAGACTCTGGTGGTGTGTGAGTTCCTAATTGCCTTCTTTAAAGAAACGTTGCCTCGTGAAATAAAATATGTACCCTGACTCTGAATAGACGGACCAGTTTAAAGAAATTAAAAATTTTACTTTACTCCCCCCTTCAACCCCAAAGGAAGACAGACACCGGTTGTATCTTTAGTGGCTTCGGCAGAACCCGCATAGGCTCGTCCCCTAAGCTAAGTTCCCCTAAGCTTAAAGACCCTGCGCGCCCAATCTTCCGCGAGGCTAACTAAATAAACTAAAACCGAAATATCTTCCGCAATTCTAGCCCTAGGCTAAACCTAAAGAAAACCTAACTAAGGCTAAACCGAATGATCTTCCGCGATCTAACTCTAACTAAAAGAAAACCCATCCAACCCGTCCAGCCCGCTCCTAGTCCCTTAAACTAAACTTGACTTCAACTAAAACCCAACTAAAAGAACATAAGAAGAACGTGCGGTCTCGTGCTACTCCTCCTGCCTAAGCGGGGTGCCTCTGCCTTTTATTAGGGAACAAACGTGACATCATCATTAGTACTTTAACCAATAAAATCACTGTTGCTGCCCTCCAAAAAGGCGGGAAGCAAGTTTAACGCTCATTAACAACTTTGAACATGACCGGATCTACAAAATAAAGGCGGATTAATCTTGTAAGTGAATCACACTATTCATTCATGCTTTCACTTTCACTTTTGCGCGCAATTATACCAAAAGTAGACCTTGAAAAACCCATAAAATAACCAATTAAATATGAATCCATGGCGGATCCGTGAAACGTATTCCGACATATCATCTTTCTTTTTTTTTTTTTAAATTAAATTATTTTTGTTTTAGTTATATAAAAAAAATTAGAGATATCATAAGCATTTATCTGACATAAACATTACCATTTGTTTTGATATAGAACTCGACATGAAAGGGCAGAGCATCAACAGTGCCAACAGTGTCCACATCAAAACTGTGATATAAACACCAGCAACACTATCAACATCCACCCCCTTCATAAGAGGAAATACTTGTACAATAATGTAGCAATAAAGTCATGAAAATAACAAACCACTAGCCGAACATAAAAAATGATCGATCCGATACACTGTAAACCTTTAAGGCATATATAAATACTTCAATATGTAGTGTAACACAACAAATTACCTTATAAGCATGTATACTTTCGCGTGCAGCGTAAAACAACAAATTACTCCCCAAACACAAGAGAGGACCTGATACAGGTCCAAAATTAAAAATAACGGATAACGACTGCCCAAACATAAGAGAGGTCCCGATCCGGGACCCAAAATCAAGGTATAACTAGAGCTGGGGCTACATGGCCTACCCAGACCCCTCCCCCATTTTTTTTAATTTTTATTTGTAAAACCAAGGAAAATGGATAAGGAAACATAAAAGGTGTGTGGCTCTGAGGCTACAGAATCGAGGGAACTTTAGATTCTGGACTTACCACAGCGACCACAGGTAACGGGGAACTAGGGTCCGATTCCAGAGAGGGGATTTAAGCCACCTATGTACAAGTGGTTTTTCGCCACAAGAGGGGATTTAAGCTACCTACATAAAGGTGTCCCAGCCAGGATGAGGATTTAAACCATCTACGCAAGGGTTTCCAGCGAAACGAGATGGGAATTAAACCAGCTACATAAGGGTCTCCCATCAACAGCAGGAAACAGAGTGAAGGGAAAAGCTGGGAACCTGGTTTACTGCCAAAAGGTAGCATATAGAGGGGTATTCTTCAAAGAAAATAGGGGTACCAAAAGGGTAGGACGCCACCAGACTTGACATATATATCTTGAACAAATCCGAGAATGACCAATTCTTTGAACAAAGGAAATATCTCAAATAAGGCATATAAGAGTTACCACATTTTGAACTACAACTTTTGCAAGCACAACGTGGAGATTTAGGATTATAAAACATATATGCATGAATATGTCTATGACTAGAACTGCACAAAGACAATGCTTTGACCTTACATAAACATTTCCATATCATCAAAATTGTGACGCTCTAAATGGAAACCATTTCAGAAAAGCTTTGCATATATAAACATCCATATCATTAATTACCAAGCTATAAGGAAAACACATGTAACATGCGAGGCGGATATTTCAAGAAGCATACAAAGGTAAATATGCAATTTTTACAAGTACAATATAAAGTACAAGACAGGTTTAGAACTGCAAAATGGTGTTGGAGAGGAGGATGAAGACGATGAATGAGTTGCCGGTCGTCTTCTTCTCCGATTACACACGACCATGTAGAAGAAATAGTCCTGGAACTCAGGAAAAGTTCATGGAGCTCAGGAAAGTACTGAAACATCGAGTTCTGAAGAAACAACGATACCTGTAGAAGAAAGGAGGTTAAGCAAGCAAATCAAGGTGATCTGCTAATGAATGCAGGTATGAGAGTAACTGGAACAAATCTAGGCAGCCAGGAACCAAGGGGCTGCCCAGAGGCAAACAAAAGGCCTAGGCAGTAGGAGGGTAAGGCAAACTGCCCAGAACTCAACTGGTGCTGTTAGTTGAGCACTTTTGAAGAATTGCTGCATTTGACAGGAAGTTGAGAAGTTAGCGAATAGCTAACAACCAGAGTTAGACATCACGGCTTGTGATGAAAAGGGAGTATCGAATTTCACGCAAAGTTTGTCCAGCGTGTTTCTTGAGTGAAGAATGGAGTTGAGCACACAAACAGGTGTGGGAAATAGGGGTTCTTTCCGCAGAAGTAGGGACAGTCCTTCGCTGAGAGGATTAAGCAACAAGGGGTTGTCGTTGAAGATGCAGGCTGGCAAGTACCACGCAGGGTTACATGACTTGACCTTCAGGTGAAGAGTTCCCTGCAGAAGACAGTACTTCTGAGCACAAGGAGGAACCGCCTGAAGAGCCTGTAGTAGAGTTCTTGGTTGATGCAGAAAAAGATACTCCAGAAGAATACCTGGGGAGATGCGGAGCATATTTGCAATCAGGTAGAGAGCAACAGAAAGCAGGTGAAAAGGGTTTGCGGTTTTGGTTGGAAACAGGTATGCTGCAAGAAGTGATGGCAGCAATCTGTAGGCACGGTGAGTACCATTCAAAACCAGCCAACAGAATGTCCATGCAAAAGACAGCACGGAACATAGCAAGGAGCGTCCCACGGTTGACGATTGGATCACTGAGACAAAGGAAAGTTTCAGCGGCGTGAGAGTGCTTGAAGATGCTGCTGAACAGAACTTGTAGACAGGAGAATTCACCTTACCAAGCAGTGAAACTTTCCAGGGGGACTTTGCAATAGGCTTTCTGCAAAGGACAGTTTTAAGACTATCAAGGGAACGCTCTAAGATCAATGACTGTGGAGCTTTATCCATGAGGTACTGACGGAAAGTAAAGGGTTGCATGCGATCCTGGTGTAGCAGCTCTTTGATTAGGGCCTCTGCTGCAGCGAGCTTTTCTGACGTCAGCGCCCATTGGTCGACCCATACAGGGGGTCCTTCCTTCCATGTGAGTGGAAGAGCATGTACTGGCGCTGATGCAAAGGCCCACATCAAAAATGTGTATGGACAACAGTTCTTGCTTTAGACAATAAGTCTCTACCCCAAAGGGTGATAGGCACATCCATAACAAGTGGACGGAGCTGCACCATGGAGCCTGAGTCTGACTGGAAGGTAATCGGATGCACGCTCTGGTGGGCGGGTTCGAAACCTCCGACTCCGAAGACTTCCTGGGTGACAGTCGTTGCCCACTGGTCAGGCCAATCTTTTCTGGCGATCACTGTGACATCTGCGCCTGTATCAAGAAGACCCTTGATCTTTCGTCCACCCATTTCTAAGACGAGATGAGGGCGTTCTTCTGTAATCTTGATTAGCGCCATTGCTGCCTGAGGAGGCAAAGAGTCTACAGGAGCTGTAGGCGTAGAAGTAAGCAAATAGAGTCTGGCAATTTCCAAACCTTTTGTTAGGACACAAGGAACAGTTGAAAATCCTGGAATCAGCAACTGCGATGAATCTGTGATTCGAACTAGGCCTGCAGTCAATGTGACTGTGGCAGGGAGGCGATCCATCCTAGGCAGGATAAGGCAAATTGAGGTGTCTGGGAATGGACCACGAATGGATGTTGGCAATTGCTGAGCAAACCATGGATTTGAAAAGTAACAGTCCTCTGTTAAGAAGAGTGGTATACCTGGGACAGAAGATTCTTCTTGTTCTTCGTTGGCAGTGTTTGAAGATATCTTTTTGGCTTCGGGTTTTTTGCACTGCTGAAGTTGGCAACTCTGAAGCTGCTTGGCGTTGAGTTGGCAAACTTGAGGTTCTTCTGTTGGTAAGAGTTGCTGATGCTGTTGAACCTGCTGGCATTCAGTCAGTCGTGCATCAAACTGGCAGGATGGAGCTTCTTCTTTGACACGAGGCAGTAGAAGTTGTTGTTCCTGATAATTGCTTGGTTGTGGCGGGCTGAGCTTAAAAGCTGAAGGTGACACAAAGGTGTGGACATTGTTAACTGGAATGATGTTTAAGCTTCCACAAGAGGGAGCTGTCTCACTCACTTGCATTCTTTGGCCACATGGAAAGTGATCATCAGCTGGGTTGCAACTTGAACACTGCTGTTTCATCAAGGGCAAATGTCTTTCAATGACAGGCTGACCTTGACTCGAAGGTGAATAAAGCTCAGGTGCTACAAGGTTGACTTCAGTAGGATGTCTTCTCAACGTTGAAGGCAATTCTGCGATCAGAGACTTGACTGTGATTGCTTGCTGTGAAGCAGGATCAACATCAGCAGGAACTGAAGGGCGGTCAGCAGAAGGTGAACTGAATGCTGTGTTCTCTACTGGAACCCTTTGAATAGGTAAGGCAGATGATGAAACCTCTGGAACCTGAATGCTTGATGAGGTCACATCTTTTCTCTGGACATCTGGAGAGTAGATATCTCTTTGGATCACTCTTTTTTCCTGATGACCTGGATAAGGAGTAGCGTTGTTCACCTTTCTGGGACGATTGACCTTCATGATGTTCTTGAACTTGCACCCTATTGTTTTACCGGGGCCGGGGCGCGGCCCGCAGAACCGTTTCCCTGAACTGGAGATGAGGTAGGCGATGTATTTTGTGGATTCAAACGACAATCGTTCGCCCAATGAAATCCTTTCTGACAGATGGGACATCTCTCTGGCGGCTTGGCAGAAGGCCTTGGCGTTGTTGTGCACTGCGACCGGAAATGCCCATCGCCTCCACACCCATAGCACTTCTTGACTGGCGTAGAGCTGTCTTGACGTGGCATCTGTACCGCAGCTGCCAAGAGCTGTGCTTTGTAGGAGTGGGTACCGACATTCTGGCAGACGCGTAGCATCTCAGTCAATGTGGCATCTGGACGAGCTGCAACTGCTGTTAGGGCATTCTTGCAGTCATCATTGGCATTTTCAAAGGCAAGTTGTTTTGTCAGCATGTTTCTGGCATGACGATCTTCTATCTGGCGTTCCACTGCAACAATCAGGCGATCCACGAAGTCCCCATAAGGTTCTTTTGGACCTTGCCTAACTGCAGCGAATCCTGATACTGAGCTAGCATCTGTGCGATTGGGTAGTCTGCGCCAAGCTTTGACTACAATGTCTGCTATGGTGACAAGTGCAGCATCAGGTATGGCTAGCTGTTGATTGAGATTGGAGTAATGTCCTGATCCTGTGAGCATATCTTCTGTGGCAAGTGGCGTTGCACGTCTGGCTGCTACTTCTTTCCACTCTTGCAGGCACAGAAGAGCATCTGTAGGCGACAGGAAGGTGCGAAGAATCAACTTCCAATCAGATGGCAGAAGTCTACTAGTGGACAGTCCTTCAAGTAAACTTCTAGTATAAGGAGCTTGAAGTCCATTTTCGCGTATGGCTTTTCGCAGTTCACGTAGTGTTTCAAAAGGAATGGCTTGATATCTTGCAGGTTGTCCTCCATTAGCACGAATCACTGGAAAGATGTGCATTGGATCAGCACTAAAGTCTATCTGTCCCAAAGCTGCTTCCAAAGCTTGGGTTCTGCAATGGGCTGCATTGCTGTTGGATCTGTAGGTGGCATCAGTGAGTTTAAATCTTCTTGATGCTTTCCAAATGATGAGCCACTAGATGGTGCTAAAGAGTCTTTGACATCTGGATGCCTTGAAGATGGCTGACTATGAAGACAAGATGGCTGACTTGAAGTTGGATGAAGACAAGATGGCTGACTTGAAGTTGGATGAAGACAAGATGGCTGACTTGGAGTTGGAGCATAAGGTTGTTGGCTCTGTACTGCAAGTCCTGGCATCTGGATCATCATTGTTTGGCTTTGCTCTTGTCTTGGAATCTGCATTGGCATTGGAGGTGCTGAAGGGTTGGTAAATTGCTGTTGTGCTGCTTGCATTGAAGCCTGGATTGCTGTTGATTGGAAATCAGCTTGCTGCAAAACTGGAGCTGCTGGCTTGAGCGCGGCCTGCAGGGCAGCAGGGTTTGCTGGCAAAAAGGCTGCTTGCTGCTGCTGCTGCTGGATCGCTGGCAAAAGCGCGGCTTGCGATGGAGGAAGCGGGACCGTTGCTTGGAGCGAGGTCCGCGGCTGCTGCTGACTTGAGATCGCTGGCTGGTAAAAGGCCTGCGATGACTGCTGAGCGACTGGCGGTGGGGCAGTCCGTGGCGGGGCTTGAAAGGCCGACGGCGTCTGCTGCACCGGCACAGGCGGCAATGAATCTGGCAATGACAAATTGGACAAGGGCGAGTGCGTGTACGACAACGGGGCCTGAACTGGCTGCTGCGAGGGGGCCGAAAATGGCACAACCGCAAGCGGCAGCACAGGGGCACTATTAAAAGCAGTATTTCCTAAATTCACTGTTCCATTAAGCAAAACATTTCTTGGAGCGATTTGTTGAAAGCAGTTTCTTACTTTGCTCCATACTAATTGTACAGGAATTCCGATTTTCGGGTTGGCCATAAATTCTAACCCGATCCTTTCCCATGAGGCTAAATCTTTCGTTCCTTCCTTAGGGACCCAGGGACAAATTTCCCCAATGGTTTTAACTAAAAGCTCTACTTCTGATTCAGAGACAGGGTGACCATTTCTTTTCAAAAGGTACAATAAATCTTCACAAAATTTTACTTGAGCAGTTGAGAGTGAGGAGCCCATTTTTTAAACTTTTCCAAAACTTTTCCTCCCCCACCCGTAGGCTTCTACTAGGGGACACCGGTTCTACCCGTAGGCTTTAACCGAAAAACCTGGCACCCGTAGGCTTTAGCCAGAAAACCTCCGCCCCCACCCGTGGGCTTCTACTAGGGGCTACCGGCCCTACCCGTAGGCTTTGACCGAAAAACCTGGCACCCGTAGGCTTTAGCCAGAAAACCTTTCCCTCCCACCCGTAGGCTTTTTCGGGAGACACCGGCCCTACCCGTAGGCTTTGACCGAAAACCCTGGCACCCGTAGGCTTTTGCCAGACCCTGGCACCCGTAGGCTTTTGCCAGAACCCTTCCCACCCGTAGGCTTTAGGGAAGACCTTATCCTGCCCGTAGGCTTACACTAAACTCCTTGCCGCTCTACCCGGGGACCCCTTGGGGCAAAATACACGCGCGCAATTTCTATTTACACTATTTTTGGGCAAGCGGTGGATTCGCGCTACTGCAGCGAAATCCTGGATAAACCGGGCCGTTATACCTCACCTCTCAATGTCTGTTTCCGAGCCACTTCCGATATGTTGCCTTCAACCGGAGTCTTCGTGGAAGCGATTTTTGACTACGCTTTGCCTCAGAGAGGGCACCACTTGTCGGGGTTTGGGTGCTGGAGCTCCTCGTGCACGGCCTTGGGTCGGTTATGCACGAGGTACCAGTTGCGGGGAAAGTGGCCAGCGTTCCGCGTGCTTTTGAGCACGGTCGCCGGCCAAGCCTCACAGTCTGAAGGATGATGAGTAAGCCAATTGAAGACTCTGGTGGTGTGTGAGTTCCTAATTGCCTTCTTTAAAGAAACGTTGCCTCGTGAAATAAAATATGTACCCTGACTCTGAATAGACGGACCAGTTTAAAGAAATTAAAAATTTTACTTTACTCCCCCCTTCAACCCCAAAGGAAGACAGACACCGGTTGTATCTTTAGTGGCTTCGGCAGAACCCGCATAGGCTCGTCCCCTAAGCTAAGTTCCCCTAAGCTTAAAGACCCTGCGCGCCCAATCTTCCGCGAGGCTAACTAAATAAACTAAAACCGAAATATCTTCCGCAATTCTAGCCCTAGGCTAAACCTAAAGAAAACCTAACTAAGGCTAAACCGAATGATCTTCCGCGATCTAACTCTAACTAAAAGAAAACCCATCCAACCCGTCCAGCCCGCTCCTAGTCCCTTAAACTAAACTTGACTTCAACTAAAACCCAACTAAAAGAACATAAGAAGAACGTGCGGTCTCGTGCTACTCCTCCTGCCTAAGCGGGGTGCCTCTGCCTTTTATTAGGGAACAAACGTGACATCATCATTAGTACTTTAACCAATAAAATCACTGTTGCTGCCCTCCAAAAAGGCGGGAAGCAAGTTTAACGCTCATTAACAACTTTGAACATGACCGGATCTACAAAATAAAGGCGGATTAATCTTGTAAGTGAATCACACTATTCATTCATGCTTTCACTTTCACTTTTGCGCGCAATTATACCAAAAGTAGACCTTGAAAAACCCATAAAATAACCAATTAAATATGAATCCATGGCGGATCCGTGAAACGTATTCCGACACCCACTCACCTCACAGAGTGTTTGTTGTGGGGGAGGAAGGGAAAGGAGAATGTGAGCCGCTTGGAGACTCCTTCGGGGAGTGAAAAGCAGGATATCAAATCCAAACTCTTCTTCTTCTTCTTCTTCTTTGTCACCCCCTCCATTATGGAACCTGGGGTGGCCCGCCCCCCCTTGCTACGCCCCTGGCTCCAGATGAAAGGTGCGGAGGACATGATGCAGTTTTGGGTTTGGGTGAGGTTGCCTGGAGGACTCCTAAGGAGAGGGGAGAGGAGAGGAGGCTGAGGGAACGCTCCACAGGGGAGGGTGTTCGAAAACGGGTGAGAGGCTGCCAGCTCTGCAGGCAAGTGGTGACATAACGGGGCTCTTCAGCCCCACAGGGAAGCCGCAGAAAGAATGCAGTTGCTCAAGGGAGCCGTGGACTCCAAAAGGTCGAAAACCTCTGGTGTAGTCAATATTAAGTTAGATTGCAGGGGTTTGGGCTATATGCCCTTCCAATTCTGTGATTCTGTGATTCGAACATTCAGCCTTGTTATATATGGCTTCCTATGTTTCTAATGCTCATCTCAGTATTCTGTGAGTGTTTCTTCCGTCGTCCTTTCTTTTCCATGAAATGACATACTTGCTATATGTATCATTATCTCGCTTTACGTTTGTCCACATTTTATTCCCCCAAAACAGAGCCGGCAAAGGAAACGCTGAGCAAAGGTAACTATTAGCAGGGAAAATGTAGGAGATGGGGAAACTCTTGATGGGTGATGAAAGCTTAAATATCTATAATGAGGTTGCATCTGGCAGATGGTTCCACACACCTTTCTTTCAGAAATGTCAAAGAACCTGACTGATAGAGGCAGACCAGAGTAGTGGCTCACAGAGATTGCAAATGTGGATTGTGTATTATTATTATTATTATTATTATTATTATTATTATTATTATTATTATTAAATGCCTATCTTGACATTCCTTCCAATGGAACCCAGGGAGGCAAACACCAAAGTAAAATTAAACACCAAAAAACACCCCACCAAATTAAAAAAAAATTAAGAACATGAAAAAAACACATTTTTTAATGTTAAGAACAGTTTAAACATTTAAAAATTTGGGAGCACCCAGTCATTGCTCTTCAGCTTTAAATTGCAAATATAATCGCAGTTCTTCCATACTTAATAGATTCCAAACAACTTTCTGCAACCCTGTGAGCAGAATCTTCTCTTTCCATCTCCGGATGTTGTGAAGAGGGAAGTTTTCAATGGGACCATGATGTGAGGGGCAGTATCAAATTCTCCCTCCCCCCTTTACTGCACTCTCAGCTATGATTCATCCTCCTCAGTCGCAATTGATGGGGTGGGGAGAAACTGGCTCAATGAAAAGAAGTGATAGAGTTGATTTATAGGGAGGAAAGACAAGACCATAGATGCCCCATAAAAAGTGAGTTAACTAAGGGCTTATCCACATTTACCTTTTGCCCCATGCTTCCAAGGCACAAGTTCTGTGCTTAAAAGCTCCACGTTCGAGTATTTGTTCGTTTTGCCCTAACACTTTCCTCACGAAAACCTGCTCTTTAGAGCTCAATCGGAACAAACATCACTTCAAGTTTTCCTGCAGATTGTCATTTGCTCTGATTGAGCTTTAAAGAGCAGGTATTTGTGGGGAAATCTCTGGGGATGAAGAAAGGGTGCCTAGAAAACGCGGGGGGGGGAGGCAAGTGTGGGCAAGCCCTCAGTGTCGCTGTTCTGCTTGCTTTAAATTCCCAGTGTGGAAGCTGAGCGAGGGTGTGAGTTGACTCTGTGATGTCCTCTGTTTTTGTTGGTTGTTATGGGCGTGCATTTTTGTGCTTTTATATTGTGAACCGCCCTGTTCTCTTTAGACGAAGGGTATAAGAATCAGCGAGAATAATGACTGCTAAAAATTTGAAGGGAGAGGAAACCCCTACGAAGGAAGAATGGCAAATTAAATTATGCAAATACTTAGAACTATGACAGAGGTAATCAGGAACCAATCAATCGAAAAATTGTTACAGAGTGTATTTAGAAAAACACTGTTCCCAAACAAAATCCTTAATATGCTTTGACTACTACGTGGGTGGCGCTGTGATCTAAACAACAGAGCCTAGGGCTTGCTGATCGGAAGGTTGGCAGTTCGAATCCCTGCAACGGGGTGAGCTCCCATTGCTCGGTCCCTGCTCCTCCCCACCTAGCAGTTCAAAAGCGCATCAAGTGCAAGTAGATAAATAGGTACCGCTCTGGCGGGAAGGTAAACGGCGTTTCCGTGTGCTGCTCTGGTTTGCCAGAAGCGGCTTAGTCATGCTGGCCACATGACCCGGAAGCTGTCTGCGGACAAATGCCGGCTCCCTCGGCCTATAGAGTGAGATGAGCGCGCAACCCCAGAGTCGTCCGCGACTGGACCTAATGGTCAGGGGTCCCTTTACCTTTACTTTTATCAAAGTAGATAACAATAGATAATGTACATTATGTAAGATCAATGAATTAAAAGAAGGAAAAGGACACAGTTAAAAAGTAAAGAAGAAGTAAGGAGCCGAAATGAGGTGGAGGGAAGTCTTAAAGATTTAAAGACTTAATGTAGCAGTATTATTTGATGTTGAATTACAGTATTTTGGGTTTTTGTGTGTAGCTTGTTATGTCTTGAATAGCGAATGGAATAACTGTACTAATAATCAAACTCAATAAAGAATATATCTAGAATAACCAGAATCTTCGGGCGAAGGGTTTTCCATGGGGAGGGAGTGGGCCAAGTGGAAAACCGTTCAGACCCACGCTTTCTAGGTACGGGAACAGCGGAAGTGTGGGCTAGCCCCAAAAGGAGGGGAGGAAAGGAGCAGGGGAAGAGGAGACGGCTCTGGGGAGGCCCTGCTCACTCGGCAGCGTAACCTTTTCCTTTCTCTCTCTCTTTTTTTAAAAATGCCGCTCACCTTCTTTCCTTTTTCTCTCTTTTCCCCTTCAGTGAACATGATTCTGGATCCCGACACGGCACACCCTTTCCTGGTTCTCTCTGAGGACCTGGCGAGCGTGAGATGGGAAGACAGATATCGAGGCCTGCCCGAGAACCCCGGGAGATTCGACAGGGAATTCTGTGTGCTGGGCTGCGAGAGATTCACGTCGGGAAGACACTGGTGGGAGGTCGGGGTGGAAGAGGAGGAAGGGGCGATGTGGGCCTTAGGGGTGGCGCAGGTTTCCCTCAGGAGGAAGGGGTGTTTCAACTTCAGTCCGAAGGAAGGCATCTGGGCTGTGGGGAAGAGACCGCAGGTCTCTCCTTGGCCTTGCCAGCTGTTTGCTTTAACTTCCCCTGAGTGGACTCCTTTGGCCTTGAGCCGCGAGCCCAAGAAGATCCGAGTGTCCCTGGACTATGAAGAGGGCCAGGTACGCTTTTTTGATGCCGATTCAGATGGCTTGATCTTTGCTTTCTCTTCAGCTTCATTCTCCGGGGAGAGGGTCCTGCCCTTTTTCCAGGTGGTCTCAGGGGTCACAATGAATTGCTGAATCTTGAGGGGAATCCTCATTTACACCAGACACACCACCGTTAACGGAGGCCCTGCCTACTCCGAGCATTTTCTTTCTTTTCTTTTTTAAAGGAATTTATTGGTATTTAAACAAAATACAAGAAAAAAAGAATACATACACAATACAGACTACAAAATACAAAAAAAAACTAATACAATACATAAAAACACACCTAAAGCAGCAAAAAAACCATACCTTACATTCAAACACCTATTTAACTATTTTAATCTTATTTATAATCTTACTTGGGGGACTTCCTCACGCCCTCTCTTCTGCGTTCATTTCTAATATACTGTAGTAACTTTGTAACCCCTTTAACTCTTCTTTTACAATTAATCTTAATCCTTATCTATCATTTTATATCACCTTATTCTTAACACAAAAAATAGAAAAATCACAATTTTATCTACTTATATTCTATTTTAAACTAGCATTTTAATGCTACCGCCTATAATATCCACTGATTCCAATTTCAAATATCTAACTTCTCGCGTCGTTTCATATATTCTTTAAATTTCTTCCAATCTTCTTGCACCTTCTCCTCTCTCTGGTCTCGGAGTTACTCCGAGCATTTTCTCTGCAGTGTGGTGGGGAATCTGAGGCCCCTCCGGATGCTCCCATCATCCCTCGTGTTGTCTAGGGGCTGGTGGGAAAGGTGACCAACATCTGCGAGGCCACAGGTTCCCCACCTTGGATCTATGCCTTTCTCAGAGCCAAGCAAGAGGCTACAGTCTGGTCCTGTCAGGGCAACACATTTATCGAGCATCCATCCTCATTTGCTTGCATAATGTTTACATGAAGGTTTGGCTTTATCTAGTCCAGGGGTAGGCAACCTAAGGCCCATGAGCCGGATGCAGCCCAATCACCTTCTCAATCCAGCCCACAGACGGTCTGGGAATCAGCGTGTTTTTACATGAGTAGAATGTGTGCTTTTATTTAAAATGCATCTCTGGGTTATTTGTGGGGCATAGGAATTTGTTCATTTCTCCCCTCCCACAAATATAGTCCGGCCCACCACATGGTCTGAGGGACGATGGAACGGCCCATGGCTGAAAAAGGTTGCTGACCCCTGATCTAGTCTTTCTCGAATATTCATTCTGCTTTGCTGGTGTGGCAGTTACACTACGACAGACAGGCATTTGTTCTGTATTTATCTACATCCTGGCTGGATGGGGAACAAAACCCATTCACTGATTATTCGGATAAACACTTTAGTCTTAACTGACTTGATATTTGTTGTATTTCTGTCTTTAAACCTTTCACAAGTTGCTTTGTGGCTCTTTCATTTCAAAAGGCAGTGAATCAATAAATAAATCTCCTTATTTGCTTTCAGAGTGTATGCATGCCTCCCTGTTATTAAGTCAGTCCACCCTTTTTAATGCGTTTCTTAGACACTTTCCAAACTGCAGAAAGTCAGGTTCTTTTTTCTGTTAAGTGGGTCTGTTGAGTTGGGGTGGGTGACCAGCTCCACTTTAAATGCTCAAACCTTTAAATCAGGGTTCCTCAACCTCGGCCCTCCAGATGTTTTGAGACTACAATTCCCATCATCCCTGACCACTGGTCCTGCTAGCTAGGGGTCATGGGAGTTGTAGTCCAAAAAACATCTGGAGGGCCGAGGTTGAGGAAGCCTGATTTAAATGTTCAAACCTAAATTTCTGGTGCAAACTTACCACAAAATAGTGACTGTCTGGAGGCGCTTTCAGCCACTTCTGGGTATTTATTCATTTTATTTATTTCATAAAAATTATACACCATATGGTTCTTTAAAAAGAATAAAACATAAAATATTGGTAAACACAGATAAAAGCAACAATTTAAAGGAACAAGGTAAGGAAACAGGATAAATTAAGAATTGTGTAAAGTAACAATTTCCTTCTAACTTCCTGCAGCCCATCTAGTTGTAAAACAATATTGAAAACAAGTTTCCTAACATGTTCTAACTTTTATGTAACTTAGCATCCTAGTATTTTGAAATGCAATGCACACTGCATAAACGTAAATAAATTAAAAAATACTTTCCAGCTATCAACAGGTTAGAAGACAGGGACAAAACAAGAGGGCAAGAAGAACATATGTTTAAAGAAGATTGGAAAACATTTATTGAGTATATGGAAAATAACTCTACAGCTGAAAATACGGGCCGCATTAAGATAAATTCAACAGAGTAAATAATTCTTGATGGATGTAAAAGTAGAAAATTGATTTGAATGGTTATAGTAAAATATGCAGGGAGTTGGATATGTAAAATGAACCATGGAAAGAAAAGAAGTCACTGGATATTTTAAAGTTTGTAAAATGTTTATTTGAAATTACAAAGCAGAAAATTTAATAAAAGTTATTAAATATATAAAAAGAAGAAGATATGGACAAAACTAGAATTAATGGGCTGTATACCTTTCATTGCCTCTGGCTCCATCGTGTTACTTGGAACCTTGCGCCATTAATTTGTGGTATTTGATTTTTGGATGGAAATTTATTCTAATATGTTTAGTTCTGGCTAGTCCATTTTACTTTTGTTTTAAGAACATAAGAGGCTGCTGGATCAGGCCAATGGCCCATCTAGTCCAGCATCGTGTTCTCACAGTAGTAATAATAATAATAATAATAATAATAATAATAATAATAATTTGTTTATACCCAGCCCATCTCTGGGTGGCTCCCAACAGAATATTAAAAACACAAAAAACAGCAAACATTAAAAACTTCCCTGTACAGGGCTGCCTTCAGATGTCTTCTAAAAGTCAGATAGTTGTTTATTCCCCTGACCCCTGATGGGAGGGCGTTCCACAGGGCGGGCGCCACTACCGAGAAGGCCCTCTGCCTGGTTCCCTGTAACTTCGCTTCTCACAGTGAGGGAACCGACAGAAGGCCCTCGGAGCTGGACCTCAGTATCCGGGTAGATCGATGGGGGTGGAGATGCTCCTTCAGGTATACTGGGCCGAGGCTGTTTAGGGCTTTAAAGGTCAACACCAACACTTCGAATTGTGCTCAGAAACTTTATAATGTTCTCTCACGCTGCCTCTTGAGTGCCTTTCCTCTAAAATGTCCCAAGCATTGCAGCCTTTCTTATTTCATTTATTTATTTATTACACCACGTTAGCCTTCCAAAGATCAAAAGGTGGTGTACACGGTTCTCTTCCTCCCCATTTCATCTTCACAACAACCCTGTGAGGTAGGCTAGGCTAAGAGATGGTGACTGACCAGTGATCCCCTTGATCATTTTGACAGTCCTTTTCTGAACTTTCCCCCCTTTCCTTTGACCTCTGTTATTATACTGCTTATTATAAATAAATAAATATATGGAAAAACCCATATATATATACATACATATATATATATATATATATGGGTTTTTTCCTTATATTTATTAAATATATATATAATTTTTATTTTTTCTATTTTACATTTAAGAATATTCATGTAAACAACCTTAAAATATCAATATAATGAATTGGGGGAAATGTTTAAAAGTACAGTACTTTTCAAAAAACAACAACTCACGAGTCCTTTTTGTTGGGGATAGTTCAGATGGAAATTCCCAGGTGTCAAAAAAAGGTTATTTATGTAAGCCACTACTGCGGCCCGTGTTTTGTTAGCCCCCAAATGGAAAACGAGCGAGGTCCCGACTAAAGAAGAAGGGCAACTTAAAATGATGGAATATGCGCATCTTGCAGACCTGACATATAGAATAAGAGAGCAAGAAGAACGTACGTTTAGAGAAGATAGAAAAACGTTTATTGAATAAATGGGGGGGGGAACTGTGTACACTTGAAAACATTGGCATTATTAAGATAAATTCAACAGTGTAAACAAGTTTTGATGGATGAAATAATAGAATGCTGAATGGTTTGGTTTAGTGTAGTTTATGTGAAATATGCGGAGATTTAGGTTATGCGAAATGAAACATGGAAAGAGGAGAAGGGAAGTCATTGATATTTCAAGGCTCTCTCTATTAATTTTTAATCTGCTAAATTCTGCTCTGAAAGGGGCTCCTCCCCAGCTTATTCTCGCAGGATCCTCCTCTGCTTTCCCTAGGGATCTACCCGCAGGAAACGCCCAGGCAGTCTTGGAAATGAGAAACGAAACTTAAAAAGACGGTGTCTCTTAGGACTCTACAGGGAGACGCAGCGATGGCGGCCGTGCAAGGGCTCTGCGACGAAGCGACGTGCTCCGTCTGCCAGGAATACTTCAGAGAACCGGTGACTCTGGACTGCGGGCACAACTTTTGCCGCGCCTGCCTGGCGGGTCTCTGGGAAGGATCCGGCCCCGACTCTCCCTTCTGCTGCCCGGAGTGCAAAGAAGCCGTGCAGCCCAGGAACTTCAAGCCCAACCGGCAACTGGCCAACGTCGCAGAGCTGCTCAAGAAACTCCAGGAGGGGGAAAGTGGAGGAAGGCGCGCATCAGGCGCGGGGCAGTGGCGGATGTGCCAGGCGCACCAGGAGCCGCTGAAACTCTTCTGCAAGGACGACGAAGCGCCCATCTGCGTGGTGTGCGACAGGTCCAAGGAGCACCGCGAGCACCGCGTGTGTCCCATAGAAGAGGCTTCCCAAGAGTACCAGGTAGGGAAGTCACGGCGGTGGGGGGATATCTGCAGGGACGGCGCCACGCGCTTTTACGCGCTGCGCAACGAGGCTGAGTACTTGGGCGCACGCAAACCCTTAAATATATTAAATAAAAAATTCCTTCCAGTAGCACCTTAGAGACCAACTAAGTTTGTTCTTGGTATGAGCTTTCGTGTGCATGCACACTTCTTCAGATACACTGAAACAGAAGTCATCAGACCCTTAAATATAGTGAGGGAGTGGGGAGGGGTATTACTCAGAAGGGTGGTGGGAATGGGAGATTAGAGACTTAGTTGGTCTCTAAGGTGCTACTGGAAGGAATTTTTTATTTAATATATTTAAGGGTGTGCTTGCGCCCAAGTACTCAGCCAACGTTTTCAAACTGGCATTGTCAAACACCGACGTCGTGGGACAAAGGAAACTACTGTATTGCCATGAAAAATCGAACGTGGAAAATAAAAAGAAAGCATTGCCAGAAATATATAAGATGCAAGCCAAACTAATCGCTGTCAAACGGCGCGCCTCTGATCCGTGCGCGCCTGATATATGGGTTCAAGCGCGTGGGGTGGGGGACAGCTCGGATGGAAGGAAGGCACCATCTCTTGCTTTCGTTTTGGGTAGGGCTGCGCCCCGGAAAGGTCAAGTCGGAGCTGCAAACGCAGCAAAAACAACGCGGGAGGCAGCGGACAGCTGTGAGTCACTGCTCTTTGTGGCTGCAAGCAGGCATTGTGGCTGTGATTCACCAGGCACGCTCCATTGTCTCTCCAGGCAGACAAATGCCAAGAACAACTGTGTAGGGGCTTCCTAAGTTGTCTGTTGGTGGCACCCGCCCACAGGGCCCTGTGCCTCCTGATTTTTAAAATGTCTTTTTAAAATGGCAGGAATGCCCTGGGAACAGTAGCACTGACTTCCAGCTGCCAAGCCTTTAAATTCCCCTTCTCCGAAATCACCTGGGCACAGGGGGGGCCTTCCGAGGAAGAAGGCAGGGCCGCTGGAGATTTGCTTTCTGGCTGCCTACTAAAACACTCTTTTTTCTAAGGGGAGGGGAGAAAGGGGATCCCAGTGATGCTTGGAGGGGGGAGGGGCAACCAGAGAGACCAGTGGCCTGTTTGTGGTGTGTGCCTCTTGGTGGGCCAAATGATGTGAATCATTCAAAGGCTCGGCCTTTGGAGGCGGGGGTGTGACCTTTTTTTGCGTTGGAAATTGGTTTCAATTTGACCTCCCCCCCCCCTAAACTCTGCAGAATGTGGGAATAGGAACCCAGCTCCAATTTAGGATTATAGCAGGGAGCAAAGACAAAAAAATAAAAAAATAAAATCCTCTGCCCCCCCTTTCTATGGTCCTGATTTGAGCCAAGATCCCTGGGCTGCCAATTTGTCGGTCAAACTAGCACCCAGGAAGACAGTGAGGGGGTTCCCCAGAAACCTTAAGAGCTGCTTTCGGGATAAATGGGAAGGGGAGGATGGGTGAAAATGGGGAGCTAAGGTTTGCATAAGAAATTGTAGTTTCCAGTAAGGTAGAACCACCAGTGTGATGTAGTGGTTTAGAGTGTTGGAACAGGGCCTGGGAGACCAGGATTCAAATCCCCACTTGCCTGTGAAACTCACTGGGTGACCTTGGGCCAGTCCCTGCCTCTCAGTCTAGCCTACCTCACAGGGCTGTTGTGGGGATTAAATGAGGAGGATGGGGAGAACCACGTGTGCCAGCTAGCTTCTTTGGAAAACAAGGTGGAATATAAATGCAATAAATAATAAATACATTAACCATTATTATTATTATTATTAATTAAATTTATATACTGACCTTCACCCAAAGATCTCAGTGCAGTTCAAAATATAAAAATATAGAATAAAAGCACCAAATAAATACTGTACCTGAAAGCAAAACAATAACCCCCTCCCCCACAAACACATTTAAAATGCCATAAAGACCAGGGTTAGCTAATGTGATATCTTCCAGATGTTGTCAGACTCCCAAGGCTGTGTGTACACACCATAGGTTTAAATCACGCCACTGCACCCAAAGAATCCCGGGAACTGTGCGAACTACAATTCCCAGCACCCTTAACAAACTACGGTTCCCAAAATCCTTTTGGGAGGGAAATGTGCTTTGAACCTGGTGTGTGTGTGTGTGCAGCCCAACCCTCGCCAGCCCCAGCCAGCATGGCCAAATGAGTTTAGTAACATCTGGAGGGCAAAAAGTTAGCTACCTTGAAGATAGCTCAGTTGGCATGAGACACTTAATCTCTGGGTCATGCGTTCGAGCCCCATGTTGAGCAAAAGATTCCTGCATTGCAGGGGGTTGGACTAGATGATCCTCATGGCCCCTCCCAACTCTACAATTCTATGATGCTATGATTCTACCCTAGTCCATCAGTCTCTGATCAGACGTCTATTTTTCCTCCCGGGCATCAGGTGGACTGACCTCTGAATGTCGCAAAACTCTTTTGTATTTTTTAAGGAAAAAATCAAGGCCAACCTAGAGTCTCTGAAGGATGAGAGAGAGAAACTTGTGGAGCAGAAATTAGCCGAAGAGTTGAGAAAGCAGGAGTGTATGGTAGGTATTTGTTCTTGCAGATCATGCATTAGGACTCCCCAGGCCAACTTGTCACTAAACAGAAATAGCCTCCTGTGTGTTGGCCTGTATAGGTGTTGTTCTGTAGAGCCTATGGACTCCTTAAGACTAGGATGTACAGTCGGCGGGGTGGGTGGAGCCGTTTGATTGCTTTCCAGAATGCCCAGCTGAGCTGCTTCTTGTCGCTTTTAAAGAACATGGACAGAAAACAGATTTGTCACATATGCATCCCGGTTTACACACACATTCAAATCACTTGTGTGTTTGCTCCCCCAAGTGGCAGCTTGTTGGCAGGGGTGTAGGAAGGCTCCTCGGTACCCGGGACGGAGACCAGAGGCACCCCTGGGGGCGGGGCATCGTGACGTCACTGCGGCTCCAGCCCTGGCAGCGGGAAAAAAAGCCCTTTTAAAAAAAGCAAAGCAAAGGCAAGCAGCCTGCTTGCCTTGGCTTTTCTTTTTTAAAAAGGGCTTCTCTCTGCACTGCCGGGCGGAGCCGCCCGCAGGGGCGAGTGGGGCCAGCGAGGATGGGGGGAGTGTCACCCTTGTGACACTCCTCCTCCTCACTGGCCACCCCAGCAGCAGGAAGAAAAGTCCTTTTAAAAAAGCAAAGCGAAGGCAAACACCCTGCTTGCCTTTGCTTTTCTTTTTTTAAAGGGGCTTTTCTCCCCGCTGCTGGGCAGAGCCGCCCATAGGCACAAGGGTCGGGGCGGGCCAGCGAGGATGGCTTGCCCCCCCCCGCCCCCCTCGCTACGCCCCTGCTTGTTGGTCACCCAGAACACAGTTGCCGTTGGATGAATGGAATGAGCAGGAGGATGAGTAATCAACTTCCACAGGGGGTGTTATCTGTTCGTACCTGTTAGAATGTGTTTAGAAATCTGGGCGGGATATGAGTGGCGCTGTGGTCTAAACCACTGAGCCTCTTGGGTTTGCCGATGAGAAGGTTGGGAGTTCGAATCCCCATGATGGGGTGAGCTCCTGTTGCTCTGTCCCAGCTCCTGCCAACCTAGCACTTCGAAAGCATGCCAGTGCAAGTAGATAAATAGGTACCGCTGTGGTGGGAAGGTAAACGGCATTTCTGTGTGCTCTGGTTTCCGTCACAGTGTTCCGTTGCACCAGAAGCGGTTTAGTCATGCTGGCCACAAGACCTGGAAAGGTATATGTGGACAAACGCCGGCTCCCTCGGCCTGCAACCAAGATGAGCGCCGCAACCCCGTAGTCGCCTTTGACCGGACTTAGCCATCCAGGGGTCCTTTAACTTTTTACCTTAGAAGTTGGGCAAAATGCCCCATTTCCTTAATCTTCAGCAGTGTTTCCCAAACTTGGACCTCCCGCTGTTTTTGAACTACAATTCCCATCATCCCTGACCCCTGGTCTTACTAGCAAGGGATGATGGGAGCTGTAGTCCAAAAACAAATAGAGACCCTAGTTTGGGGGACACTGATCTACAGCTTACGAAACAGCTTTATTATGAACAGTTAGCATCCTTTGACTGAAGCTCCTCGTCTCCCTTTGCCCCTTTCCAAATTTCTTTGCATTTCCCCCGCTCCGCCCGCTTCCCTCTCCCTCCCGTAGGCGGGGTTAGAAATGGAGAAGCAGAAGATCAGAATTGCCTTTGAGAGGATGCAGGAGTTCCTTGAGGAGAAACTGAACCTGTGGCTCGGCCAGCTGGAAGATGTGGAGAAAGAGATGGGGAGGTGGCAGGAAGAGAACCTCTCCAAACTCTCCGAGGAGATTTTGCAACTCAATGAACTGATTGTGGAGCTGGAGGAGAGGAGCCTGCGGCCTGCGAGTGAATTCTTGCAGGTGAGACTCAACACAAAGGTGCCAGGTGGGCAGAAAGAAGGCACAAGCCTTTTGCAGTCAAGGAATGGAAATGCGAAGGAATTCCCTTGGCACAAAGAGAAGCCCAGCGCTCGTCTTTTTGTCTTGCACAACTGACACCTCTTCTCCTCTCTTTCTGTTTCAGGACATCAGAAGTGCTTTGAGCAGGTGTGTGACTCTTCCACCACTTCCTTTCTCCCCCCCCCTGCTTTTCAGGTGGTAGAGCCTCGGGCCCCTTAGGAGTGCATGAGAAAACAAGTGCTATTTGTGAACTTGCCGGGGGGGGGGGGATTAACTTGGAGTTGGTGCCGCTCTCCTCCTTTTCTCCTCCTCTTCCCCACCCCTCTTTCTCTTTCAGCTTCTGCCCCAGGTATCTGGGAAATAGGGTTAGAAAGTCTGTTCATTAAATCAAGGGCGGAGTAAAGGGGCGGGGGCGGGGGCCGCCCCGGGTAGCACCCTGGGGGGTGACACTTGGGGCGGGGCCCCCACTCGATCGGCGCCTCCAGCCAGTGGCGAAAAAAGCCCCTTTCAGCGGCTTTTTTCGCCGCTGGGCTCCCTGGCCTGAGCGGAGCCAGGGAATGGAGAGCGATGGGCCAGTGAGGGGGGGTGACACCCCCTCCTCGCTGGCCCACCCCTCTCCATTCCCCAGCTCTGCAAGCTAGCCAGTGGCGAAAAAAGCTGCTAAAAGGGGGTGTTTCCCTTTCAGTGGCTTTTTTCGCCGCTGGGCTCCCTGAGCAGGTGTCACCCCCCCCATCTCTGGCCCGCCCCTCTTCATTCCCTGGCCCCGCTCAGGCCAGGGAGCCCAGTGGAGAAAAAAGCCGCTGAAAGGGGGCGGAGGCGTCGCTCCGTGAGCATGCGTAATGACATCATGCGCACGGAACAACGCCCCACCAGCGGGGGTGCTGCTTGGCTTGCTGCCCCCGGCAGCCAAGCGGCTTGCTATGCCCCTGCATTAAATAGATATAGAAAGGTAAAGGTAAAGGGACCCCTGACCATTAGGTCCAGTCGCGGATGACTCTGGGGTTGCGGCACTCATCTCCATTTACTGGCCGAGGGAGCCGGCGTACAGCTTCCGGGTCATGTGACCAGCATGACTAAGCAGCTTCTGGAGAACTAAAGCAGCACGAAAACGCCATTTACCTTCCCAACAGAGCGGTACCTATTTATCTACTTGCACTTTGATGTGCTTTCGAACTGCTAGGTTGGCAGGAGCAGGGCCCGAGCAACGCGAGCTCACCCCGTGGTGGGGATTCGAACCGCCGACCTTCTGATCGGCAAGACCTAGGCTCTGTGATTTAGCCCACAGCGCCACCCGCATCCCTAAATAGATGTATACCCCATGCTTTTTTTCTGGGGGGGGGGGGTTGCGAGGGTGCACATACCCCTAAACATTTTGTGAATCTAAGTTTGGTCTCATTGACGGGCAGTACCCCATAACATTTCTATATATATATATATATATATATATATATATATATATATATATATATATATAGAAAAAAGCACTGTACATATATAGATATCTCTTCCTTACTCCCTGACCATATTCCCTTCCAGTAGTGAGAAGAACTCAGCAGGGCATGCGACGGACCTTTCTCCCAAGATGGAAGAGGCGCTCAGGTTTGCGTCGCAGAAAAACTCTGCTTTAGAAAAGGCTTTGGAGAGCTCTCAAGGTAACTTGGGTACCTTAAGGAGGGAAGCAGAGGCAACGGGTCTCAAGAGTATGCACCAGTTCCAGGCTGGGTTCAAGGAAAATAAGAAACCTTATCCTGTCACTTCCCTATTGGTGGTTCTTGGTGGTTCTTTTAAGACACAGGAATGCTGCATCAAAAAAAGCAACAACAAAAAACTGCTGCTGTGTTTTTGCTTCTCCGTGGCTTAAATTTCTCTCTCTATCAATACGGATCTTTTACCCAGCTCCCCTTCAGTCTGAACAAGGGTAGCGTTGAAGGGGGTGGTGCTTGGCTGAAGCAGCTCAGCAAGCACTGAACGAAGGTGGCCGGGATACATCCTCACAACAGCCCTGTGAGGTAGGCTAGGCTATGAGACAACGACTGTCCCAAGGTCGCCCAGTGAGCTTCATGGCTGAGTGGGGATTCGAACCCTCGTCTCCCAGATCCCAGACCTACAATCTAACCATTATACCACACTAGGTGCCTCTACATCGGGCACCCCCAAACTCGGCCATCCAGATGTTTTTGGCCTACAACTCCCAGCATCCCTAGCTAACAGGACCAGTGGTCAGGGATGATGGGAATTGTAGTCCCCAAACAGGGGATGTTTGCTCTAGACTGTCAATCAGATTTTTGCATCAGGAGTCCTCCAGATGACCTATGAATCGAACATTCCTCCTAATTTTCATGAACAAAGCTTCCACAGAGGTTAGATTTCATCTGATCTTTGTTGAGCCTTCATTCAGATTTTTTTTAAGGAGGGTAGTTAAATGACTGCAAGCTGTCATCCCAATTTGTTTGTGTAGTACAATCCACCATAAATGTGCTGATCTAAAGGTCTGGTATGCAATGGAATTGCTTTGCAATATACTGACGCCTTTGCGGAGGGTTAAAGTGCTCTGTTGTTCTGGAGTAAGAAACCCACTTAAAAATAACTGTCATTGCTCAGTCAGTAGAGCATGAGACACTTAATCTCAGGGTTGTGGGTTTGAGTCCCAGGTTGGGCAAAAGATTCCTGCATTGCAGGGGGTTGGACTAGATGACCCCCGAGGTCCCTTCCAACTCTACAATTCTATCACTTTTTGCCATTTAGAAAGCGGTAGGTGCAGAATGAACGACTGATGAATGGGAAGGCTTCTATACAACCCAAAAGCCATGAAAGACGGGTGCTCATTGCCACTCCCAGTGAAAACCAGGGATAGTCTAACAACTGCATAAGCTCTCTGCAAACAAAACAGACAATTGCTGAATAAATAGTTACTCTGAGGGGAAACCCTCTAGCAACCCCCCCCCCCCGAAGATCCACTTGGTTGTTTTTTTTTAAAGAGAATTTATTATATTTCAGAGATAACAAAAGGGAAAAACAAAATACAAAAATACAAAATCTTGTATTTCGAAGATCCACTTGGTTTGAGAGGGATGTGTTTTTTTCAGTGGTGATACTTAAATTTGTTACTCTTTCCTCTTCTTAACAGATTCTCTGAAGCAAGCCCTGAACAAAGGTAAATTATCTTTAAAGCATGTGCCCCACATTGATATGGGAAACTTTAGAGGGGATTGGGTTGTTATTATTATTATTATTATCATCCACAACAACAACAACAACAACAACAACAACAACAACAACAACAACACCATTTATTGAATTTATAGACCACCCTATACCCGGAGGTCTCAGAATAAAATATAAAACCACAAAATGCATAATCAAAATAAGAAGGACAACATGGGATGTGGGCAAAAGCCCCTTGTTCAACGATGTGATAATCAGATGACATTTTGCAACTGACTAGGCCAACCTTTTGGGAAATTCAGTCAGAAGTATCTAGGTTGGGAGCTGGTTGGGGTTGATCTGGGGAGAGTGTTGAAGGGTCAGGGCCGTCTTAAGCATATCCGGCGCCGTGGTGCATGTGGGAATGTTTAGGAATGTGGATGAGTATATATTATTTATATATCTCAATCCCAGCTTGTGTGAGCAAGCTCCAAACTTAGCAGAGTTACATTCCCTTTTAAAACACAGCAGAAAACGGTTGCATAGGCTTGCTAAAGCCTCTATAAGAAATATATATTCCTGGTATATTTCCCTTCTTCCCTCTTAAAAGCAAAGACACAATACAGTACTGATTATTAGATATAAAAGAGTTTACTCACAGGCACCCAAGAGTCACAGTACAGGCTCAAAGAGGCAGATAAACATAGATAAACATATTTACACGTGGTGAAACTGCTTCCTTAAGGAAACAGCCTTCACCTCTGCTTCTCTCAGCTGCAGGCTGAAAGAAAGCATCCTGCTTGTTCAAAGGACGAGGCAAAATGGGAAATCTTCTTTGGGATCTTGTTCCCAGGTAAGACCACACCTACTTCTGGTTCCTGTAACTCAATCCAGGTAAACAGGAAGTTAAGCCTGGAGGACTGAGTTACCTTCATGTCCTCTCTAGGAGTGTTGTGTTTGGCTACTCTGTGTTTACATCCCACAGTGCAAAGCTCCCTCTGGCGCTCCCCCCCCCCCACAGTTTCCCAGAGTTGACCATCTTTTTTAAGGAGGACGGCACTGCCAGCGGGGCTGGAGGAGGCGGGCAGCGGCTGGAGGGCAGCTCCTCTGGCGGGGAAGAGGTGGAGGCTGGACACAGTGCCTCCCAGCTCAGCTGTCCGCTTCATGCCGCCGTGGCCACAGCAGACAGAGGCTCTGGGCGCAGCACTGCTTCGGCAAGGCATGGCGGAGGCGGGCAAGGTCAGCGAGCTGATGCCGGGAGGTGCCGCGTCCAGCCTCTGCCTCTTCCCTGGCACCCTTCAGAACTTGGCACCCCGCGCCACTAGCCTCTATGGGTAAGACAACCCTGAGAAAGGTTAGTGTGTGCATGAAGACAGGAGTGGGGTACAGCCTAAGATTGTGAGGTGTGAACTCAACTCTGCCACAGCTTCAGATCAGCAGACAGGCTCTTAACCTTACCTGTTTATTCACCTGTGAAACATCTTGAGGTGACTGAAAACAACTTCAACAATCAAAATGATTCCGCATGTAAAGTAAATCAGATTCAATGCAGATCAGACTGGCATGGTGTCTACCATCATCCGTCCTCTCT
This sequence comes from Lacerta agilis, assembly GCF_009819535.1. Classification (NCBI taxonomy): domain Eukaryota; kingdom Metazoa; phylum Chordata; class Lepidosauria; order Squamata; family Lacertidae; genus Lacerta; species Lacerta agilis. Next base: position 107,197,344 of record NC_046313.1, read on the forward strand.
CTCTCTCTCTCTGTCACACAGTGAGTGTGACTCTGGATCCAGAAACTGCATCCCCAAAGCTCCTCATCTCTGAGGACCTGAAGAGTGTGAGAAGGGCAGAGAAGAAGCAGGATCTGCCCGACAACCCAGAGAGATTTGACTGGATGCCCTTTGTCCTGGGCCGCGAGGGATTCACTTCAGGAAGGCCTTGGTGGGAGGTGGAGATTACGATGGTAGAGAAAGCCATGTGGGCTCTTGGTGTTGCCAAAGACTCGGTCAGGAGGAAGGGTCCGTTTAAGCTTAATCCGAATGAGGGGGTATGGGCTCTGAAGAAGCAGTTTGGCGAGTCCTCGCCTTTTCAGCTCGTGGCTTTGAGTAGCCCTGAGCCGGTCTCCGTGACCGTAAGGCAACTGCCCAGGAAGATCCGGGTTTCCCTGGATTACGAAGGGGGCCTGGTGGAATTTTTTGATGCTGAAGCCAACGAATGTCTCTTCACTTTCTTTGCAGGGTCATTCTTGGGGGAGAAAATCCGCCCCTTCTTCCACTTGGGTTTGGGAGTCAATCTAAAGTGTTGAATTTGGGGGGGGGGGTTAAGCAGGGGAAGCCCCCCCCAAACCCACCACCCTAAGTAGGCGGCATTCTGGAACGGTGTAGTGGTTAAGAGCGGTGGACTCGTAATCTGGTGAACCGGGTTCGCGTCTCTGCTCCTCCACATGCAGCTAGTCACACTTCTCTGAAGTCTCTCAGCCCCACTCACCTCACAGAGTGTTTGTTGTGGGGGAGGAAGGGAAAGGAGAATGTTAGCCGCTTTGAGACTCCTTCGGGTAGTGAAAAGCGGGATATCAAATCCAAACTCTTCTTCTCTCAGTGGTTGCTGTTATAAGAATTTTAAGGTCTCAAAAATAGAATAAATACTCACAAATGCACACATATCTAAATATATGAACCATGTGTCTGAAATAGTACAGGAGAGCAATCCTGAAGCAATTTTGACTCTCCCAATGTGTTTTAGGGCCTGTGGCTTTCTAGGTCTGGTGTTTGTGAGTTTGATCTGGTTTGCATTCACACTTCCTAGTCAGTGCTGGACTTACACATAAGCAAAACAAGCTATAGCTTAGGGCCCCACTATCTTGGGGGCCCCAAAAATTTAAAGGGAAAAAAACTGGATGTACATTTCCAAAATATAAGATTAAAAAACTAAGTAATTTTCAATGCAGAAATGCACGGAGACCTTCCCCTTTGAAGCTTGCTACTTCTGCTGGTGTGTGAAATCCTGGACATTATTTGCTTGCTCTTTGACAGCCATGGGGGAAATAAAGTTTGTCTTCTGATTTGTTGTCTTCTGCACTTTCTTGGTATAGAGACCAGGGCCAACTCTTTCAGGATTGGGCTCTGATGGGGGAGAAAGTTTATTTATTTACATAAGGATGTTTTTTTCCTCCTCTTTCCCTGCTGCCTCCTGCTTGCTCTTAAAAGAATCCAATGCTGGCTTCTCAAGATCACTCACAAATCTGGGAGTTGTACTAGGAAGTTCACACTGGGGGGGAGGGGGGGCAAGGAGATAGAAATTGAATTCAGTTTGCATTTAAAGGCTGGGCTACAAAATTCACACTTTCTGATACCACACGTTAGCAACCATGCTTGGAAACGGGCATCTCTCCAGATTTTGTGGCCCCGTTCTCCAACCAAGTTATGTATACAAAACATGCCTCTACACTAGGGCAAAGTGTGCAGAGGGAGATTTATTACAACAGGAATAGAAGTCAAGAACGGGGGGTTTTGAAATACTGGTTTATAATAAAACAATTAGAGAACATGCAGCTAAAGCAGCAGCTCAGGCCTTCCGAGCAAAACTACACCTTCCAGAAACTATTCCAAGGCAAGGAACCAGACATAGAAGCTTCACATGAAATACGTGGAGTAGCACCACCTAGTGGTTAAAGTAAAGGTAAAGGTGCAGTCCATTAGGTGCAGTCACAGACGACTGAGGTTGCAGCGCTCATCTCGCATTACTGGGCGAGGGAGCCGGCGTACAGCTTCCGGGTCATGTGGCCAGCATGACTAAGCCGCTTCTGGCGAACCAGAGCAGCACACGGAAACGCCGCTTACCTTCCCACCGGAGTGGTACCTAATTATCTACTTGCACTTGATGTGCTTTTGAACTACTAGGTGGGCAGGAGCTGGGATCGAGCAACGGGAGCTCACCCCGTCATGGGGATTCAAACTGCCAACCTTCCGATCAGCAAGCCCTAGGCTCTGTGGTTTAGACCACAGCACAACCCACATCCCTACCTAGTGGTTAGTGTTAACAAAATCAAAAATTCTTTCCAGTAGCACCTTAGAGACCAACTGAGTTTGTTCCTGGTATGAGCTTTCGTGTGCATGCACACTTCTTCAGATAGTGGTTAGTGTTGTTTAATATACGCATCACCGTGAATTAAATGCAGAAACAATAGGATGATCTGAGAGACGAAGAGGGAGAAGCCTATCAAAGGCAGGCAATATAGCGTGGTGCAGGGATGGGGAACGTGTGACCCTCCATATGACAGTCCTGCACTGCAGCGGGTTGGGCTAGATGACCCGTTGGGTCCCTTCCAAGTCTACAATTCTATGGTTCTCTATTGCTGAACTCCCAACTTGCATCAGCCACAGCCAGAATGGCCTTTGGTTAGGGAGATGATGGAGGCCCACAGATTCCCCCACCCCTGGTGCAGTGATTAAGGAGGGAGGTGAGAAATCAGTACTCCTTAGCCTGGTCTCTGACAGGAGCAGTGCCAACCACAAGACCCCCAGCCGGCAGAGCACTCCCTGCTATGCATTCTCCCCAGCGTTTATTAGATGTGGGACTTTTAAAATAGCCAACTTACTGGGCCCCAGACATGGGAGTAGCCATTGGGGGGGGGGCAGCTGCCTCCCACTAAATCAATACAAAAATAAATCTGATGTTCTGCCCCCCCAACAAAATCCTGGTTGTGGATTGGCGGGGGGCAGGCCTTTTGTTAGGGGGGGTCAGAACCTCAGTTTGCTATGTATTTTTATTGATTTATTTCTTGATTTAGGGGGGGCTGCCCCCCCTGGCTATGCCCATGGGTTACGCTCATGACCTCACGTGGCGTTGTCTCTTCCTTCCACTTGAGAGAACGACTTTGAGCCAAAGCAGAGACGCATTTTTTTAAAAAACACATGCTTGCTAATCTGCCTATAAAGGAAGTGACTTTGAGCCAGCCAGATTAACACAGCCACCCATGTATGTGTTCTGTTGTTTTAAGGCTGCTTTCCGCAGCAGGCCTCACTTCTGCCCTCAGAGCTGGGGGGAGTGGGGGGGAGAGAGAGACATAAAACAGTGAAGATCCCTCCCCCCTCCCTGCCCCAGGATTTAGCTTATTCTTTAAAAGTGAATCCCGTTCCCAGCCTTTATACCCCAAATGTTGAATGTGTGGCTCTATACGCACTGATCTCTGTTTGCAGCTTTTCTCAATCCGGAATCGTCTGCGCCTATCCTCAAACATGCCAGTCTTCCAATCTAGATTGATTCTAGATCCTGCTGTCTGCACAGCGGCCAACCAGTTGCCTATGAGAAACTCTCAGCAGGACCTGAGTACAAGAGCTCTCTCCCCTCCTGTCGTTTCCAGCAACTGGCATTCCAAAGCATTAAGCGATCAATAGCCATCAATCCATCTATTGGTGTCTAAAGGGACCCCGACCATTAGGTCCAGTCGCGGACGACTCAGGGGTTGCAGCGCTCATCTCACTTTATTGGCCGAGGGAGCCGCCGTTTGTCCGCAGACAGTTTTTCCGGGTCACGTGGCCAGCAAGACTAAGCCGCTTCTGGCGAACCAGAGCAGCGCACGGAAATGCCGTTTACCTTCCCGCCGGAGCAGTACCTATTTATCAACTTGCACTTTGACATGCTTTCGAACTGCTAGGTTGGCAGGAGCAGGGACCGAGCAACGGGAGCTCACCCCGTCGCAGGGATTCGAACCGCCAACCTTCCGACTGGCAAGCGTTAGGCTCTGTGGTTTAACCCACAGCGCCACCCTGTGGGTGTCAAGACTGCCCCTTATTTTATTTTATTTTTAAAGTAATGTCTTTGAGCCAGAGTTTCCAGCATCTCCTGCAGCACCTGTCCTTAGCATTCCCCCTCTGCTCCAGCATAGAAATCCAGCTGGAATAATCCTGATGTGCTTGTAAAAGGTTTGCCAAGAGCTCAGCCTGTATCTGCTATCAATTGAGCGTTCATTCTGATCGGTCTGCAAGGTTGTTATGTGAAATTGCATCAATTAAATGTTATCCTGCTCTTTTCCAGGGCTCTTTTCATTATTTCTAAATGTCCAGTTTGGAAGCGGGTTTGTTGCACAAAAATACCAAACATACGTCCTACATAATTCTGCCGGTATATAATTGCTGCTGTTTTCAAGCGGGATTCAATCTGGAGAGTGCCTTGATCTGGCCACCTTATGCAGAATCTCGTTTTAAATGGTCTAAAGTACCACAGAGCCTAGTGCTTGTCGATCAGAAGGTCGGCGGTTCGAATCCCCGCGACGGGGTGAGCTCCTGTTACTCGGTTCCTGCTCCTGACAACTTAGCAGTTTGAAAGCACGTCAAAGTGCAAGTAGATTAATAGGTACCACTCTGGTGGGAAGGTAAACAGCGTTTCCGTGTGCTGTTCTGGTTCGCCAGAAGTAGCTTAGTCATGCTGACCACATGACCTGGAAGCTGTCTGCGGACAAACACCGGCTCCCTCGGCCAGTAAAGCGAGATGAGTGCCGCAACCCCAGAGTCATCTGCGACTGGACCTAATGCTCAGGGGTCCCTTTACCTTTTTTAAAAAAACCAGGTTTTGTATGTGTGTGGAGGCGGTGGGGGGACATACCAAAGATGGCATTCAAACCACCCCCACCCCACAAGCTGCACATGAAAACCTTGCTGTATAAGGCACGGGACTTTGGGTTTCTGTCACCCAAAACTCAGAGAAATGGACGCATCAGAGAGCCTCCTGGGTGGTGGAGGAGAAGAAAGGAGGAGGAAGCCGCCGTGAACGATGCCGCTCAGCTGTCCGATTCAGAGGCAGACAAAGGCAGAGATGGAACCTGCCTCTTGGGATCCGAGACTCATAGAACTGTAGGACTGGAAGGGACCCCCAGGGTCATCTAGTCCAACCCGCTGCAATGCACTTAGGCTACAGGAAATCTACTGGAATATGCGTGCGCGGGAGAAGATCACTTTCAAAGATCGGGGGGGGGAGGGAGGGAGCGGGCAACTAGATACGCCATTTCGTAAAATCGGATTATTAAATCGGCAACAGAGTTTCTGAGTCACCACTTAGCTTGCAAAATACTTGGGGACTGGACTTCATAACTTTCACACGCATCCAGTTCTCTTCCCACATTCCAGCTCTTGCAGTTGAGCTCAGCTGGATCCGCCCCTGCCCGGAGGCATTTCCAGGAAAGGAAACACCCGCTCTCCAAAGTCAAAGGCGGCAGCAGCAGCAGCAGCCATGGCGTCCGGGGATCCCTTGCAGGGGCTCCGCGAGGAGGCGACTTGCTCCATCTGCCTGGATTACTTCGCGAGCCCGGCCACCATCGACTGCGGCCACAGCTTCTGCCGAGCCTGCCTCGTCCAGTACTGGGCAGAGTCCGGCGCGGGCCCCTCCTGCCCTCAGTGCAGGGAAGCGACCCAGCAAAAGATCCTCCGGCCCAACTTGCAGCTGGCCAACCTGGTGCAGCTGGTCAGGCAGCTCAAGGCGGACGCGGGAGAGGACGCGGGAGAAGCGAGCCCGGCCTCCTGCAGCGACGACCCAGCCCTGCTCTGGGCGGAGGGCGACCGATCCAAGGGGGATCAGCCGGCCCACCACGACTCCTCTCTCGCAGAAGAGGCTTCCCTGCAGTATAAGGTTGGAAACTTCAAGGGTGGGGCTGGGAAAGAGATTTGCTTGTTTGTTTGTTGCATTCCTGCAATGCGACTACTGCATGGCTTTCCTGCATCGCAGGGGGTTGGACTCGATGACCTTTGGGTTCCCCCCAACTCTGCAATTCTATGATTTCCTATTCTAGGGTCATCTAGTCCAACCCCCCTGCTCCTCAGCTACTAAAGCGGGGGTCTGCAACCTGCGGCTCCGGAGCCGCATGCGGCTCTTTTGCACCTTTGCTGTGGCTCCGGGCAGCGCCGGCGCGTCTAGCGCCAAAATGTAGGGGGCGCTGCGCCGCGCTGCTGGCCCGCCTGTGCCCACCCACTTCTCTACCTTGCCAGTGGCTGTGCTGCTCATGCGTGCCTCATTTCGTGCCAGCACAGGCGCAGCAGCAGACCGCAGCAGCTTCCCTCCTTGGCGCCTGTCCCGGCGCTTGTGTTTGGCAGTCTGGGAAGGAAAAGGAAGCCCGGCTGTTCAGCTAAGGGCGGCCCAACGGGATGAGATGGGCGCGGGGAAAAGCTCAGGGGACGACCAGTCCCGGGCTCTGTTTTGGGGGCGCGCAGGAGACTTCCCTTAAGCAGCGTGGCGAAAGGGGCCCGAGCATGGGCGTACCGATGGGGGGGGCAGGAGGGGGCAGCGGCCCCCCCGAAGCCCCCTGCCCCCCCTAGAAGCGGGAGTCCCATGGACTGAAAGAAGGGTTTTATCCATTCTGAAGGAATGTTTTCCTGCGCCTGTAGGGGGGACGTGATCAGCCCCCTGCTTCAGCCCTTCAGCTGCCTTGCCCAGCCCCTCTGCTGGCCAACAGTGATTGGGGCAGTGTGCATGCTGTGTGCTTTTGCATAAGTTTGCTAAAATTTAGGGTTGCATTTGTGCTGTTCATGGGGCGGAAGTATTCTGGGGGGTTGGATTTCCCCTTCTAGATTTGCCCCTGCAGCGTCAGGCGTTCGGACGGTTCCTTTAATACAGTGCTTGTTGTTTGGCTGGGGGGGGGGGAGTGTTTCGTGATATTTTGCCATTTTGCCTTCATTACCTGCTCTTCATTACCTGTCTAAATTGTGCTATGAGCTTCTGGGTGTTTATATTTTTGTGGGCCGCAATGGTTTTGCGGCTCCCAGGGTTTTTTTTCTCTCTTCGGAAACGGGTCCAAGTGGCTCTTTTTGTCTTAAAGGTTGCAGACCCCTGTACTAAAGCATCCAACCTCGGCTTAAAACCTTCCAAGGAAGGAGAGTACACAACCTCTTGAGGGAGACCCTAGCACTGTTGAACAGCTGTTACTGTTTCATATACCACTTACTGATTTCCATACCAACTTTCTTTCTTATTCTTCATATCTTTTGCCGCTTTATATTTCAAAGGGGGGAGTAAAACACATTCAGGCTTCCAGGGAAATATTTTTAGATCCTTCTCTAGGTGACATTTCGCTTTCTGCGTATTTGTTTGCCTACTTGATCTATACAGCTGCCCCTTGGCAGGAGGAGGCTAGGAAGCCAGTGTGGTGTCGTGGTTGGAGTGTGTCAGACTGGGACCTAGGAGATCAGGGTTCAAGTCCCCATTCGGTCATGAAGCTCACGGGGTGAGTCACTGCCTCTTAACCTACCTCACAGGGTTGTTGTAGCGATAAAAAGAACCATGTACTCCTTGGTGAAATGCAATAGGTAAGCTCTTCTGCTGACCTGCTTAAGAAAGCTTGAGAGGCCACCCAGAGGCAGACATCAAGTCGACAACCTGGCATTCCACATGGTCACAATCCACGTGAGTTACAAAATACGACTGGCGCCTTGGGAATTTCTAACAAGGCCTCCAAGGAGCTCAAGTTGGTGTTCATGGTTCTCCTCCACCCACCGACCCCCATTTCATCCTCACAACAACCCTGTGAGGTAGGCTAGTCTAAGACAGGCATAGACAAACTTGGCCCTCCAGATGTTTTGGGACTACAACTCCCATCATCCCTAGCTAACGGTCCGGGATGATGGGAGTCGTAGTCCCAAAACATCTGGAGGGCCAAGTTTGCCTATGCCTGGTCTAAGAGGTGGAGACTGGCCCAAGGTCACCGAGCAAACTTCATGGCTCAGCATGGATTCGAAACCCTGCTCTCCCAGGTCCTGGCTTTCTCCCTCCTTCCACAGAAGCAGTGGCTTCTCACTGCGGTTTTATAAATACCATTTTTGGTCAACAGCATAATTGAGAGGTAACTTTCAATCTGCCGTTCTGTACATACCGACTTTGGTGTAAGTCCCACCGAACTGGCTGGGGCCTGCTTCCGAGTAGAGGCGCACAAGTCTTGCTTTAACACATATTTGTTGCTTTGGTGTCTCTTTGTTTTTAATTACCTTCTGTGTCAGTCGCTTCGAGGCAGTGGTTTAGAAGGGGATAAATGCACCAGTGATGATGACGGTTTAATGGAGAGGAGCTAAAAATAGATGCATTAGAAGGAAACCACCAGTGAGTCAGTGTGTCCGCGATCCAACATGAATTGCTTTCCTGATTCTGCAGAGGAAGATCAAGTCCCACCTGACATATCTGAAAAAGGAGAGAGAAAAGCTGGTGAACCTGAAACTTGCTGAAGAGCTGGGGAGACAGGAGTGTCTGGTAGGTTTGTGTTTGTTATGGGTCATGTTAGGGGGCCGTGTGTTGCCAAGGGGAACCCCCATGGTCTTCTGGAAATTTTACATTTCTGGGAATTTTGAAGCGGGTGGGGGGGGACATTCCCCCCTCGCCTGGGGAGGCACAATATTGTTTATGGGATTTTTTTTTTAATTAAAAAAACCAGACAATATTTATGTTTTTTAAAAGGAACTTTTACAGATCGAAAGCCACTTGGTTACTTTACAGCAGGGGTCAGCAACCTTTTTCAGCCGTGGGCCGGTCTACCGTCCTTCAGATCATGTGGTGGGCCGGACTATTTTTTTGGGGGGGGGGGAAATGAACGAATTCCTATGCCCCACAAATAACCCAGAGATGCATTTTAAATAAAAGGACACATTCTACTCATGTAAAAACACGCTGATTCCCAGACCGTCCGCGGGCCGGATTGAGAAGGCGATTGGGCCGCATCTGGCCCACGGGCCTTAGGTTGCCTACCCCTGCTTTAGAAGCATAAAACATACACTAGTGGCCAAAATTGTGGAAACCTTTTGGGGAAAGTGTATTTCCGAGGTTTGATGGCTCATAATACCATTTTTTGGGGAGCAATACCATAAAATTATATACCAATAGAAAGATAATTTAACGAAGAATGCGATGCAACAAAGGGGCAAATGTGGCCCCTTTTCTGTTCCCACAAGTTTTGGGAACAACCATGCCATTTGTTGACGAAGTCACAGGCTTCCAAAGAACTTCCCTTCACAGAACCTCATCATTTGCACCTCTGCCCCCCTCGCCCAATTTCTTTGTGTGTCCCCCCGCCCCACCGCCCAGATGTTGTTTGAAACGGAGAAGAAGAAAGCCCGGTCTGCCTTTGAGCGAATGCAGCAGTTCCTTGTGGAGAAACAGCACCTCTGGCTAGGCCAGCTCGAAGATCTGGAGAAAGCGATGGAGAGGAAGCAGGAGGAGAACCTCACCAAACTCTCCGAGGAGATTTCCCGGCTCAACGAGCTGATTGCGGAGATGAAATGGAAGTACCTGCAGCCCGCCAGCGAATTGTTACAGGTCAGTATACAATACCCTATGGGGAGTGAATAGGCCTAAGGGGTGAAAGAAAACACCAACTTGAGTCTGGTCTCCTTGATTTCGGGCATGTTGCTTCCATCCAGGTCCTGGATAACTCACCAAAAAGCAATGTCCTTTGCAAGGTGGCAGCCTTGCCTCATTGGGGTGTGTGTGTGCCATGCTCCTGTGTTGCTGGCCTTGGCTGGCTGTGGTCCATTATATACACAAACGTGGTGACACTAATAATAGTACCCTGATGTTGGGAAAGATGGAGGGCACAAGGAGAAGGGGACGACAGAGGATGAGATGGTTGGACAGTGTTCTCGAAGCGACTAGCATGAGTTTGGCCAAACTGCGGGAGGCAGTGGAGGATAGGCGTGCCTGGCGTGCTCTGGTCCATGGGGTCACGAAGAGTCGGACATGACTGAACAACAACACAACACTGGCAACGGTATTTTTTCACTTCGTGGCATGTCTGCTGATTGGAATCAAAGCAGTGCAACCACCCCAAAAACTTTGCTGCCACAAACATTAGAGAATGCAGGGTGGTATTTGACTGTCCTGATAGCATCTTGAGCCTACACAGACAAGGGTGTGCAATAAATTGGATGTCAGGAGGGGCCCAACGACATCTTCCAGGGCTCTTGAAAGGAAGAAGGCCTGATCCTGGGAACGGCAATTTGTTCTCAATAGACAAGGAAGGGGGGGGCAAAGAATTCGCCAATTGAACAAGTAGTAGCCCTGTTTGTGATCTGCCTGTGCTGCTGGCACCCATTTCTCTCTCTTTCTCTTTCAGGACACCGGAAGTTCCTTAAGCAGGTACGTGGTTCTTCCTCCCCATCCCATATCATAGAAACACAGAATTGTAGAGTTGGAAGGGACCCCAAGGGTCATCAAGTCCAACCCCCTCTTTGCATCAGGAAGCTTGGCTCCCATGTAATTATCTGGAAGACAAAATATATTGTTTCCCTCCATCTCGTTTATTTTTTAATCCCCTCCTTCCCCCCCCCCCCGCTCCTTCTCCTTCCTTTTTCCGATTTCATTTGCCATCAAACAGCTTAAATCCCGTTTAAAAACAAACGAACAAAACCCAGATTTCTGCACGTGGCTTCCTCCGAAAATCCTGGGAACTGCAGCTTACCCCTCACTGAGTTACACTTTCCAGCGATCTTAATAAACCACAGCTTCTAGGAATCTTTGGGGAGTAGCCATGTGCTTTAAATGTATTTTGTGTGTGCAAATTTAGTTTTTGTTGTTGTTGTTGGAAAGAAGATCACAAGAGGATTTGGGGACATAAGGCAGGGGTCCCCTAAGTGCTGTGGACTCCAGCTGAAAGCAGTTCTCCCAGCTGCTTATATCAAGATCTGCCTCTGCCTCTGCTACATAAGATCAGCCTCTGCTACATAAGACTTATTTTTAACGTGAAGCATGTACTGTACCGCTGAGTGACGAGACCTTGCTTTGTATCTGCACCGGAGCTCCTCCTCTTTCTTCTGTTTGGCTTTCCTGGTCCCGGTCCCCCACCCCACCCCAAAAAAAACAGCAGCAAGGAAATTGCATTGAGACAGGTTTGTATAATTAAATTGGCTTCAAGCCTTCTGGTGCATCAAACTCCCTTTAAAAAAAAATCAGCCTTTTTGCAGGAAGAAAAGTGATGGGGAAATGCCCCGGGAAATGTGGAATAATAACCTCCACGCAAACAAATCAGAATGAATGCTCCCTAGACAGTGGACTGTGCATCACCTCCATGCAAGGTTTGTGCAAATAGCTCAGGATGAATGCGAAGTAAATTGGTCATCTAGAAGCACCTCGACACTTACAGAAAAAATACGTTTTATTACCTTTTTAAAAGTTATTTATGATTTTATACATTTCAATAATTTTACAATCATTTTAACATTTCGAAACTAGAATCCCCCCTCCATTTCCATTCTTTTATCAAAAAGTTTATCTTGATTTCTTATTTTTCCAATAACTTTCACCATTTCTGCGTATTCCATAAGTTTTTGTATCCATTCTTCTTTCGCCGGCACTTCTTTCCATTTTGGGGAAAATAACATTCTTGCCACTGTAGTCGCATACATGAATAAATTTCTATAGAGTTTGGGTAATTCAGCCCCTATAATTCCCCAAAGGGAAGCTAATACTGTGTTTCTCCTATAAGACACAGCCATAAAATAAGCCATAGCAGGATTTCTATGCATTTGCGAAATATAAGCCGTTCCCCGAAAATAAGCCATACCCCGAAAATAAGCCATAGTGACACAGCACCTCCCATTAAAACAGCCTGGAGAGGTGTGGCTATGCAGCGTATTTTTTATATATATATATATAATTTTTTATTATTTTTATACTAAACTACTACAATAATTTTTAAACAAACATTTTCATACATTTCCAATTTGGCTATCAAGCCTTGACTTCCATCAGTCCCTTCAAATGGCTTTCTAATTTTTTAACTTAACATTATACTTCTTTAATCAACCATTGCTTACATTATCAACAAAAGAAATTTCCTTACTTTACTATCCTACTTACAATAATAATTCTACACATTCACTACAAAACTTCTTGAAACCCTATTAACGTATTCAAATATAAATTGTCTTTTAAATAGTTCGTGAATTTTAACCAGTCTTTGATGAATTTCTGGTCCCGCTGCTCTCGAATTCTTCCCGTTAATTTGTCCATTTCTGCATATTCAGTCATTTTCACTGTCCATTCCTCTTTCGTCGGTAATTCTTCTTGTTTCCATTTTTGTGCTAGAAGAATTCTAGCTGCCGCTGTTGCGTATTGGAAAAGTCTAGTGGCTATGCAGCGTATTGATGCGATGCAGTTAAAATAAGACATCCCCTGAAAATAAGCCATACTGTGTTTTGTTGAGGGGAAAAAAAATATAAGACTGTGTCTTATTTTAGGAGAAACACTGTATGTTTTACTACTGCTCCATAAACACAACTGTGTTCCCTTCTAGGTACGAGAAGAATTTGGGAGGGCATGCGGTGGTCCTTTCTCCGAGGCTGGAAGAGAAGCTCAGAGTTTTCTCGCAGAAAAATGCTGCTTTGGAGAAGGCTATGGAGAACTATAAAGGTACTGGGGGGTTGCTGAAGGAGAAGGGGAAAGGACAGTAGCTGGCACAGGGTTATGCACGCAAAGTAGTGTTCAGCTGTCTTCCCACTGCCAAGAGAAGCTACAATAAATATAATAATAATAATAATAATAATAATAATAATATTTATTTATACCCTGCCTATCTCTCTGGGTTTCCCCAGCTGCTCTGGGCAGCTCCCAACAGAATAATAATAATAATGTTGGGGCTTTTGGTTTTAACTGGAAAAGCCTCAAAACCAGTATAGCACTTGGAGTGGTGTCCAGCAACACTTCTGCTGCGTATCTTGCTTCTCCAGTGCTTTTGCAGCGTTTCTCAAACGTCTCCTGCGCAGCAGGGGGTGTGCCTTGTGCCTCAGAGCCAGCCAGCAATAAATTCCACAGAGTCCAGCTTGTTTCAAGTGAACAAGCTTTATTTACAGGCATATAAATCACGGACATTCCCGGGCTTACGGACGACATGTCTCCGCTCCGGTCAAAAGTGAAACCAGGACTGAACAGAAAATAAACAGTGCGTCACATAAATCACATAGGCTTCGCATGCAGCAGAACTACCCGGATGTTTTGACATCATCCTCCCTGTGGGAGGGGCGTACTGTTGAGCTTATTTAACCCTGAAAGCTCCAAACCTCACAAATAATAATAATAATAATAATTAATAAATAAATAAATAAATAAAGTGATAAAACATCAAACAATAAAAACTTCTAAAAGTCAGATAGTTGTTTATCTCTTTGACATCTGATGGGAGGGCGTTCCACAGGGTGGGCACCACTACCGAGAAAGCCCTCTGCCTGGTTCCCTGTAACCTCACTTCTTGCAGGGAGGGAACCGCCAGAAGCCCCTCGGAGCTGGACCTCAGGGTCCGGGCTGAACGATGGAGGTGGAGACGCTCCTTCAGATATACTGGGCCGAGGCCATTTAGGGCTTTAAAGGTCAGCACCAACACTTTGAATTGTGCTTGGAAACATACTGGGAGCCAATGTAGGTCTTTCAGGACCGGTGTTATATGGTCTCGGTGGCCACTCCCAGTCACCAGTCTAGCTGCCGCATTCTGGATTAATTGCAGTTTCTGGGTCACCTTCAAAGGTAGCCCAACGTAGAGCGCATTGCAGAAGTCCAAGCGGGAGAGAACTAGAGCATGCATCACTCTGGCGAGACAGTCTGCGGGCAGGTAGGGTCTAAGCCTGTGTACCAGATGGAGCTGGTTCCTGGGAGGGAATGGGAGCTCAGCAAGGTGCACTTGGGGCAGCAGCAGCATCACCAATTGCATGCTCCTGCAGCCTCACCTTTACCGCGCTGGCCTCCACACATCTTTCCCTTTCAGTAACCACCAGTGACGCTTGGCGTTGGGAAAGCGAGTGAGCAGTGCCGCGGTGTCTGCGGCAAACGCTTCTGGCCATGGATGCAGCTATCTATCAGCTCCCATTCCAGGCAGGTCGCAAGGAAAGCCAAATCCTTTTAGATGGGGACCTGTCTTCCCTGGAGCTTCCTGGAAGTGTCTGAAAGGGCATCCAAAGAACCATTGCCGCTGCTCCATCCCCCAGTGGCGGCTCGTGTCGATCGAAATGCGGAGTTTCCTGCCCACAAGGGTCCTGAGATTGATTATTATTATTATTCACAAAACAAACCGCCGCTCAACGTATGCTGGCCTGAGTAACTTTGTCCACCTTTTCTTCTCCATCACAGAATCTCTGGAGCAAGTTCTGCAACCAGGTAATTTTCTAGGAATAAAAGGAAATGTTGGCTCCCAGTGGTGCATGAGCACAGATCGTCATGAATGCACAATGAACAGGACATTTCGGGAGGGGTGTGTTTACCGAGAATCTGCTTTTAAACTTGTCACCCTTTCCTTCCCGTAACAGATTATTTGAAGCAAACCTTGCAGAAAGGTAAATGACTCAATGGAATGGGAAGCGTTGGGTGGGAAGTTGGAGATTTAAGCAGCTGAGCAGGGGGCAGTCCCTGCAGTCGCCCCTGCCCCTCGCTTCAGCACCTTACCCCGATCCTTTCGCCGACATCATCCTTTTCATTCTCCGCCCCTCTCTTTCCCACAGCGAATGTGACTCTGGATCCGGACACGGCCCACCCCTTCCTCATTCTGTCTCAGGACCTGAAGGGCGTGCGAAGAGTTCAGAGGGAGCAGGACCTGCCTTTCAACCCCGAGAGATTTGACACCATGCCCTACGTGCTGGGCTGCGACAGATTCACTTCGGGAAGGCACTGGTGGGAGGTGGAGGTGTGGGGCAAGGCCACGTGGGCCGTGGGGGTGGCCACGGAGTCAGTCAGGAGGAAGGGGGGCGTCGACATCAGCCCCCACCAGGGGATTTGGGCCATGGGGAAGCCGCCCTGTTACTCCCCCTCCCCCTGCCAGTTCTTGGCTTTTACTTCCCCTCAGACAACTGACCTGACCTTGAGGAGAGAGCCCAGGAAGATCCGCGTGGCCCTGGATTGCGAGGCGGGCTGCGTGGAGTTTTCCGACGCCGACACGGAGGAATTCATCTTCGCTTTCCCTCCCAGATCGTTCTTCGGGGAGAAAATCCGGCCCTTTCTGCAGGTGTGCTGCGACGTCAGCTTGAAATGCTGAAGGCCGCCGTGAAACGCTAACTTATACGGGGCCACCGCCCTGAGAGGAGCAAATTCTCTCTGGAACTCGCCTGAGGGGCTACAGGCCTGCTGGGTTTTCCCCAGGGAAAACTTCTCCGTTCTAGATGGCAAGATTCTTCCATCTGCAGAAAAGAAGAGGCAGCAAATGGAAACAGCCTGGGTTTGAGGGTCCCTTTCGTTAACATTCTTTGAAATGATCATTCTAAACAAATTAGGAAGAAGAAGCAGCTCCAAATAGGTTAAAGGGGGTATTGATCCTGGGACATGAAAGGCTTTATCTCCGAGTGGGTGGTTGTCCAACTTTGGTCCCCACCTTGCGCTCAACTCTCACCTGTGGCTCCTGTCAGCCTGGGACAGCGGCCACACCCCGAGAACGGCTTCAACAGGCCGACTAAAAACCAGGTGAGGGGAGCCAATGGGTCTCAAACCCCTCGGTGAGTTAGGGACTTCTCCTGCGCGTGAAGGCAGGCTCCAGTGGATTGAGCAGAGGAGACCAAGAGTGGATCCGGTGGTCTAGAACAGTGTTCCCCAACCTTCGGCCTTTAGCTGTTTTTGGACTACAGCTCCCATCATCCCTAGCTAGCAAGGCCAGTGGTCAGGGATGATGGGGGTTGTAGGCCAAAAACAGCTGGAGGCCCAAGGTTGGGGAACACTGGTCTAGAAGGTGGTTTCTGCCCGTGCTGTAGAGGAAAGCAGGGGGGGGGGCTTGTCATCCTGGGAAGAGAAACCATTTAGAAGAAGGAAAACTCTAACCCTAGACCTCTACTGCCTTGCGGGAGATCTTAGGGAGAAGACAGGACTAAGGGGTAGACCCTGCTCAAATCTGGAGTTGGACGGTGCCTTGTATGCAACTCTATCCAAGCTGGTGACAAACGTATTGCTCTGCTTTCCTTTGGACCACATCAGTGAGGTCTCTCTCATGAAATTCTACTCAATATTGATCCAGAGCAGATTCCAATATATAGTTAGGTAAAGGTAAAGGGACCCCTGACCGTTCGCTTCAGTCATGTCCAACTCTGGGGTTGTGGCGCTCATCTCGCTTTACTGGCCGAGGGAGCCAGCGTACAGCTTCCGGGTCATGTGGCCAACATGACAAAGCTGCTTCTGGCAAACCAGAGCAGCGCTCGGAAACGCCGTTTAGCTTCCTGCTGGAGCGGTACCTATTTATCTACTTGCACTTTTGACATGCTTTCGAACTGCTAGGTTGGCAGGAGCTGGGACCGAGGAACAGGAGCTCACCCCATCATGGGGATTCTAGCTGCCAACCTTCTGATCGGCAAGCCCTAGGCTCTGTGGTTTAACCCTCAGCGCCACCCGTAGTTAGAGTAAAAAACTTAAAATACATTGCAGGGTTCCCAGAAATAAACCAGTGGCAATTAATGTTTCATCCAGCAGAGCTTTACTGCTACTGAAGGCAAATGAGCATCATGGTCCCAAATCCAATACATTCAAGATTGGCACTGTCCATAAGAAATCCAGTTGCCTCAGACTTAAACTTACAATAACTTATAAGAAGACTAAATCTCGACACTATATACAGAACACCACACGAGTAGGAAGAGAAAGAGTGAAACCCATCTCCTCCAGGCCTTACATAGGCAACATGACCTTGACAGAAAAAGGTAACAGAACCAGTTTAAGCCAACTGTACTCGGCTTCTCTGAAGGAATAACCCAAACATCATGGGACCTTCTGCCTGTTCCTTTCACGCAGAGAAGCTTCCAGGACCCTCTTTAATTAATTAGAATTAATTCTAATCACTACTTAGCTTTTTTTTAAAAAAAAACAACCCTTTGGGGTTGAGGGCATGATTATTTCAAAACATTGCAATGAAAGGAAGCGTCTGACCTTGACTGTTTTGAGTTTTTTTCACTGATTGATGCTTATTTTCCAGCACTCTTTCCCTGCATAGGAGTGAATCTATAGGCCCCCCCTTGGAGTAATTCCAGCAACATCCCTCACTAATACAAGGGATGTGTAATGTGCCTATTCATTCCCCTCTCTTCCCACCCCTCCTCTAATTTTATGACACTGCAAGATAAAAAGGATGACTACAGGAAGCTTCACAGCAACACTACCGTCTTTAAATTATTGTTATTGTATAAGATTTCTTACCTGTCCTTCACCACAGGGCGGGTTATGGCAATGTAATATACAGCTATAAAAGGCAAAGCCATTGCAGCTATTAAAAAGTAATTAATTCAGGTAAAGCCATTCTGTGGAACGGAACAGAGTAATGTAACTTCAGCCAAAGATGTGGGTATTTTAAAAAACGCAATACTTTAATTGTCAAACTGTTAAGTGGTGCATTTAGCATTTTTGGGTAACAGTCACATCTTATGCGGGGTGCATTTGGGTTATGCAGTATTCGTATTCATAAATAGCTGACAAAAGGGTTCAAGACATGTAATCATAAGACACACCATATTACAGCTAAAAGCAGGAGTTTATCGAGGGACATACAAAATGCTTGGCGAAGGTTTCACATACAGAAACTGCTTTCAGATGTTGGCAGCAAATTGCTTAGCTAAGGATATCTTAGATAATATCTAAAAGGACAACAGAGCAAGGCCAGATAGATGTGTATTTATGGTACAGGATAAAGTCACGTTCTTGTTCGGAAAAAGAGATTGAAGGACAGGACGAAAGGCTATCTCTGAAGGAGATTGGCAGGAGGTCAGGTAGACTGAGGGAGAACTCAAAACCCTTCCTAGCAGGGATGAGTAAACTGGCAAGGAAGACCTAGACTCGCAATAGTTTTTTGTATGTGTTTTGTCTTCTGTTATTTTTCCTCTTGCACTTTATTTCCTCATTAAATTATGTTACAATAAAAAAAAAATTAAATCATCCAAACTTGTCCTATTTTTCAGTGCTTGTGGTTCAGAAGGCAAGGAGATCTCAGGTCTGTGTATTCAAATCGAGTGGCATGGGATCCCTGTTGGGGTCTTATTATAAACACGAAACAAAAATCCTACAGAAGGAAGAAGAAGAGGAGGAGTTTGGATTTGATATCCCGCTTTTCACTACCCGAAGGAGTCTCAAAGCGGCTAACATTCTCCTTTCCCTTCCCCCCTCCCACAACAAACACTCTGTGAGGTGAGTGGGGCTGAGAGACTTCAGAGAAGTGTGACTAGCCCAAGGTCACCCAGCAGCTGCATGTGGAGGAGTGGAGACGCGAACCCGGCTCCCCAGATACAAGTATAGATCAAGTGAAGAAATTTGCTGTGCACCAGCACCACAGCAAAGCAATAGTTCTTGTTCGTTTACGGGGCAGCTAACAGAATGCTTCCTTTGCATGGGGGTGGGAAAAGGATTGGGGGGCGGGGCCAGGATGTCACATACATTGATAAAATGTTTTACAAGAACAGCTAGTGTACAAATAATAATAATAATAATAATAATAATAATAATAATAATAATAATAATAATTGTACACTGCCCTTCACCCAAAGATCTCAGGGCCGTAAAGACAAAAACACAAAATGCATAATAAAAACCAGAAAAAGAGAAGCCAGTAACGCCCCTCCCCCTCCAACACATGCTCAGTTGGTTTGAGCATGGTGCTGATAACACCAAGGTTGCAAGTTCGATCCCTGTATGAGACAGCTGCATATTCCTGCATTGCAGGGGGGTTGATTAGATGATCCCTGGGGTCCCTTCCAACTACGATTCTATGAAAAGAACATAAAATGTGACTCGGCTAAAGGCCTGGCATAAACGGATATAGTACATGATATAGTGCAGGCTGATCGCCGTAGAATTGATGCTTTTGAATTATGGTGCTGGAGGAGACTCTTGAGAGTCCCGTGGACTGCAAGAAGATCAAACCTATCCATTCTCAAAGAAATCAGCCCTGAGTACTCACTAGAAGGACAGATCCTGAAGTTGAGGCTCCAGTACTTTGGCCACCTCATGAGAAGAGAAGAATCCCTAGAAAAGACCCTGATGTTGGGAAAGATGGAGGGCACAAGGAGAAGGGGACGACAGAGGATGAGATGGTTGGACAGTGTTCTTGAAGCTACTAACATGAGTTTGGCCAAACTGCGAGAGGCAGTGAAGGATAGGCGTGCCTGGCGTGCTCTGGTCCATGGGGTCACGAAGAGTCGGACACGACTGAACGACTGAACAACAACAACAAATAGTGCAGTCAGTAGTGTATGACACTCAATCTCAGGGTCGTGGGTTTGAGTCCCACGTTGAGCAAACAAACGAACAAAAAATATTCCTGCATTGCAGGGGGTTGGACGAGATGACCCTAGCCTAGTGGCTCCCTCCAGCTCTACAATTCAGTGATAGAAGGTGGGATTTAAGGAAATAAATGATAGCCTGGAGGCCTGCTAGGCGACCCTCCCCTCCCCCCCAAAAACTGCAAACATCACTGAGAGTACCGCACGCGGCACGGGAGGAGTTAACATTTATCTGCCCCGCCCCCGCCGTCCCTGATTGGGCGACGGAGTTCGAAACGTAGGCGAGCCCAGTCTGAGCCGTTCCGACCAATGGGAAGCGCAGGCAGCCTCGAATTTCCAGCGCGGCAGTTTACTCTCCATCCTAAGTAACATCAAGCGCAAGGTTTGGCTTTGCTCGGCTATTTAAAAGCGGGGCGGGAAAAGTATAGCTTTTAAAAATGGTTATTCTTCGTGCGCTCTCTTTTGTCCTATGCAAAGAAGGTGCTGAAAAATTATTTATTATAAAAGGCACCCCCCCTTTTTTTAAATCTCCCTGAATCATTATGGGATGGAGAAGTAATAAATTAGGCAAGGAGGTTGGGTGCAAAGCTTCTAATCATTTTAATCTCCCCACCCCCCGCCCCTGGGCGTCTCGAGTTAGCCGCTGTTAGCAGGAAAACAGGGAGCAAAAAACAGCCGGGGCGGATCTGCCTTGGAGCCAGGGGAGCGGCTCAGTTAAAAGCGTGTTTGCTGGAAAAAAACAACACAAAAACCCTGCTATTTTTATTGAGGTTCCTTGTGCCAGTAAGCCTCCCCCGACTCTCTCCAAATCTGCATTCGGTATTAGACTTGCGCCCCTATGATGAGCCCTAGGGGAGAGTGCCCTTGAGCATGTGCAAAGCGCCTCCGCCCTTTCGGAATTGGGTTATATCCTTAAACGAAGTACAGTGCGCGGAATCGTTGCAGCTCGTAAAGCGGGGGCTTCCATTTCTCGTGCGTATACAGAGCCTCTGGCGGCCCTGCCCCACCCCAGCCAGCCCCCCTGGGTTACCAGCGCCCGGGGCCGAAGCGGAAACCGCTGCTGCTGCTGCCCACGTGCTTTCGCCCTGGAACCACCCTGCGCGCCGCGCCTCTCACTCTCTCACCTGATTGGGCGAGGGTCGCTTGGAACGTCGGGAGAGCTCGGCTGCCGCGGCCAATCGCAGGCGGAAGGAACGTCCGAACTTTCGGAGCGGATCCCGGATCCCTTGTGCGCTCCCACGAGACTCCAGCTGCAGCTGCTTCGCTCTGAGCGAGCCAGCAGAAACGCGCAGGACAGGTGAGAGCCGGCGTTGCGTGCTTATGGAAGAGATTTTTTAATTAATATTTCATTTATATCCTTCCTTCCTGCCTAGGAGGTTTGCAACTTTAAAATACTGGAATAAAAAGGTGGTCTAAAATGCAAAGG
The DNA here is from genome assembly GCF_009819535.1 of Lacerta agilis. Taxonomy (NCBI): domain Eukaryota; kingdom Metazoa; phylum Chordata; class Lepidosauria; order Squamata; family Lacertidae; genus Lacerta; species Lacerta agilis. The sequence goes on from NC_046313.1 coordinate 107,218,207, forward strand.
GGGAGGTGGGTTTGTTCCTTGGCCTTGAGTTGTTTCTCTTCTTCCCCCCCCCCCCGTCAGACTTCTCAGTGAGCCACACAGCAGGCAGGGAAGTAGATTAGAGCTCGGCTGGGCAGATTTGTGGAATTGACTTTGTTTTTTTATATATATTTATAATATTAAAAAAAGATAAAGAACATAAAGAAATACCATTGCAGCAGGTAGAAAGCAGTTCTGGAGTTCCAGAGCTGAATAGCCCACCTAAAGATCTGTTCCTGATTATTCCAGCTCCCCCCCCCCCCCCGCGCCCAGTCAATTAGTATAATTTGGGATGGGTCGTCGTTAAACAGTTTGGATCTTGAAATATTTGCCCATCTACTTCAAATCAACTAGTAGATCCTGCTCTGACCGTGTCCTTATTTGAGAAACGGCTTTTTCACTCTTTGATTCAGAGGCAGGGGTAGGCAACCTAAGGCCCGTGGGCCAGATGCAGCCCAATCGCCTTCTCAATCTAGCCCACGGATGGTCTGGGAATCGGTGTGTTTTTACATGAGTAGAATGTGTGCTTTTCTTTAAAATGCATCTCTGGGTTATTAGTGGAGCATAGGAATTCATTCATCCCCCATCCCCCCCAATATAGTCTGGCCCACCACATGGTCTGAGGGATGGTGGACTGGCCCACGGCTGGAAAAGGTTGCTGATCCCTGGCTAAGAGGAACCTGTGGGTTAGGATTAGGGAAATCTCCAGGCGTCTCACAAAATGGGGTGGGGGCTTGGAGGTGTCACCTGTATATTTGGGGGCTAGATGTGTTGTCCACATTATTTTGGAGGATCCGGATTTAACTAGCAACAGGTTTCCTTGCCACTCCAAAATAGTTTGGGACTGGAATGAGCTAACAAATAAATCCTGTGCTTGGCAGCTGTTGTACTAAAACAGGCCGCATAGGCAGTTACTAATCGTATTCTTAAAAACCAACCAACCATGGATTGATTAAGGGGATCCGCTAGCCTAGCTCCATCCAGCTAGAACATCCTGGCTGTTCTAGAGAAGGGAACAAGCAATCTGCATTGTAGATCTCAAATGAAACTGATAATTTTGTCCTTGCGCTTCAGGGGGAGGTAGCCATGGAGGGTGCTGTCGAGGAGCTCTGCGAAGAGGCTACATGTTCCATCTGCCTGGAGTACTTCATAGACCCAGTTACAATCGATTGCGGGCACAACTTCTGCCAAGCCTGCTTTGACCAGCTTTGGGAGGACCCCAACGTAGACTCTTCCTGCCCTCAGTGTCGAGAGAGGATCAAGCAGAGGAACTTCAGGCCAAACCGTCAGCTGGCAAATATAGCCGAGATCGTCAAGAACTTCCAGGAAAGGAAAGGATTGAAGAGGAAGTGGGAAGAGCCCCAGAGGCAGCAGGAGCCCCCGAAATTCTCCTGGAGGGATGATCAAGCACCAGTGGGTGCGGTTTGGGACAGCTTGCATGCTCACCAGGGCAACGCTGCGTCTTCTATAAGCAAGATTTCCGTAAAATATAAGGTAAGAAATTGTTATGGCAGGTGGGCATAGGAAATCACCCTGGCTCATTTTTTTGGAGGGTTCTGTGCAGCCTTATGAGTTTTCCCTGGAGTAAAAGGTCACGCAAAGATTATGCCGGAGATGGATCGAGGATTAAATTTGTAGATTAAAATGCAAACCTCTTATCCCACACGTGTGGGAGAAATACAAAAAGTAAACGCACCGTGGTGATTTTTTTAGCATAGTAAAACACATTATTGCCAGTTATTTTTATTTTGACTTCCCATAATTTTTAACAAATTGTCTCCAATTTTTTTAAAAAAAAATAAAAACTGACCCCCCCCCCCATGTCCCCTCTATTTTTCTCCCTTCTTTGCTGTTCCCAATACAATAACTTTTCCAACTATCATTTCAAAATACATTCATCCCATCGCCCTACATGGCTGGGGAAAACCAATCCCAAAATCAAATCAATCCAAGAGGTAAACAGTAAGAAAAAAATAGGTTTTTAAGTAAAACTCTGAAGTCTTGAGCTCAACAGAGGCAAAGTAATTGGAAAAAAATTAAAATGGGAAACTCCTGACTTAATCTTGCCCAAGGAGGCTAAGCTCAAGAGCAACTATGAGCAGCATTGATCATGAAGAAGGGAGGAAATCCAGATAAGTATTTACCAGTACACCAGGAAAATATGTATTGCTGTCGAGTCTGGTGCCAGAAACCAACCAGATTTCCCATTAATTGTCTAACATAACCCATATCAGCCTTTTCACAATACAGGGCCACAAAGGGAGTGTGGATGACCCTCCATTTATTGATGAGCTGCATAGTTAAAGTCACTGGTCTCTTAACTGACCCTCTGCTGACTCTCATTTTCCACCTCTGCGCTTCCTTTGAAATCTCTCTCTCTCCCCCCAGGCACAATTAGAAGCAGAGAAGCAGAAAATCAGATCCGCCTTCCAGAGAATGCAGGTATTTCTCCGGGCGAAACAGCGTCTCTGGCTAGGTGAGCTGGGAGATCTGGAGAAAAAGGTTTGGAAGAGGGGTGAAGGAAACTTTGCCGAACTCTCCGGGGAGCTTTCCCGACTCAGGAACCTGATCGTGGCGATGGAGGCGAGAAACCTGCAGCCGTCGTACGACGCCTTCCAGCCCGCAAAGGAATCCCTCCAGGTGAGGCTTAATTCAAGGTCTCTTGAATGAAAAAGGCATGAACCTGTGTCCATCCATTTGTTTTCCACAAGCTGGTAGGGGTGGGGAATCCTCACTAGAACGAAAAATAGCCCACTGTTTTTTTTCCTGCCTGTGTAATTGACACCCATTTTTTATTTTTTATTTTTCAGGACATCAGAAGAGCCTTAATGAGGTATGTGGCTCTCTCTCTTTCTCTCTCTCTCTCTCTCTCTCTCTCTCTCTCTCACACACACACACACACACACACACACACCACCATTCTGGCGGGGTGGTCCTGAGATCGATGGTGTCATGGGGCTTGTTTTCACCTGCACAGTGTGCAATTAAACCACGTGTGTTCCCACCAGCTGTTTATCGGGGCTTCAAAGTGCTCTGCGTGGCCTGTTTGCACCCGTGGCTTAACCGCACATCTGTTGATGTTTGCTTTGTAATAAGAAAAATCCTGCCCTTATTCCCTTATGGGGTACACAAGAGCCCTTGCGAAGTCCTTTGCAGGTTCTCCGTTGGTAGGAGTAAAAAACAGAGGCCAACCAGAGAAGATTGAGAAGCAAAGCAGCTAGTAAGCCTGATTTTTATTGAAGCTGTTGCGACAGCAGTGATTTTCAGGGGAAAAGACCCAGAACAATGCAGGCATGCTCTTATAAAGACATTTCAAAATCCCTCCTGGAGTCTAGCCCACTCCCAGAAACATCAATCCAACAAACAGAAGAGATGTAACCCAAGGTAACTTGGGAATTTTCCACACCTGTGCCATCTCTCCTTGACCCCTCCCAGACACATTTCTGCAAAACAAAAGGTTTCCTGCCCTGGTTGGTAGGGCTAATGGCTGTCCTTTGTGAGGGAAATGGCCCATATCTGGCACTCCAGACTTCTCACCTCCTCCCAAGTCTCACCTCCTCCCAGCAGATGAAAACACTTGGCCAGCTAGGATCAAAATGGAGTGAGGCCTGTCTTCCTGTGCTGTTTTCAGACATGTGGCCTTACTTGGTTGGTACATTAATAACAATTATTATATATGAAAGACCTTAAAATTCTTACAGCAGCTTCATCCTTTGACACTCGTATTTTGTTCTCGGCGCTGGGTCTTTGCGTCCCTTCCTTGCAAGCTTCCTAGGCAATTTTTACAACCGATCTAGACGGGTTTTCCTCCAGGGTGGGCGGGTGATAGTGGAGGAAATATATAAAGGAGGCTGTCCCTGTTCGGAATGAATTTGACCGGATTAGAAGCAGTAGGGCTCAAAAGATCTCGGGCTGCAAAACGGTAGCTTAGGGCACCTTTCTGATAAGAGTTTAACGTTTAACGTTCCGAGAGCTGTAGTCTGCTGCTGTTTTTTAAACCTGACCGCATTCCCTTCCAGATGTGAGAAGAACGCATCCGAGCACGAATCAGACCTTTCTCACTGGTGGGGCGAGACGCTCAAAATCGCCGCGGAGAAAAGCTCTGCGCTGGAAAAGGCTACGGAGAACTATAAAGGTACCGCCAAAAAGGTTGTGAGAGTGCTCCAGCTGCAGGCCGAGCGCAAAGAAAGCGAGGCTTAAAAACAAGATGTGAGGCTTAAATGCACTATTGCAGTGCTTCCCAAACTTGGGTCTCCAGCAGTTTTTGGACTACAACTCCCATCATCCCTAGCTGGCAAGACAAGTGGTCAGGGATGATGGGAACTGTAGTCCCAAAACAGCTGGAGATCCAAGTTTGGGAGACGCTGCACTATTGCTTCCAAGCTTACACAGGCAATTAAGAAAAGGTGTTTCCGAAATATTTGATCTCTGGTTTTAAGTACGAAATTGCTTCAGCGTTTTTGTTGTTGTTCAGTCGTTCAGTCGTGTCCGACTCTTCGTGACCCCATGGACCAGAGCACTCCAGGCACGCCTATCCTTCACTGCCCCCCGCAGTTTGGCCAAACTCATGTTAGTAGCTTCGAGAACACTGTCCAACCATCTCATCCTCTGTCGTCCCCTTCTCCTTGTGCCCTCCATCCTTCCCAACATCAGGGTCTTTCCTACAAATATTTTTATAAGTAAACACAAATAAGTGCTGATCTAATAGCACAGTCCTATACGTGTCTGCTCAGAAGTAAACCCCACTGAATTTAATGGCATTTAATCCCGTTTAAGGGAGTGTGCGTCTACAACCTGAATGAAAGTGCTGAGATTCTTTGTTTGCTTGTATATATATTATCTGATTAATTTTTTTCTGTCTTCTACATCAGCATCTCTGGAACAAGTTCAAGACACAGGTAATTCTCTCAAGACATTTTTGAGGGAAGATGGGTGTTTGGAGGAGCCGCTCAGCTGCATCTAGGAAGCTGCAGCAATGAATCCATTCAACAGAAAATCAATTAGAATGCTAAATTTGCATTTCTCTCCCCCCTGTTACGGTAGGAGAACAGGTATAACAAAGTATACCGAATGTAAAATAGCACTCAGCGATTCAAAGCAGATAGAATCCAGTGCACAGAACCTATACCCTAGTGCTCTCTTCCCATCCCTGCCCCAGCCTCTCTCCCAAACTTTGGTCTCCCGCTGTTTTTGGGACTACAACTCCCATCATCCCTAGCTAGCAGGACCAGTGGTTAGGGATGATGGGAATTGTAGTCCCAAAAACAGCAGGAGACGCAAGTTTGGGTAACGCTGCTCCTCTATAGCTTAGCACTCTTGTCTGTTTACTGGGGTTAGGGCTTTGCGGTTTCACCCTCTCGCCGCCACCACCACCCTCTGGTAAGCAGCTGTGACGTCAATGCCGGGAGACTGTGTCTGTGGCTCCACCTCGCCCAGTGAGCCGCTCCTGGATTTCTCCAGGCAGAAACCCTGGGGTGGGAGCTGGTATCCTTAGCACAGGAGCCCTGCTCTCCTGCTTGTGTCGGTGCCGCACTAGGAAACCAGACAGACCGCCTGAATAAGGCTGTGTGCCTGCCAGCTCACCCGCCCCGTTCTTGCTAATATCGGCCATGTTAGCTTCCTCGTACAGGAAAGCACAGGTAGTTTCCTCGTTCCGGATTCATCTGTAGCTGCAGCACCACGAGGGCCGGTTGGCAGAGCAAGTTGAGTGTCCATTTTGGGGGGAAAGGACCAGAAACTAGGCATGGGTCCCCTTTTGCTCCCACTTGCGCTTGTGGCTGAAACAAAAGTTGTGGCCTTTTCACTTTTTCCCTTCACTGCAGCAAGCCCTGAATAGAACTTAATTTCGGAGCATAGCTGTCAAGTTTCGGATTTGAAAATAAGGGATCAGCAGTCTCACCTATCCCGGGGGCAGTCACATGTCAGTGGTGGGCGGAGTCAGAAGCAAAAGTGGGCGGAGCATCAATGTGAACTCCAAGCGGCCTCGGGCTTGGAGCGGAGCAAATAGGAGGGCAGCCAGCAAAGAGGAGGGCAGCCATGTGCCCCATGTCTTCTTGTCTGATCCCATCAAAACAGGACAGGAAGCAGCAGCTGCTCAAAGGCAGCCAGGCTCCACCCGCCAGCTAACCCTATTGGCCGGCTGAGGGGCTCAGCGGCAACGGATAGGGGCTGGTGCAGGGGGAGGAATACACCCCCCTGTAAGCACGGGAAACGGCTCCCACTTGCTTTGAGGGCTGAGGCTTTTCTCTCCAAGTAGGCAAGGTCTTCCCACCCAGTCCCTGGCCAGCAGGGGAGGAGCTGCTTCCATTAAAAACGGGAAATTTAAGGGAAATGAAAAAATAAGGGAGAGCAGCGGGAAACTGCTCGAAATAAGGGAGAATCCTGGGGAAAAGGGGATACTTGACAGCACTGTTTCGGAGCAGAATCGTGGAGCAGGGACAGACAGCTTTTGAAGGGAGTTGGTGCTTCTTGCAGTTACTGTTTCATAATTATAGTAATATTTATATCGAAAGATCCTAGGGTGTTGTACAACATTAAATACATTTTACGAAACACAATACAAAGCATAATGACAGCAGAAAAGCATAATAATAATAGTAACAACAACAACAGGTCCCTGTTCCCCCTGAGCTTTAACAGACCAGAGTATTTAATGGTCAAAGGCCTGGGTAAAAAGGAATGTTTTTGCCTGGTGCCTGTAATGATGGCACTAGGTGAGGCTCCCTTAGTGAAGGAAATGATCTTGGAACATGGAGATCACACAGGAAAATAAAGTAAACCATTTCATATCTCAGAAGGTGGTGGGCTTCCCTTCCTTAGAGCTATTTAAACAATTGGATGGGCACCTGTCATGGATGCTTTAGTCAAGATTCCTGTGTTGCAGGGGGTTGGACTAGATGACCCTCAGGGCGGGGTCTCTTCTAACTACAATTCTTTGAGAGGGTTTGTTTTGGTTTTAGTGCTAATCTGTCTCTAAACCTGTCACTCTTTCCTCCCTGCAACAGCTCCTCTGATGCAAGACCTGAACAAAGGTAACTCGGGGAATGATTTGGATAACTTGGGGGGTGGGAGAGACTGGATGATTCTTAGGACCAGAAGAGGGCTGAAATGGGTGGAGCAGCAGCAGGCTTCACGAAGGCTCAGTCTCAGATTGCTTGGGGGGGAAACGCTGGAGAGGAGAGAACTTAGAAGGCTGTGGGTGTTGGGTGATAACGCTGAGGCCTGGTGCCTCCCCCCAACGCAGCGTCGCCCGGGATTCATCACTCCGGTCTCCCGTCATATCCAGGGACATGAGCACACGATTAGCAGAGTTCAAAACAGAAGCTCAGCCTTGAGGAGTAACGTCTAAGCCTAATTTATTGCAAATTAAATCAAACAGAACAGAACAAAGAAAACATGGCTTCTCTCTCTCTCTGTCTTTCTTCCTCGGAGAGAGAACTGCAAAAGCTATACAGAGCAGAAACAGCCTATCTCCCTTTCCGCTCACAAGACTCCAATAATCAGTGCTGGAGTGTAAACAGACATGTGACATGTAACAATCCCACACCCATCTGCAGCATGGGAGGGATGGAATTCTCAACAGTGGGGCGGTGGGGCTTTTAGTCTTGGCAACAGATGCATGGAGTAAGACCCTAGCGGGGATGAGCTGCTGTGTTCATTAGGCCGGACACCCTGCCGCTTAAGCCTGTGCAGATCGTGTGATTTACTTTCCGCCTCGCTCCTGACACTGCGCCACCCGGCATCCTCTCCCCTCTTTTTCTCCTGCAGTGAATGTCACCCTCGATCCGAACACCGCACATCCTTGCCTTACCGTCTCCGAGGATTTGAAGAGTGTGTGGTGGGAGGAGGGGAAGAAGAAGAGGAGGAAGGGGGGGAAGAAGAAGAAGAAGAGCTACAACAGAGGAGTGATGGGGAACCTCCCTGACAACCCAGAGAGATTTAACTGGGAGCTCTGTGTGCTGGGCCAGGAGGGGTTCGCGGCAGGGAAACATTGGTGGGTGGTGGAGGTGGAACCCAGGGGGAGGGCAATGTGGGCTGTGGGGGTCGCCCGAGACACCATGAGGAGGAAAGGCATTATCTACACCCATACGAACGAAGGGGTGTGGGCAGTGGGGAGGTTTTCCCGCAGCCCATCTGTGCCTTGCCAGTTCTTTGCTTTCACCTGCCCTGCACCAACCCCTTTGGACTTGGCGAGAGATCCCCAGAAGATCCGCGTGTCCCTGGATTACGAAAGGGGTCAGGTGCAGTTTTCTGATGCCGACACCGGAGATTTGATTTTCACCTACCACGCGGGGCCGTTCTCCGGGGAGAGGCTCCGGCCCTTTTTCCAAGTGAGGAGCAGCAGAACCGCTCTGAAGTGCTTCCCTTTCAGCCCGGTTGTCATGAACGGAAATGGTAACGCCAGAAGAGCGACAAGGAACCCGTGGTTCTCGGATGAGGTTGGACTCCGACTCCCATCAGGCGCGGCGATGTTCCACAGTGATCTGTGGTGGGAGTTCTGATCCTGCAACATCGGAGAGGACCGCAGGTTTCCCCGTTCCTCTTCTGCAGCTGTATAAAAAGCTAAGGAGGGCCACAGCCTAAATGGCAGGATTTCCAGTTCCTCATCACAGATCTTGGAATATTACACCGGCAAAAATGCAAATGAAGTAGGATGGTTTTAGAGTCTTCCTTGTGTGGCTGTACCTTTTGAAATGACCATTTATTGAGATAAAATAAAATAAAAAGAGGAACAGGCTCTTTGTGTTGCACAGGATGATTCAGTAGGTTCAGGCATTCCAGTTGCTGTGTCTCCCGTTGAGTCCCCACCCCACCCTCACCGCTGTGTGGTTTTATAGGCACAGGAACTCTGCCGGGGGGGGGGGAGGAATGAACCCAGCCAGGAGAAAAATGTATGTATAAAAAAAGAATTCCTGTATGCCAAAAATCATGTTTGGGGCAAGTACTCTTGGTGAGAGAACCCCAGCAGAGATTTAAGGTAACAAAATATGCAGCAAAGTAAAATGTGAAAATGTATGTTGTTAGACCTTTTAAAATACACCATTCCAAAAATTCCCTATTCCTCCAGCCAGATGTTTGGCAAGTTAAAAATTAGTTTACTTACAAACTCTTCAAAGGTCCAGTTCATGTGCTTTTACAAACACCAGTCAGGAAAGTTGCACAGGCAGTAAAAACAAGTTATAAATTGGTGAGACTTAATAGGTTATTGGTACGGGAGCAGCTGGTGAGAGTCATGTTGAGCTGGAGCAAGCAGCTCAACCCTGTCCACGGCCTCAGCAGAGGTAGGCTGGAATGCAACGAAAAGCTTGATTGCCTATTTCCTTCCAAGATGAGGGGAAGTGACATAGCTAAGTCTGGCAGGACAGCCTATGCAATGGTAGTGTTTGGTGGTGGGTGTAAAACTGGGTGCCAGACTCCTAACCCCCAACTTCAGGAAGTGTTCAGATCAAGCCAAGCTAGCCTGGGGGGCCTCTACTCACTGATAGAAGAAATGAAGCCAGTTTAGAGGAAAGAGCTGCTGTGTGAACTAGCAGGCTGGAAAGGCCAAGAGAGAGCCAAGCCTGAACTCTAGTCCAAGGCTGTGGCTATGGGAGAAGCAAGACCCATTTGGGGTGTTATTACTGTGAACCGCCTCCATCATACACTCGGGTTGTATATATGTGTCAACAAACCATATATATACTTAAGATGGCACGGTCTCTGCTGTGCCTCGATTCCAAAAGGAAACAACGAACCCTGCAGCAACACCTGGAACCCCTGAAACGTCACCTTTCAGAGTTTGGGGTGGTGGTGAGCAACCGTATTAAACCCTGCATGCATTAATAAAAGACTTATTGGTCGCATGAGGCTGCTTATCCCACCAAAAAGCCCCTCTTAATGTTGCTTCCTTTCAACTTGTGCAGGGAACTTGAATATCCAAAATATTGCAACAGGCGGAAGCTGCTAATCTTGTTTTGGGATTTATCCCTCTTACCGCCAATGACACACAGCTGTTCCATCTTTCAGATTTAGCTGTCGGGGGTCCCTTTACCTTTGTAATTGAGTTCTGTGAGGCTCACTTTCAAGGAAACGCCAGATTGCAACCATGTTACCTTCCCAAGGAATCTAGTTTTGGCTCAGCTAGTCAGGCAGGACCAGGGAGGGGGCACCTCAGGTTTCCCCACCCCACCCCCTGTTTTGCGTGTGGTAGGTGAGAGTTTGCACCAGAAGCTTCCATGGGCATAACCAGGATTTAGGAGGGGCAGGCTGGGGGGGGGGGCGGCGGCAGAACTGAGTTATCTGTGACACAATTGGTCAGTTTATTTATTTACTTGATGGGGGGGCAGCTGCACCCCACAGGCTATGCCCATGGCATCTCTCCTGCTTCACCCTCAGACCCTAGCCTAGATAGTGAAATATTTTGATTTCCTTTTGAATAACACATAAACACTATGCATATATGGTGTACATTTTTTTTAGTGATCATCTTAATTGCTTTATCCTTTTTTGTAAACCGCTTTTGGGGGTTTTCCGTACAACTGAGCCATATATAAAATTTTACGAAATTAAAAAATACAGGAAGATTTCCCCCTCCACCCCCCCAAAAAAAAGTTCATAAAGATCCCATACAAAAATTAAAAAAATTAAAATCTTATTTCATATCTTGGTGGGCTCTCCTTCCTTGGAGGTTTCTAAGCAGAGGTGGGATGGCCATCTGTCACGGGTGCTTTAGCTGAGATTCCTGCATTGCAGGGGGTTGGACTAGATGACCCCCCCGAGGGTCCCTTCCAACTCTGAAATTCTAATAGTTCCTTACACGGAGGTTTCAGAGAGGGGACTCATCCAGCCACTTTGCACAGGGTGGGCCCCAGGTTCAATCCCAGGCTGGACTGGCTCAGTACCGTGGGAGGCAGCTAACTATTCTTCCCCAATTCCCACCCCAGACAGCATCGCAAGAAGGGCTGGAAAAAAGCGAGATTGAGGGGCGGGGTGTGGGTGTGTGCTGTAATTGCCCTTGGTCCGCCCCGCCCCTCTCCCCGATTGGACGGAGGAGCCCTCGCCGAGCGCAGCCTGAGCCGCCCTGACCAATCCCAGGCGAGGCGCTTTCTAATTTTCAGAGGGACTAGCGCCTTTCCCCGCCCCGCTTTTGGTTTATCTCCCATTCACAGCCTTGAGAAAGCAGCGCTCGCTCTGCAAGCGGAAAAGCTAAGGTGATGGTTTTGTATATATAGCAGGGCTGTAAGAAGCGAGAGCCTTTTCTGGGGTGGGGGGGGGGGTTGCTGGGTTTGGGTGGTCCCCCCTGTCCTGAGCACAAAACAAGCCACCTTAGAAATATTAGAGCGTATGTATGTGTTGTATTTGGTTGCATTTTCTATCCCGTCTTCCCTCCAACGAGCGCAAGGTGGCGCACGTGGTTTTCTTCCTGTTCTAAAACGCTTATGTGTAATTTGATAGCTGATATTAGTTTGTTTCTCAAATCCCTCTTCTGTTGTTGTTTTTTAACACGGTGTATTAAGTGGCTGTGACCTGCCCTGAGGCCTGGGTAGGCAGTAAATCAAATACAGTCAGTAAAAAAAATAAAATGCATATCTGGGTGGGTTGCTGTTCTTTTAATTTTAATTTACCTTTCCCTTACCTCTTTTAATTGCCTTCAGGATTTCAGCTGCTTTTCATCTACCGTTTTACTGGGTTTGATTAAGCGGTTTGTAAATGCTATTAGAATGAAAAGTGACACACACAGGTTTAGCAAAGGGGCATGTAAGAGAACGAGTGAGAGAGAGAGCTAAGCATTTCAGAGTGCCAATTAAATAATAATAATATTCCACCCCACTTGAGTTTGCATCAGGGTGTGGTGAGCAGCCAAGAAAACTTCAGCGTTTGTATCTGTGTTAAGAGGTTGGAGGCAAAACGAGGGAAGGCAGGAAGGCGGGGCATTGCTGTTTCAATGTTACAGGTAGGTAGCCTTGTTGGTCTGCCATAGTCAAAACAAAATAAAAAAAATCCTTCCAGTAGCACCTTAGAGACCAACTAAGTTTGTTCTTGGTATGAGCTTGCATGCACATGAAAGCTCATACCAAGAACAAACTTAGTTGGTCTCTAAGGTGCTACTGGAAGGATTTTTTTATTTTATTTTGTTTTGTCTGTTTCAATGTGCTAGCCCCACTCCGATTCAATATTAAATGCTGAACATTAAACATTTCAGCTATCAGCTCCCCTTTCCCATCTATGGTCCGTTTGTGCCACAGCCCCGTAGTAAAATTTATTTTATTGTGTTTATATCACATTTCCTCCAAAGAGCTCAAGGTGGCATTCAGCATTTTCACCCACCCTCCTTTTTTCAGGGTTTTTTTCAACAACCCTGTTAAGCTGAGAGTTGGAGACTGGCCCAAGGTCACCCAGCCAGCTTCATGTCTGGTTGTTGGGGATTTCAACACTGGTCTCCTGGATGTCTGTTTTTATAATGCATTTTGTGTGTGTGTGTGTGAGAGAGAGAGAGAGAGAGAGAAAGAGAGAGGTAGTCTTTTAGTCTTTATTTATTATTGTGAAACAAAATATAAAATCAAAAAATCCTTCCAGTAGCACCTTAGAGACCAACTAAGTTTGTTCTTGGTACGAGCTTTCGTGTGCCTGCACACTTCTTCAGGTATCTGAAGAAAGCTCATACCAAGAACAAACTTAGTTAGTCTCTAAGGTGCTACTGGAAGGATTTTTTTGATTTTATATCTTGTTTTGACTATGGCAGACCAACACGGCTACCTACCTGTAACTTGTATTATTTTGGTATATCCCCTGGGAATTTCAAAGTGGTTTAGGCATGGATTTTGAATGAGATAAATAAAATCTCAAAAAAGAATACAGTTCTGGAGCAAGTGCAGAATAATGATGACTCTGAGGCTTCTCTTCCAAAATTGCAAGTGCTGCTCTTCCTCCTCATAGGAAGAAAAGCACGTTAAAAAGAAAAGGTGGAAACAGGAGCCCTCTTTTACCTTCAGCTTTGTCTAGCACAAGAAAAGGACAAAAAGCAGGACGTGGGAGAGGAAACCTTTTTTAAGAAACAGTTTGATTGCTAGAATTAAGTAGCAATTGGAAGTTTAGTTTTTTTCTCAATGCAAACAGGCAAGGTCTACAGATTCCTCTTTCCAGTCCATCTTAAGGAGCAAGGGTTGTGTCTGTACCTCCATAGGTGGTGGTTTGGGTGAAGGTAAAGGAAGGGAAGGATTATCCCATATACGTAAAATAATCAGAGCAGCAGAGGAGTGAATGTAGAAGAACAGGGAAAAACCCTTCCAGTAGCACCTTAGAGACCAACTACAGTATATTCTGGCGTATAAGACTACTTTTTAATCCAGGAAAATCTTCTCAAAAGTCGGGGGTCGTCTTATACGCCGGGTGGAAAATCTGTGGTTGAGTATATCTCAAACTCTGTATTTTAACTGGAAAAGTTGGGGGTCGTCTTATACGCCCAGTCGTCTTATACGCCGCAATATACGGTAAGTTTGTTCTTGGTATGAGCTTTCGTGTGCATGCACACTTCTTCAGATACACTGAAACAGAAGTCACCAGACCCTTATATATAGTCCTTATGTAAGGGTCTGGTGACTTCTGTTTCAGTGTATCTGAAGAAGTGTGCATGCACACAAAAGCTCATACCAAGAACAAACTTAGTTGGTCTCTAAGGTGCTACTGGAATGAAATTTTTTACTTTGTTTTGACTATGGCAGACCAACACGGCTACCTACCTGTAACAGGGAAAAACCCTTAAAGGAATTTCTAAGACCACCAATACATAAAAAATAGGTGTGCGAAAGCAGTCATATATGGACCCTGGGGATCTCAGTGGGTCTCTCCCCACCCCATTCCCCACAGTTCTAGGCAGGGGAAGACAGTGTGGTGTAGTGGTTAAGAGCATTGGACTAGGACCTGGGAGACCAGGCTTCAAATCCCTGCTCAGCCATTATGTTCACAGGGTGACTGTGAGCCAGTCGTGCTCCCTGGTGGCCTGGCCTTCCTCGCAGGGTTGTTGTGAGGGAAGACCCACGTATGCTGCCTTCAACTCTGTGGGGGAAAGGTGAGATAAAGACAGGGCACCATTGCCATTCTAAGAGAACAAGGGAGGCGTTCATGGTGAGTTCCGGCACCTCTTTTTTTTCCCTAGAAAAATAGCACTGGGTAAATATTTAGCGATAAATAAACAAAGCGCGGCCTCATTGGGTTGGACAAATTCATGGCGGACCGAACGATCGACAATGACCATATGAGAGGAAATGGTCCACTTAATAACAGCGGGAGAGGGATGTTGCCCTCACGTCCTGCTCACAGGCGTTTGGTTGGCCACTGTGAGGAAATCTTGCAGGCCTTCGATGGGCCTTTGGCCTGATCCACAGAGCTCTCGCTAACTAAGCCTGTCCTTTTCCTTCAGAGGGAGGCAGCCATGGCAACCGGGGGTCCCACCACCACCACCACCACGTCATTCTACGATGAAGCAACCTGTCCCGTCTGCCTGGACTACTTCAAAGACCCAGTGACTGTAGACTGCGGGCACAACTTCTGCCAAGCCTGTATCACCCAATATTTGGAGCAGTCCGAGGCAGACCCCTCCTGCCCGCAGTGCACAGAAAAGGTCAAGCCAAATAACTTCAGCGCAAACCGGCAACTGGCAAACCTTGTCGTGCTTGTCAAGAAAGTTCAGGGAGAAAGACAAGTCAAGGGAAAGGGTGGGGTATGCAAGAACCACGGGGAACCCCTGAAACTCTTCTGCACGGATGACGAAGTCCCCATCTGCGTGGTGTGCGACAGGTCCAACTTGCACAGAGGTCACAGGGTGTTTCCCGCTGAAGAGGCTTCTCACCAGTATAAGGTAGGGAATTGCCATAGCAGGTGGGTGAGGAGCAGTATTCGAAATTAGCCAGGTGCCCGGCCACAGAGCCTAGGGCTTATCGAGCAGAAGGTTGGCGGTTCGAATCCCCGCAACGGGGTGAGCTCCCGTTGCTCGGTCCCTGCTCCTGCCAACCTAGCAGTTCGAAAGCATGTCAAAGTGCAAGTACAGGTGAAACTCGAAAAATTAGAATATCGTGGAAAGGTTCATTTCTTTCAGTGATTCAACTTAAAAGGTGAAACTAATATATGAGATAGACTCATGACATGCAAAGCGAGATACGTCAAGCCTTTATTTGTTATAATTGTGATGATTATGGCGTACAGCTGATGAGGACCCCAAATTAATAATTTCAAGTTTGGGGTTTTCATCAGCTGTACGCCATAATCATCACAATTATAACAAACAAAGGCTTGACATATCTCGCTTTGCATGTCATGAGTCTATCTCATATATTAAACTCCAGTAGCTATTGAAAACAATTGCTTACGTAAATGGACTTTTCCACGATATTCTAATTTTTCGAGTTTCACCTGTAGATAAATAGGTACCGCTCCGGCGGGAAGGTAAACGGCGTTTCCGTGCGCTGCTCTGGTTCGTCAGAAGCGGCTTAGTCATGCTGGCCACATGACCCGGAAGCTGTACGCCAGCTCCCTCAGCCAATGAAGCGAGATGAGCTTTGATGTTGAGCTTCAGACCATATTTTGCGCTCTCCTCTTTCACCCTCATTAAAAGATTCTTTAATTCCTCCTCACTTTTTGCCATCAAGGTTGTGTCATCAGCATATCTGAGGTTGTTGATATTTTTTCCAGCAATCTTAATTCCGGTTTGGGATTCATCCAGTCCAGCCTTTTGCATGATGAATTCTGCATTTAAGTTAAATAAGCAGGGAGACAATATACAGCCTTGTCGTACTCCTTTCCCAATTTTGAACCAATCAGTTGTTCCATATCCAGTTCTAACTGTAGCTTCTTGTCCCACATAGAGATTTCTCAGGAGACAGATGAGGTGATCCGGCACTCCCATTTCTTTAAGAACTTGCCATAGTTTGCTGTGGTCGACACAGTCAAATGCTTTTGCATAGTCAATGAAGCAGAAGTAGATGTTCTTCTGGAACTCTCTAGCTTTCTCCATAATCCAGCGCATGTTTGCAATTTGGTCTCTGGTTCCTCTGCCCCTTCGAAATCCAGCTTGCACTTCTGGGAGTTCTCGGTCCACATATTGCTTAAGCCTGCCTTGTAGAATTTTAAGCATAACCTTGCTAGCGTGTGAAATTGTATTTGTAATTGTAATATTTTGTATTTTGTAAATGTATTTGTATTTGTAATTTTGTAATTGTATTTGTAATTGGTATAGAAGGCGATTAATAGTAACAACGAAGCATGTGACCCCAAAGTCTCAACTTCTTGTTGAAGTTCTTCCCATCTCTTCCCAAAATGTCGCCACTTTGAGCAGGCAAATCAGAGGTGGGGGGAGGGGGAGAAGAAGAAGACAAAAGCAGTGATACTCGATTGTCCTGGAATAAAAGGGGGGGAGCAGGCAGGACGGGGGGGGGGGGAATCTGTTGCCTTGAATCAGGCTTTATTTTCTGAGGGAATGACTGGTTGACATCAGATGGGTTGAACTCCTGACTGAGCTAAATGACTTTTCTGTTCTCTTCAGGAGAGAATTGGTGTCCATGTGAAGTCTTTGAAGCAAGAGAGGAAAAGGCTTGTGGACCAGAAATTAGCTAAAGAGCAGAAAAAGCAGAAATGTCTGGTAGGTGCATGTCATTACGGTGGGGAACCTGTGGGCCAGTATTGACAGATAGGCAGGGGCCACCCACCTATCAATCATACGACATCATGGCCAAGTGAGTGACTGATAAAGGTAACGTGCAGGGCTGAGAGGGGGAGGGGTTTGCCTCTCCAGCACATTTCATGCAGACAATCTCTTGTCAGAGAGATTGTGGGTACGATATCGAGGCAAGGTGCCTCATTTTCTGTACCCGCAAGTTCTAAACAACCAGCCGTGTCGGTTTTTGTAATTCAGACCTCGCCGGCTTGGTGCCCTCCAGATTGTTATAAATAATTATCAAGACTTTTCATAATGCATTACACTAATATATATATATATATATATATATATATATATATATATATATATATATACCGTGTTTCTCATAAAATAAGACACCGTCTTATATTTATTTTTCCTCAAAAAAACACACCATGGCTTATTTTCAGGGGATGTCTTATTTTATTTTTTTTACTGGTAAGTATTGGCATGGTACAGCAAACTACATTTATTCACACAGAATTTTACTTTCATGCATGCAATTACAGCTTGCATCAACCATGCATAAATATTACTTTTGCACCAAGCAAAAGTACCCTGGTGCTTAAAGCAATTGCATGCAGTTACAGCTTGCATCAAGCAAAAATATCGGTACCCTGGAGGTTAAAGCAATTGCATGCAATTGCAACTGGGCTTCACAAGTCAGCCTGAAGGTTAAAAGCTAAACTTCCAACACAATATCCCCCTTTTCATTCAAGGAATCCCAGGGCCAGCTGTACCATTATGCAGTGTGAGGCAGCAAAGGATTTTCTTAATGGTTCTGCCAGCTCTTCCATTTAGCCTTTCAGGGAAAGCCTTTGAAACAAAAGCAAGCAAACAAAACACAATACCTATGCAAATCCCTGGCTCCAGGGTGTTGCTGCTGCTGCTCCTGGGTCCCGCTGGCTAAGGGCTGAAAGCAGAGCGTTCCTCCTGCTGCTGCCGGCTTGGGACTCCACGTTGCAAGTCGCTCCTGCTGCTGTCGGGTCCCGCTGGCTTGGGGCTCGACGTGGAGCGCTTTTCCTGCTGCTCCTGGGCCCCGCTGGCTTGGGGCTGAAAGCGGGACGTTGTTCCTGCTTTTGCCGAGCTCCGATGGCTCAGGGCTTCACGCAGCACGTGTTGCTGAGCGTTTTGGAGGAGTTTGCAGCAGCGGCAGCATCCACTTCCGGGAGCCAACCAGAACTGTGCCTACAGGTATCTCTACGGCTTATTTTTGGGGTATGGCTTATATTTCTCAACGTTTAAAAATCCTGCCATGGCTTATTTTATAGGCATGTCTTATTTTATGAGAAACACGGTATATATATTAGTGTAATGCATTATAAATGGTGGTACCTCAGGTTACAAACACTTCGGGTTACAGACTCCGCTAACCCAGAAGTAATACCTCGGGTTAAGAACTTTACCTCAGGATGAGAACAGAAATCGCTTGCCAGCGGCATGGTGACAGCAGGAGGCCCCATTAGCTAAAGTGGTACCTCAGGTTAAGAACGGTTTCAGGTTAAGAACAGACCTCCGGAACGAATTAAGTTCACAACCAGAGGTACCACTGTAATTTAAACAAAAATAAAAACAGAAAAAGAAGAATACAAAGTCCTCTCTCCATGGGCATAGCCAAGGGGGAGTGGGGGCCAGTTGCCCCCTCCATCAGTAAAAATAAATACAAATCTGTCACCCTAGCAAAAACCTGCCCCCCCAAATCCTGGCTACTCCCATGCCTCTCTCACAGGTAGATCGTAACTCTTGTCCCACTACGAAAGAGGTAAACTCTCCCATTTGCCCCTTGGGAGCTTCTCTTCCCATCAGACCCAACAAGGACAACCAATGACCCGGGGTGGTGGGATTTGTTGTTCAGCAATATCTGAAGGGCCCCAAGGTTGCCCAACCTGATCCACCTCTTCTCTCCCACTCCCAGAAACAGTTAGAAACGGAGAAGCAGAATATCATGTCTGCCTTTGAGAAAATGCACGAGTTCCTCATTCAGAAACAGGACCTCTGGCTGGACCACTTTGAAGACCTGACCAAAGAGCTGGAGAGGAAGCAGGACGAGAACCTTGCCAGAGTCTCCGAGGAGATTTCCCGGCTCAGTGGGCTGATTGCAGAGATGGGAGGGAAGTGCCGGCAGCCCCCGAGCGAATTCTTGCAGGTGAGACTTGGAATCACACACACACACACAAAATGCACGTTTCGGGTCCCTTGGAATGAAGGAGGACGATCCTAGGAGCGGCCATTTGCTTTCCACAGACAAAGAAATCGCCACTAGGACAAGTGTGTGTGTTTGGTCTGTGTAGCTGAGATCTATTTCTCTCTTTCTTTCAGGACGTTAGCAATACCATCAGTAGGTATGTAGCTCCCCTTTTTGTGTCCTTTGCTCTTTACATGGAGGAGTTTCGGTCACACTGGGGGTGTTCCTGCAAACGAATGACACCGTTTTCCTTCACTGTGTGTGTGGTTCACACTGTTGTCTGTCTCTCTTAATTTTGAGTTGGTACTGCCCTGCTATTTTTCCTAGGGGGGGTGGTTTCCTGCCCCCTCACACATTTGTTTTCATTTTTAAAAACAAGCATAAATGGATCTCTGCAAAATATGGTTCTAATATTCCTTAGATACAATCAACTGCTGTAAGCAGTTGCCTTTGTAGGGATAATATGGAAGATTGTGGCTTTCTTATTTGCTCTGCAATGTGAGAACTGTCTACCTGCTTTTGGGTTTTCATGGAGGACAAGTTTGTCAATTACAAAAGGATGCCAGGCTAGATACAATTTGGGCCTGATCCAGCAAGTCTCTTCTTACTTTAGGAGAGAAGCTCTTTTTTATTACTATTTTACATTGTTTTATGTGACCCACTTGGAGGGGTTTTTCTTTTCTTTTATGATTAAGTGGTCTGTAATTTTTATTTTTAGTAAAAATAAATTTTAAAACACGCAAGAGGTCTCAAGCTTTAAAACACCAGGCCCAGGCACTTGTTCAAGGGTGGTTCTCAGTTGAGTTAAAAGCCCGTCTTGTCCTTTAATGATACAAGTTCACGGGAGAATGGCATTATTTTACTATTTTGTATTTCCTTCCAGGTGTGAAGAGAATTTAGTAGAGCCTGTGGTGGACCTTCATTCCTGGCTGGAAGCGCATTTCAGAATCGCCGTTCAGAAAAACACTGCTTTAGAGGAGGCCATGGAGAATTACAAAGGTACAGTTTGTTTATGAGTGCGCAGCATTTACTCTTGGGTTTTCTTCTTCTAATAGACTTGCAGCGGAGCTTCCTTTTAATTGAGTATCTTTATTATTTACAGAAATTTACACTGGTTGAATACAAATAAAATACTGTATTTTTCGCTCCATAAGACACACTTTTTTCCTCCTTAAAAAGTAAGGGGAAATATCTGTGCGTTTTATGGAGCAAATGGTGGTCCCTGGAGCAGAATTGCCTAGGGGCCAAAAGAGGATCATGCTTTTTATTTTACAAAGAGAAAAGGGGGTGTTGCAAGGACCCCCTCAGCAGCAGATCAGCAAGAGATTGGAAGAGAGATAAGAGGCCCCGCCTCCCTTTCAGCCCCGCCCCCTTGCCCAGGCCTCCATTGTTGAATGTGCTGCAGAGGGAGGTTGTTTGTTTCCCTTTGCAAAAAAAGCTGCAAAACTTTTAGCTGATCCTAAAAAAAACAGGGTTTTTCCCTTTGCAAAAAAAGCTGCAAAACTTTTAGCTGATCCTCAAAAAAACAGGGCTTTTAGAGGTGCGCCCTATGGTCCGGTGTGCCCTATGGAGTGAAAAATACAGTAACACAATCCTTTCCTCTTCCACCCATCTGGCCAGAGACGTAATGCTGACTCATGCTCATTTACACACTGACCCTTGTTGATCACATGCCCTTAATAAAGGCACCTCTTGCTGGTTAGATTTTTTTTCTGTTGCCTAGCAATTCTCAAGTTCTTTCTAGAATATTCCAACACGGTTGACATTTGAAGGAAGGGAAATGGCTACAGGTGTTCTCAGAAAGCTCCAATTTCACGCTCCTCTGCAACGAATGTCGTTTAAAAAGGGTGAGAATCAATTCCCCTGCAAGGTCCCTCAGTAGGTCTTCAGAAAAGAGGCCTTGCCCGATTCTATTTCTCCTTCACACAATCTATATTCCAGCTACGGAATTTGCCACCACAAGATGTAAGGCTGCTGTCTTGGATGAGTTTACAAAAGGCTCTTGGTGGCTACAAGTCCTGATAGCTGCAAGTCCCGTGAAGGTCCCGAAGTGTAGGTGGGTCTCCACAAGGCAAGACACAGTGATAACATCAAGAACCTTTATTGAACGAACAGAACTCGACAACAGGGGCAAAGCAACTGCTTATATACATTTCTGAAGGCCTGGGCCACTCCCACTCCCAACGTGATTGGCTGTCTGTACTTCCAAGCTGCGAATCATGACTCAAGAGTTTAAGGGCCAATGGCAGAGGCCCAAATCCTGAAATGTCCTGTGATTGGATATCATGTATCGAATCAGAACACAGGGGCTCAGAATCCATAGTCCAGACTCAAGCTCAGGCAAACACAGCCCACTGAATAAATAACAAGTTCCCATCTGTAGTATATTGGAAAGTGGGTGCTTTTGACGGCTGCAGGGTGGTAATCTAAATGGGACCAGAACTGGATGCAGCTGGTGGAGCAGATTGTCAACTCTCCACTCCCTTGTGAGGCAAGTAGAACCGATCAAGGGTATGCGACCCCATGCCCACCTGTCACCTAATGTTGTAATGATGCCAGGTGACTCTTTGTGGCTTGCTCAGTAGGGCAGGTGGGTATGATTGACCGAAAAGGCTTCATGGGTAAAAAATGGACAGATACAGCACCACCATTGCTCTGTCTCTGCCCCAATTAGCAAAAAGTCTCGGAGTGCACCGGCACAAATGGAAAGCGCCTCCTCTTCCTGCTTTGGGAATCCTCCCCTCACTTTCACCTCCGTATGTTGTTGGACTTGATTACAGACTTTCAGAATAAAATGTTATTCCAAACAGCATCACCTCAGTTTAAATGCTGACTCCATAGGGTTTTCTGCGCCTTGAGAGAGGAGTTGTTGTTGTTGTTGTTGTTCATGAAATCACCATCAAAATAAAATTTATATACCGCCCTATACCTGCAGGGCGGTTCACAAGATAAAATTATAATGTAAAAACATAAAATGTAAACAAAAGTGACTGGATAACCTCCCAAAGACACACACACACAAAAAAAAACACCACTTAAAATAATTTTTTAAAACGCAATTAAAAAGCAGTTTAAAACTGCTACTGGGTGGTAGCAGTCCTTTTGTAGTCTGTCAGGCCCCACTCTAGGCCTGGTGAAGAGAGGCAGAAGCAGGTGCCTCAGACTCTGCAGATGTTCCTTCTTGCACATGGCCATTTGCTTTATGTTTGAGGGTCTGAGCAACTTCTCTCTCCGTCATAGATACCCTGGAGCGAGCTCTGGACGCAAACAACTTGGAGCAAGCTGTCAACACAGGTAACTTCCCAGGGGAGACAGAGAGAGAGGGGACATTTTAACAGGAGGTGGTACTTAGGCATTGGGGGTCTAAGAGAGCCCCCTCTACATAACCCCGGGGGCTACTTTTGCAGCAAGGATGTACGGGAGATGGAATAGCATAGGATGAGGTGCACTGCCCTGAGTGTGAGATCAAATGGCACTCCGGCCACGAACTCACAAAATTGGTTGAGGAACCTGTGGCTGTTTGCTGTGCCTCCTGCCTACATTCAGCTGAAGTTTTGGGGAAGAGGCTGGAGGTGATTCTGCAGCAGCTGAAGACTATCCTTTGCATGGGAAGCTGTGTTGTACTGACTCCAACTACAGTGGTACCTTGGTTCTCGAACGGAGTCCGTTCCGTTCAACTTCCGAAAATATTCAGAAACCAAGGTGCGGCTTCCGATTGGCTGCAGAGCTTCTTGCACTCATTCAAAAGCCATGGAAGCCGTGTTGGACATTTGGCTTCCAAAAAATGTTTGCAAACTGGAACACTCACTTCATGGGTTTGCGGCGTTCGGGAGCCAAAACGTTCAAGTCACAAAGTGTTCAAGAACCAAGGTACAACTGTATTGGCTGATCCAGTTCAGTATGGTCTACAACCAGGGTTTCCCGAACTTAGATCTCCAGCTGTTTTTGGACTACAACTCCCATCATCCCTAGCTAGCAGGACCAGTGGTCAGGGATGATGGGAATTGTAGCTGAAGACCCCTATTTGGGAAACCCCGGTCTACTCTGACTGGTAGGGACTTTCCAGCTTCTCAGGCACAGGTCTCTCCCAGCCCTTACCAGGAGATGCCGGGAATTGAACCTGGGGCCTTTGACATGCAAGGCATGGGCCTCTACCGCTAAGCCACAGGCCTTCTTCCCTGAAGCCACTCGGTCTTCCCTCTTCCCTGCAGTGAATGTCGTTCTGGATCCAAACACAGCCCACCCCTATCTCATTCTCTCTGCGGACCTGAAGAGTGTGCGATGGGAACCGTCGTGGAAGGAGAGGGAGTGGAGGAAGAAGAACGTTTCCCAGCATTCGGCCAGATTTGACTGGGAGGTCTGTGTGCTCGGCCGCAATCAGTTCATTTCGGGGACGCAATGGTGGACGGTGGAGGTGTTGGGAGAAGGAAGCTGGACCCTGGGGGTGGCGAGAGACTCGGTCGTGAGGAAAGGATGCTTCAACGTCTGCCCTGACGAGGGCATCTGGGCTCTGAGGAAGCCGTTCCGTGAAACGTACCTGCCCCGCGAAGTCTTGGCCTTAACTTCCCCTGAAACGACTCCGTTGATGTTGACAAAGGAACCCAAGAGGATTCTGGTGGCCCTGGACTATCCGTTAGGCTGGGTAGGCTTCTTCGATGCTGATACCGACGAATTCATCTTTTCTTTCCACTCGGGGTCGTTCGCTGGGGAGAGGATCAGGCCCTTTTTCCAGCTGCGGGAGAGGGGATTCTCTCTGAAGTGCTGACTCTTGAAGGGGACCCCTATCGCCCCGAAAAAACCCACCCAGAAAGGTGGTGACACACTAGAGCTTTATCTTGTGACTATATAAGGGCGGCCATTTTAACTGGTTTCCAGGCAGGACTTGGTTTCCTGAAACACAGGTTTTAGATTGCTTTCCCATCTGCTTTATTTGCATGTTTCCAAAAAGGCTGAGAGGCCCTCCTTGTCATTACTGTGTTTTGAAATAATGATTCCTTCTATCCATTTTTTTTTAATATAAAAAAGCTGCAGACAACCGAAAAATTTAGGGGTATTGGTCCAGTAACTTTGACAGGGGGGAAATGAACAGATTTGAGAATTGCCCTCACTGTGCCGGTGTCGGGGGCAAACAAAAAATGTGAACTCTTACCAGAAAACCTTTTCAAAAATTATTTTGTGGTAGAAAGCAGATTTATTTCAGGATATTGCAATTGGAAGAAGTGTCTAACTGTGCTCACTTTGAGCTTCTGCATTTATTTCCTTGTGCTTTATTTCCACCATTCTTTCCCTCCATATGAAGGAATATATATATTTATCTGTCCCTCAACAACTGCAAAGGGGCAAGGTGCCCCTTTGTAGCCATTCCACACATTTGGATCCCCTCCATGACCGGGGGGTTGTGATCACAAAGAGTGGTCTGTACTTAAACATGCCTTACTCTTTCGGAAATGTCAAGGGGTGGGTTTGGGGTGCAATTTTGGGATGGGGCTCACGGTGCATGCCTCTGTTTCCCTTCTACACAAAGAGGCTTGTAGCTGCAATGGGGAGGTCTCACTGGTGAGGAACACATTTCTTTTGGTGGGTGAAGGGCTTATGTAGTCATGTGACATTCCAGGTCACGTGACTGTGCATCTGAGAGCCTAGGCAGGAGTTTCCTGCAGGAGGGGAACCACTATAAAGAGTACACAAGCGTGGTAGTGGAATGAGGTCAGAATTAGACAGGCTTAATCCCCATCTTTGCAATACGTTTGAAGCTACATCATGCTGCTTTGAATAGTCATGGCTTCCTCGAAAGAGTCCTGGGAACTGTAGTTTTTTTAAGGGTGCTGAGAGTTGTAAGGAGCCCCCTATTTCCCTCGCAGAGCTAGACTTTCCCTGGGAATGGGGAATGATTGGAAACCACTCTGGAAGTTGAGGCGTGTAGGTGTTTCCTAACAACTCTCGGCACCCTTAACAAACTACAGTTCCCAGGATTCATTGGGAGAAGCCATGACTGTTCAAAGTGGCATGCTACAGCTTTAAATGTTTAGTGCAGGTTTGGGACATACCCTTCGAGTGATTTGAATGCTAACAGGGAGAAATTCCCACTTTTAAAATTAATTCTTCTTTTATTATCTTTGACACGATACTGATTTGGGAACATGCAGACCGTACTTTCCTCGTAAAAGCGCAGTTACTTCTGTTTTTAGTTGTTGTTTTTGTCTTAGCCATCATTTGCGTGCTTTTAAAAGGATTATGTAACAGAGAGAATAAAGTTACTTTTTTTAAAAAAAATTCATTGCTTCAGATGGCCATGTGTGTTCCCCCCCCCCACAACCCTGCAGGTGATCATATCATTTTAAAATACTTGCAATTTGAATGCTAGCAACTTGAATTAAATATTTCTGTCCTGTCATTCTGCACTCTTACAATATTTCATGCCTGATTGTAACACACATACACACACAAGCACAAGCAGCCAAAACACACCAGTTCCACTTTAAAAACCGAAGCAAAATTTTCCCAGTAGGCATGTTTTAGAAAACAACCAACACAAAACAGCTGTTCTCAACATTTGGGCCTTAAAGCACCTTCTAAAGAAGAGGTGGAGAACCCGGTCACTCTCAGGATAATAGAATTCCTTCCCTAAGAGTTTTATAAGCAGAGGTTGGATGGTCATCTGCCATGGATACTTTAGCTGAGATCTCTGCATTTCAGGGGGTTGGACTAGATGACCCTCAGGGTCCCTTCCAACTGTATGATTCTATGATCCTTGCAGATCCTGCCATCTTCCATTCTGTGGACGTGGAATAGCATAGACGTCGCTGAGACAGGCATTTGAACACCTGACCATGAACCTGTTTACTAGCAAGCAGGGCATATCACTAGCAAACAGAAACTCTTCTGAGAAAGGAAGCTGGTGGAGGAGAGAGCACACAGAACATCCTGGACAAAGAGGATGGCTCGGAGATATCATTAATCCTCTCCCAAGGTTACAGAACAGGCCTGTTTCCTTCTCAGTTCTCCTCCCAGGCCAAATCAAGCACAGTTGCCTGCCCAAAGCCTTGTCCTCCACTGACTTGCACGCAGACTGGTTACACTTTTAGATATCATAGAATTGTAGAGTTGGAAGGGGCCCAATGGTCATCTAGTCCAACCCCCCAGCAATGCAGGAATCTCAACTAAAGCATCCATGACAGGTGGCCACCCAGCCTCTGCTTAAAAACCTCCAAGGAAGGAGAGTCCACCACCTCCCGAGGGAGTCCGTTCCACCGTTGAACAGTTCTTACTGCCAGAAAGTTTTTCCGTATGTTTAGTCAGAATCTCATTTCTTGTAACTTGAAGCCATTGGTTCAAGCCCTCCTAAATAAATGAATAAATAAATAAATAAAAGCTTGCTCCATCTTCCGTGTGACAGCTCTTGAGATATTGTAAGATGGCTTTAGTGATACAGCAGGATATCAAATCCAAACTCCTCCTCCTCCTCCTCCTCTTCTTCTTCTTCTTCTTCTTCTTCTTCTTCTTCTTCTTCTTCTATCATATCTCCCCTTAGTCTCCTATTTTCCAGGCTAAAAACATCTTCATTAACGCAAATACAGGTGAAACTCGAAAAATTTGAATATTGTGGAAAAATCCATTTATGTAAGCAATTGTTTTCATTAGCTACTGGAGTTTAATATATGAGGATAGACTCATGACACGCAAGGTGAGATATGTCAAGCCTTTGTTTGTTATAATTGTGATGATTATGGCGTACAGCTGATGAAAACCCCAAAGTTGGAATTGTTAATTTGGGGTTCTCGTCAGCTGTACGCCATAATCATCACAATTATAACAAACAAAGGCTTGACATATCTCGCTTTGCATGTCATGAGTCTATCGCATATATTAGTTTCATCTTTTAAGTTGAATTACTGAAAGAAATGAACCTTTCCACGATATTCTAATTTTTCGAGTTTCACCTGTAAATAAATGGCTACCAACATCCTGCAGTGATGTATTTATTTATTTTTTGTCATGGTACACAAGAATGAGCAAATAATGGTGCAATAACCTCACACCATTGAACTGCAAGGAGACTATAAACAACCCAAAGAACTCCTTTTTGGATGAAGGTGGCCATCTGACTCAGGTTTGAGTGTCTGTGACAAATCTTGCACACAGTTCTGTTCTATACAGTGGTACCTTGGTTCTCGAACTTAATCAGCTGCGGGAGTCCGTTCAGCTCCCGAAACTCTTCAAAAACCAAGGTGCAGCTTCCAATTGGTTGCAGGAGCCTCCTGCACTCAAATCGGAAGCAGCGTCGGACGTTCAGCTTCCCAAAAAATGTTCGCAAACTGGAACACTTACTTCCAGGTTTGCGGTGTTTGGGAGCTGATTTGTTCATCAGCTAAGCTGTTCAGGAACCAAAGTACGACTGTATTAGATAAACTTGTCACTGAGGCTAGCAGAAGGCAAGTGGCATGTGCCATAAAAAAGGAAAGGTTTGCTTTCCTTGTGGACAGTTCTACGTGCAGGGATCAAGTGGCCTCTATCCCATCAGATCTCAAACATGCACCTACACGCAAATTTCTGGTTTTTCACATGTATGTTTGCAGGCAGGAAATCTGTGGCTGAAAAGATCATGGGACAAATGACAAGCCAAACTGACAAGCTTTCCAAGCATCAGTGGCTTTTTAAGAATGCCATTTTGCCATTTCTGGGACAAATGGTGAAGAGGAACGGAAACAGATAAAGAACCTCCTATAAGGTCAACCGTGAGATACTTTCCCCTACTTTCAGCTGAGGGTGAGCTGCTGTGGAATAAAAAATTATTTGAAGATGTGATCTGTCATTTCGTTAACATGAAATGCCACAAAGTGAGTGCTTGATTTACATTTACCTAAGACTTTCCTGCACGTTGTTTGTAGAGATTGAGAAAACAGCGAAATAAAAAGCAACCATCTGCTTTAACTGAACTGATTTTTTTGTAGGACACCCCCCCAAAAAAAATTGTAGGCCCTTGTGTCTTTTTGTATGCCAGAGGCCTAATGGATAGTCCACCCTGAGTCTATCTAATTCAGTATTATCTACACCGGGGGTAGACAACCTAAGGCCCATGGGCCGGATGCGGCCAAATCGCCTTCTCAATCCCCGCAGTGCGGGAATCAGCGTGTTTTTACATGAGTATAATGTGTCCTTTTATTTAAAATGCATCTCTAGGTTATTTGTGGGGCCGGCCTAGTATTTTTACATGAGTAGAATGTGTGCTTTTATTTAAAACGCATCTGTGGGGCATAGGAATTTGTTCATTCCCCCTCCCTCCCCCCCCCCCAAAATAGACAGGCCCACCACAAGGTCTGAGGGACAGTGGACGGGCCCACGGCTGAAAAAGGTTGCTGACTCCTGATCTACACTGACTGGTTGCCGCTTCCTGGGATTTCAGGCAGGGGACATTCCTAAAAAATATTTGATTGCCGGGGTCTCCTCTAGAGCAACCTGGAACGTGAGGTCCTTCTTGGCGTAGAGGTGTCGTTGCAGCTTCTCGTCCCTCAGGCCACTGACGAGGCAGTCACGAAGCATGTTCTCCAATTCTGAGAAGTTGCATAACCGGGCGGCTTGGCGGAGGGAGGTCACAAACCCAGTTATGGTTTCCCTGGGGGCTTGCCGCTTTGCGTAGAAGGCATTTCAACAAGCTACCACCGAGGGCTGTGGCGAGAAGTGCCCCTTCAGCCGTTCCATTATTGTTTGGTAAGAAACGGTAGCGACATCTTCAGGCACAAGGAGAGCCCGGGCGATTTCGAACATCTCCTCTTTGCAGATGCTGAAGAATGTCGCCCTCTTCTTGGCGTCATCAGTGACCTCTTTAGCTTCTTGGAGGAAGTTGAAACTGGTGGCGTCACCTTCCCAGTCTCCTGATGCTGGGTTGAACGGCGAGAAGCTGCTGTCAGTGCCATTCAGAGTTCCTTGGGTCCTGGAGCTGAAGCCTGGATGCATGGTGCGATGCAGCAGTGCGGCAGGTGGCGGCACTGTGGTGCAGTGCATGGTGGTCAGTTCAGCAGGATCCCATCCTCGTCGCCAGTGAAATATACTCACTCGACTCTGAGTGTGAATTTCATGCTCTTTATTCAGCTTTTAGTAGCAAAAGAAGAATGTCTCTTTCCCCAAAACGTCCGCTATATATACATTAATTACACAATGGGCCTTGCGTGATTGGCTACTTCTGGGCTGCTCCTGTAGGCCAATCAGGTTGCTGACTCACTTCATCCAGGAGCCTGATTGGCCGCTCCTGCAGGCCAATCAGGTTGCTGACTCACTTCCACCTGGAGCTGGATTGGGTGGCTCCTGCAGACCAACCAGACTGCTGCATTCTGGATCCTATTGTTCTAGGATTCAGCTCAGTACATAACAGTCAATTTTACAATTTTAATATAAGATGCATCCTAATTGGTATTCGTTTGTCATTTGACTTCCTTTCCACGCCTCCATGGTTTCCCCATATTATGTCATACAGTCGTACCTCGGAGGTTGAACAGAATCCATTCCGGGGTGTGTGGGAGATGAAGGCAACGGGAGGCAGATCACACAGTGTAAAAGCAGCTGGTCTCGTCGGGGAAATATTGGAAGGGGGACTCACTGGCCCCAATAGCCGTGGGCAGCCAAAAGAACCCAGGCCCCAATTTGTCTGTCAAACCGGACAAATTTATTAAAAGCATTGCAATGGTTGTCACTTCACCCCCACGGATACCCTTTAGGCAGAGAGGAAAGTGCCACCGGCCCGGGGTAAAAGACACAATATTGATGCCTCAGGCATTCATAAACAGCAGATGTTCCGTCTCGCTCCGGCAAAGTTGCATAGCAACGGCCTTCGGCCTTCACTCCTTATCTCCTGTTCCCTCCATCCTCCTGTTTGCGTGCTACTTTGACCTTCTCTTTTGGAAACGCAAGCTTCCCATGCTCAACCCTTCCCACACGTATTTCAGTTTTCTTTCTATAGTTTCTATAATCACTCCAAAAGTCTGAGTGGGTTTATTCAGGAACCCCAATCAATTCTGTGGGGTGAGAATGAGTTAATCAGCTTTTATCCACGGCTCGTATTAAAATGCCCCATCTAAAGTTTTTTGACATTGGCCGAAAACATTTCTCCCATGCGTTGACAAATTAGAATATGAGAATTGTAGAGAAATAAGCAGCTATCCTATTTTTAAGAGACATCTGAAGGCAGCCCTGTTTAGGGACGTTTTTAATATCTAACGCTGTATTGTTTTAACATTTGTTTGGGAGCTGCCCAGAGTGGCTGGGGAAGCTCAGCCAGATGGGCAGGGTACAAAGAAGGAATTATTATTATTATTATTATTATTATTATTATTATTATTGGAAGGGACCCCAAGAGCCATCTAGCTGAACCCCCTTTGCCATGCAGGAATCTCAGCTAAATTAGCCGGCTTTAATTTCTGCAGTTTTTTTCATTCATGTCGGTTTGGACACCTTAATATTGTTTCTTTGCAATCTGTATAATGCTTCATTTCATAAAATGTGTACAGTGGTACTTTGGTTCTCAAACTTAATCCGTTCCGGAAGTCCGTTCCAAAACCAAAGCGTTCCAAAACCAAGGTGTTATTTCCCACAGAAAGTAATGCAAAATGGATTATGGTAATCCATTCCAGACTTTTAAAAACATCCCCTAAACACCTAAACATTTGGCTTCCGAAAATAGTTTGCAAACTGGAACACTTACTTCCAGGTTTGCAGTGTTTAGGTTCCAAGTTGTTTGAGTACGAAGGCATTTTGAGAACTCTATACCTCTTGATGGTAAAAAAAAATTGTTTTGCAAAAACAATAAAATGGTGAGTAAAAACACCAATTTAAAGCGTTCAACAAGTGATCAGAATCAATAATAAGCTAATAACGGGCGCAAACACATGTCAAATGTATTTTGTAAGTGTTATTGTCAGGTGGATGATTTGATTGGAGATGGTAAGCTGTTCTGTGGAGGCATACATTTTTGCAATGCTTTTTTCTATATATATATATATAAGTTTAGGGGTACTCTCATTTTCCTACTCATATTGAAATACTGTACTGCCCCTCAATGAGGCCAGCGTAGATTCACAAAATGTTTAGGGGTATGCGTACCTCTGCGTCCCCCCAGAAAAAAGCACTGCATTTTTGAATGAATAATGGGCAACAGCCAACGCCCACCTTTAAAAATTAAGTGATGTGGCTTGGAACAGCTAATCTGGGATGACTCATGCTCAAGAGCCCAGCAGTTCCAGGAAACAGTCAGTGCCTTGAAACCAAAAGCAAAACACCCTCCCTTTCTCCCTTCTGTTTCAGAGAGCAGCAGAGCAGACATGACAACCCAGAGCCTCGTCCGGCAGTTCTGCGACGAAACCACCTGCCCCATTTGCCTGGAATATTTCAAAGACCCGGTGATTCTGGACTGCGGGCACAATTTTTGCAAAGCCTGCCTCATCAGGTGCTGGAAAGAAACCCAAAGACCGGTAACCTGTCCCCAATGCAGGCAAGTGATACAGAGAAACAGCTTCAGGCCGAACCGGCAGCTGGCAAACGTGGTCGAAATAGCCAAGAAGTTCACCCACCAGGTGGGGAGAACCGGTTGCGAGAGACATGAGGAACCCCTGCACTTTTTCTGCAGGGCTTGCGCAGCCCCCATCTGCATCGTCTGCAAGAGGTCGAATGAGCACAGCGAACACGAAGTGACTAATCTGGACCAGGCTTCACGGTGGTTGAAGGTAGGAAAACTCTTGCAGGCATCAATTCTCAGAATGGTGTCTTAGGTTGCATGAGCACTCTACTTTGAAAGCCCATTCCAAGCCAATTTTCCCCTTCAAAGAATTATGGGCATTGTAGTTGCGGTTACTGGGAGTTGTAACCCTGCGTGGGGTGAACTATAGCGCCCAGAATTCTTTGAGGAGGAAGATGTGCTTCGAATGTGCTTCACAGGTTTAGCTTTAATCTCCACCGTGCTATGATATATGTTGTTGTTGTTTAGTCGTTTAGTCGTGTCCGACTCTTCGTGACCCCATGGACCAGAGCATGCCAGGCACTCCTGTCTTCCACTGCCTCCCGTAGTTTGGTCAGACTCATGTTGGTAGCTTCGAGAACACTGTCCAACCACCTCGTCCTTTGTTGTCCTCCTTGTGCCCTCCATCTTTCCCAACATCAGGGTCTTTCCCAGGGCGTCTTCTCTTCTCATGAGGTGGCCAAAGTATTGGAGCCTCAGCTTCAGGATCTGTCCTCCCAGTGAGCACTCAGGGCTGATTTCCTTAAGAATGGATGAGTTTGATCTTCTTGCAGAACATGGGACTCTCAAGAGTCTCCTCCAGCACTTCTTGCGGTCCATGGGACTCTCAAGAGTCTCCTCCTCCAGATTCAAAAGCATCAATTTTTCAGCGATCAGCCCTGATATATAGATGGTACCTAACACCAAGCAAACTAGCCAATATATATATAAATCAATGTCAAATCTTTGTTGAAAATGTAAAGAAGTAGAAGGCTCCTTTTACCACATGTGGCGGACGTGCAAACTAGCTAAGGCCTTTTGGGGGATTGAATTATAATGAGTTGAAAAAGATATTTAAGGTAACTTTCCCAACAAGACCGGAAGCGTTGTTGTTTATTTGCTAAGGTTAACTGGAGCAGCCTTTTCCATTCGCAGCTTCTGGATCAGCAACCTCTGCTTAAAAGGGGGTAGCTGAGTCACCGCCAAAGTGCATGTCTGTCCTTTAGCATGAGAAAAGTTGAGCTACAGCACACATCACCTGGGGCAAAAGGTTTAGCACAGTGATGGCCAAAACTTGGACCTCCAGCTGTTTTGGGGCTACAACTCCCAACATCCCTAGCTAACAGGACCATGATGATGGGAATTGTAGTCCCAAAACTGCTGGAGGGCCAGGTTTGGCCATCACTGGTTAGCGGTTTCCAAAGATAGATTTGTTATCAACAGGAAGTGGTGTCGTTGATTTTGTGGCTTAATTCTATGTTTTTATATTGTAAAGTGCCCTGCGATCTTTAAATCTTCATGCGGAGTGTAGCGTTTAAATTTGATAGATGTAATAATAGTAATAATTAATTGACAGCTGATTATGTAGAGCGGAGCCTAATGGAAGGAATCGAGAGGAAGGACTCCTTCAGGAGGAAGGGTGGGGTAGAAATGGAACAAATAAATAAGATATTGGCAAGGATTTCTGACTCTTAATTGTTTAACAATGGCCCCACCTGCACATTTGGAGCACTATGTGTTTAATACCATTTCAACAGCCATGGTTTCCCCCCCCCCCAAAGAATTCTGGGAGCTGGAGCTTGTAAAAAGCGCTGAGAGTTGTTAGGAGACCCGCTGCTCTCCTCACAGCTAGGCCTACAGTTCTCAAAATTCCCAGGGAAGAGGGATTGATTGTTAAAACTAGGGTTGTCATATTTCAAAAAAGTGAAAATCTGAACACAAAGGTGTTGAGTTTTTTTTTTTTTTTTTTGGCAAAATCTCCAAAAATATTTTAAAGGAATTTCACCCTCCCCCAGAGGCATTTTAGACATTTAGAATTGTACCTCTGAGAGGCGGATGAGGGGGGGGGGTCTCCAAACAACTCTCAGCACCCTAAGCAAACTACAGCTCCAATAATTCGGGGGGGGGGGGGGGAGAGCCATGGCTGTTTAAAGTGGTATGGCAGTTCTTTAAATGGGGATAATGACAACAGCAAAATGACCCTCTGGGTTAAACCACAGAGCCTAGGGCTTGCTGATCAGAAGGTCGGCGGTTCGAATCCCCGCGATGGGGTGAGCTCCCGTTGCTTGGTCCCTGCTCATGCCCACCTAGCAGTTTGAAAGCACGTCAAAGTGCAAGTAGATAAATAGGTACCGCTCCACGCAGGAAGGTAAAAGGCGTTTCCGTGCGCTGCTCTGGTTCGCCAGAAGCGGCTTAGTCATGCTGGCCACATGACCCGGAAGCTGTACGCTGGCTCCCTCGGCCAGTAACGCGAGATGAGCGCCGCAACCCCAGAATCGAACACGACTGGACCTAATGGTCAAGGGTCCCTTTACCTTAAATGACAACAGCAAAATGACCCTTTCTCTCTCTCGACACACACCCATCAAACTTCTGAAATGAGGAAGCTTGTGGGGCAATACTGAGTTCTTGAAAAGTGTGGTAAAAAAAAAAGACTAATAGCATGTACACATAACCCACAAATGAATAAAAATGAATGCTCTATAAAGACTGGACATAAGGCACTTACAAATGACTTGTTTATTGAGCATTCGTTCTGATTTGTTTGCAGGGAGATTAGACAGTGGAGGCTATTTGATTAGC
Source organism: Lacerta agilis (assembly GCF_009819535.1). NCBI lineage: Eukaryota > Metazoa > Chordata > Lepidosauria > Squamata > Lacertidae > Lacerta > Lacerta agilis. The sequence continues at coordinate 107,252,365 of NC_046313.1, forward strand.
GTTAATTCCGGTTTATTTCTGGGAAAGCTCGATGACTTCCATCCCATGCTTTCCAGTGCATTTCCATGTCACGCTCCTTATTGCAAAAATAAAAATAAAAAATGCAATATTTTGTGGGGCGGAATCTTGTCAAATTGGCTGATTTCTCGCAGGTCAAAAAACTTCATTTCGTTTCCTACAGCAAAAAATCCAGACCCAGATGCAGTTTCTGGTGCAAGAGAGACGAGTGATTGTGGAATGGAAACTGGCTGAAGAAGAGAGGATCCAGGCATATCCGGTAGGTCTTTGCTGCTATAGTCCCCACATTGGGGATGAGTCCTGGTTTGGCCAGCAGTTCTGTCGTCCTGGATATGTATGTCGGCAGATATCTCAAGCTGTGTTCACGTTTCTGCCTTAGAGCTCAGTAAAGTTGCTGTGCATCCCCCCTCAGGGGAAAAAAACCCACACATCTGTGCTGGATGCCCATTTGCTACCGGCTCAGTGTGCTCTTGTGTTAATATGAAGGGCCCTGAACATCTTGGGTCCAGGATACCTTAAAGCAGGGCCAGGCCAGGACATTTTGCCAGCCCTGCCACCAAGGCCACCTGAGCCCTTCTAATCAGCTCAAAGACGGGGATAACGTGAGGGAACAATAAGAGAACAAGGGAGAGGTTCGTGGTGAGCTTCCGGCACCTCTTTTTCTAGGAAAAATAGCACTGGTTGTTTCCCACGTTAGAGAGGCCTGACAAAACTCCACAAGAAATCAGGTGTTTGGTGTTGCAGATCCCATGCTGTGGAATGCTATTCCAACAGATAAATGGCAGACTGCCTTTGCAGGGCTGGATTAATACCTTTGGAGACACTTAAAAGATTTTGGTGCTCCCATATGTATATATCTAATTCAAAATATAAACATATAAACATGTGAACTAGGTGGCCGTTTTTACCACTTACCTGATTCTAATTTTGTTCTATTCCCAATATTAATGTATATCATTAATCTCTAATATTGAAGAGTTTGCATTTGATATCCTGCTTTATCACTACCCGCAGGAGTCTCAAAGCGGCTAACATTCTCCTCTCCCTTCCTCCCCCACAATAAACACTCTGTGAGGTGAGTGGGGCTGAGAGACCTCAAAGAAGTGTGACTAGCCCAAGGTCACCCAGCAGCTGCATGTGGAGGAACGGAGACGCGAACCCGGTTCACCAGATTACGAGTTTACAATTCTTAGTGTGTTTGTGTGTACAGTGGTACCTCGAAAGTCGAACAGAATCCGTGGCGGAAGTCCGTTCGACTTCCAAAACGTTCGGGAACCAAGGCGTGGCTTCCGATTGGCTGCAGGAAGCTTCTGCAGCCAACCGGAAGCTGCGTCAGACGTTTGGGTTCCCCCCCAAAAAAGTTTGCAAACCAGAACAGTCACTTCTGGTTTGGTGGCATTCAGGAGCCAAAATATTTGACTCACAAGACGTTCGGGATCCAAGGTACAGCTGTATGCAATTTTTTTTCATTTATTCTGAGAGCCTTTTCCCCCAGCCTGCACCACAAACTCCATGGTCAATCCGGCAACGGAAAAATTTCTGTGGTGTCCCCCTTCCAAAGTGATGACAAAGTCAGTACCAAGAACAACAACAAAAATCATTCCTAAGAATCCTGTGGAAATTGACTGCACTGTGGTACGTTAAAGAATCATTATGTGTGGAATTCTATTGCAGTATCAGTCGCAGGCCTGTCGCTATGCTCCCTTGAACGGCACTCGGCTTCCACCTCTACCCCCTCCCCAATTTCTATTTCCCCTTCAGGCGGAGATAGAGGAGGAGAAGAACAAGATCACGGGCGCTTTTGAGCAAATGCACAACTTCCTGGAGGAGCTCCAGCGCTTTTGGCTGACCGAGCTGGAGGATCTGGAGAAAGAGATGAGGAAGAAAAAGGAAAGAAATATCGTCCGGCTCTCGGAGGATATTGCCGGTCTCAGCAACCTCATCACAGACATGGAGACGAAGTGCCAACTGCCCGCTATTGAGTTCCTGAAGGTGAGATGTGAAACACAAAGGCAGGCTCCCTGATCCTGGGACTTAAAGAAGTCACGGTCCCTGGGGAGGACACTTGGGCTCTGTACAAACTTACTATCCATTTGTTGCACAAAGGAGTACTTTTTCTCAGCGTGGAACCATGCATGCTCATCCTCAACATGCTGGTTTCGGTCCAGGTTGTTTCTAGAACCTTCCGTCCCCAAAAGTGGGTGCAGTTGGTTACTCGATACACGTTGGAAGAAGCTCTCCTTGAATTCGGTTCTCTATGGCTTTCCCTCCCTGCCCCTCACGCTAGGTGAACTAAGAAGGAATTGGGGGTTGAAATCTTGGTGTACACCCAGCCACAGTGACATTGGGCAGATCCCATCCCCCATTGCCGGGGCTGCCTCCGTCCATTTTCAACTGCACACACTGGGGGGTAACGCAGAATCAATCTGCATTAAGCTTTTATTTTGAGAATGAAACTTAATTTGTGAAAAAGCGCTTTCCCACGGCACTGAATGTGTAATAGGTCCAGGTTGTATATGGACTACTTGATAGAAGAGAATACAGTCTCTGTGTCCATTGAATGTATAATGTTTCCATGCGCTCTGGCATTCGTCACGGTGTCCCTTTGCGCCAGAAGCTGTTTAGTCTTGCTGGCCGCATGACCCGGAAAGCTGTCTGTGGACAAACACCGGCTCCCTCGGTCTGAAAGCGAGATGAGGGCTGCAACTCCATACTCGCCTTTGACTGGACACAACCGTCCAGGGGTCCTCTACCTTTTTATAATGTTGTGTGCATGGAGTCTTTCCAAGAAAAGTAATATCCAATAGAGCAAAATGCCCTGATTGTGTTCCACCTGAGACCCATTTCTCTCATGCTGTCTTTCAGAGTATCGGGACTACAGTGATCAGGTACGTGACTCTTTCTCAGTCTCCTTCCCATCCTTTTCCAGTGGCAGGTAGTCCCCATTGGTTGTTGTTGTTGTTGCTGCTCTTTAAACCAGGGGTAGGCAACCTAAGGCCCATGGGCCAGATGCAGCCCAATCACCTTCTCAATCCAGCCCACGAACAGTCCGGAAATCACCGTGTTTTTACATGAGTAGAATGTGTCCTTTTGTTTAAAAGGCATCTCTGGGTTGTTTGTGGGGCCTGCCTGGTGTTTTTATATGAGTAGAATGTGTCCTTTTGTTTAAAAGGCATCTCTGGGTTATTTGTGGGGCCTGCCTGGTGTTTTTACATGAGTAGAATGTGTCCTTTTGTTTAAAATGCATCTCTGGGTTGTTTGTGGGGCCTGCCTGGTGTTTTTACATGAGTAGAATGTGTCCTTTTGTTTAAAATGCATCTCTGGGTTATTTGTGGGGCATAGGAATTCATTCACCCCCCCCCAAAAAAAAAGAAATATAGTCCGGCCCACCACATGGTCTGAGGGACGGTGGGCCGGCCCACGGCTGAAAAAGGTTGCTGACCCCTGGTTTAACCCATCTCTTAGGCTGACCCACCTTCCTTCCAGGTTTCAGGAGTTGAAAAGAAGGCGGACACTGCTGGGAATCACTCCAGGCATGGAAGAGAGACTCATAAGTTACACTCAGAAAAATTCAGTTCTGAAGGATACCATGGAGAAATGCAAAGGTATTCTTTGGGGTTGGAGGGTCAGTCCGTGGAGGAGGAAGGACGCCATTTGTCAGGCAGTTCCGCATCTCAGTTGGTTGCTGCAAAAGTCAGAATTTTGCTAAAGAGGAGCTGACTCTTACCTGGAATGATCCAGGGGGTCTCAAATCACATTTCCCTCATTCCACCCACTTCCTAGAATTCATTTGATGCAACTATCCTCCTTGGCTGTGCACACACTTAGCCATTTGTAGCACAAAAATGCAGTTGATCTCAGTCTGGAATGCTGTTTTCAATCTAGGTGGATTCTAGATCCTGCCATCCATAATGGGCGTGTGGTTACTTTATAGGTGTTTGAAAACCCTTCCCTTGAATAAGTTTGTAGTAGCGTGAGGATAATGATTTCAGCAAGTGATTTCAGCTCTCTGACATAGCAGGCAGGAGACAGCTTCTTCATGTAACACTCTTTATTCAGGCAAACAAGACTGGGGAACTGAGGAGAGGGAAGCTACATTTATAGGGACAGAAGACTGGCTAGAAAGGATACATTTTGGAGGAAACAATCTCAAGCAATCACAAAGCTGCCTTTTGGTGGGAACCATTAAGACTGAGGATCCAAATGCAGCAACTTGAATGAACCAATAGTAGCTTTTCTTTCTGGAACAGGAAGGCAGTTACTTTCACCTAATGTGAATACAGACAATAGTAATACAGATATAATAACCCTTGAATCAATACACAACAAAGTTATCCATGCCTCTCCCTCCTTGAACATGCCCCAGGTGAGTCAAGAAGGAAGGAAGGAAGCGGTGTTTGTGATCCTGGTATATACATGGCAAGGTCACGCTAGAATCCACCTGCGATTATATATTTTTCTCCACATACCAGAGATACTCTGAAAAGGAGAAGGGATGAGAAAACCTGGGATTGAGGGAGGGTAAAGTGTGGGGAGGTGCTGATTTAGAGGAGACCCATCATTTGAATAACAGAGAACTGACGGAACATTACAGCCTACATTAAACAACAGTATAGACAAGCCCTTAGCCGAGAAGACTATGGAGAGAAAACTAGAGATATTTATCTTTGCTTGTCATTAGCTCTGGCTTCATCTAAACTTTGCCTTTATGCCTCCCCACCCCCATTCGCAATGGGAGCCCCCCACTGCCGATCAATGAGCATAACGTGTGCCAATTTTATTCACAGTTGTTGTTTTTCTTTTTAGGCAATCCTTGTTTTTCGTCTATGAGTAATTGGCCACCTGACCCATCTTCCGACCCGTCTCCCCAATTATATCCACGATAGGCCTCATTAATCAAGAATTTAGTATGAGGGTGGGGCTTGGGGGGGCAGGGACGGCTAACAAGGTATATACTTGATGGACTTTTGACCACGTTTCTAATTAGTCTCTCTTTCTTCCGTGTAACAGGGCTACTGATGCAGGCACCGAACAAAGGTAAACTATCTGTAAGGAATGGAAGAAGAGAAAATGTCCACCAGTGTTAGTCCCTCGTTCAAGTGTTTCATCTGCTTGCCTTAAAAAAAAAAATATTTCATTTGTTAGATTTATATACCCAATCTTCATCAAAAGGTCTCAGGGCCTTAGGCGGGTGGCTTCTTGCAACCCCTCTTCTGGAAAAGTCAATTTATTTTCTTTCATGTGAACAGAAATTGGGCTCATCAATGAGAGGACAACTAAGATGCTGGATGGCAGGGATTCCACATGTAGAATAATAATAATAATAATAATAATAATAATAATAATAATAATAATAATTTATTATTTATACCCCGCCCATCTGGCTGGGCCTCCCCAGCCACTCTGGGCGGCTTCCAACACAATATTAAAATACAATAATTCATCAGACATTAAAAGCTTCCCTAAACAGGGCTGCCTTAAGTTGTCTTCTAAAAGTCTGGTAGTTGTTGTTCTCTTTGACATCTGGTGGGAGGGTATTCCACAGGGCGGGTGCCACTACCGAGAAGGCCCTCTGTCTAGTTCCCAGTAGCTTGGCTTCTCGTAATGAGGGAACCGCCAGAAGGCCCTCGGCGCTGGACCTCAGTGTCCGGGTAGATCGATGGGGGTGGAGACGTTCCTTCAGATATAGTCAGTGCCTGCTTAATCCAGAATGCAGCAACTAGACTGGTGACTGGGAGTGGCCGCCAAGACCATATAACACCAGTCCTTAAAGACCTACATTGGCTCCCAGTACGTTTCTGAGCACAATTCAAAGTGTTGGCCTTTAAAGCCGTAAAAGGCCTCGGTTGAATATACCTGAAGGAGCTTCTCCACCCCCATCGCTCAGCCCAGACACTGAGGTCCAGCTCCGAGGGCCTTCTGGTGGTGAGGTTACAGGGAACTAGGCAGAGGGCCTTCTCAGTAGTGGCGCCCTCCCTGTGGAAATAAACAACTATCTGACTTTTAGAAGACATCTGAAGGCAGCCCTGTTTAGGGAAGTTTTTAATGTTTGATGCTTTTAGCATTCTGTTGGGAGCTGTCCAGAGTGCCTGGGGAAACCCAGCTGGATGGGCGGGGTATTATTATTATTATTATTATTATTATTATTATTATTATTATTATTAATTTAGGGGTGTGGGACTTCCAAAATATCCATATGTGAGTGGGGGTCCACAGTGCCTCTCTGTCCTCAGCCTGCCTGTAATTGAAGGAGTGGACCTTTCCACTCTTTGCTGGGCCTCAGGAACAGGCCTGGAGTGTTTTCGAGCCTCTCTCCAGTAGGTGAGACTGAGCCTTTGCCTGGCATCATCAGTCATCCAGCCTCCTTTGTCATATTCTCCTCTTCTTCTTCTTCTTCTTCCTCCTCACAGTGAGTGTCACTCTGGATCCAGGAACAGCACACCCCTTTCTTGTTATAACCGAAGACCTGAAGTGTCTGAGAAGGAGAAGGGGAAGGCAGGACACGCTGGACAACCCTGGGAGATTCGACAACATGCTCTACGTGCTGGGCCATGCAAAATTCGCCACCGGAAGATATTGGTGGGAGGTGGTGGTGGAGGAGGAGGAGGAGGAGGAAAGGGAACGGGCCACCTGGGCCGTAGGGGTTGCAAGAGAGTCTGTCAGGCGCAAAGGCTTTGTCAGCATGCTTCCTTCTGAGGGGATCTGGGCCATTGGGAAGGCAAAGGATGAGTCAGCCTCATCTGATCCCTTCTGGGCTTCAACCCTCCCTGAGCGGACCCCTTTGAGCTTGAGCTATGAGCCCAGGAAGATCCGGGTGTCCCTAGACTATGATGAGGGCCGTGTGGAATTCTATGATGCCCACACCAATGACTTGATCTTCAATTTCCAACAAGCCTCATTCTCTGGGGAGAAGGTCCAGCCCTTTTTCCATGTTTGGTGGGGAGTTGGTCTGAAGTGTTGAGTCATGAGGACGATCCTCACTGCTCGCAGCTCTACCACCCCCCACCCTGAGAGGAGGTGACAGCCTAGCATTTCCTCTGCAGTGTTATGAGTTTGTGGGTGCCAGACACCCTAAATTTCTGGATCCAGTAAATGTTAGAATTTAATCTGTGTGTGGTGTGTTAGAACTGGATGCCAGGCAGTAGGTTTAGCAAGCATTAAAATATAAGCCAGGCCGGCTTCCCCGTGTCAGGAAAGTGCCTGGGAGATGAGCCATGGCTCCCACACTAGCTCTACCACCCCCACCCTGAGGGGAGTTGACAGCCTAGCATTTTCTCTGCAGTGTTATGAGTTTGTGGGTGCCAGACACCCTAAATTTCTGGATCCAGTAAATGTTACAATTTAATCTATGTGTGGTGTGTTAGAACTGGATGCCAGGCAGTAGGTTTAGCAAGCATTAAAATATAAGCCAGGCCAGCTTCCCCGTGTCAAGAAAGTGCCTGGGAGACGAGCCATGGCTCCCACACCATTATTTTTCTACTTTATTTTGTGCAACTGAAAAACTTTAAAATATTAATAATAAAAGAACTACATGGTGAAAGGAAGAAAAGAAGGAAGGAATGGGCCATTAAGAAAAATGAAGGAGAATGGGATTCTGGACCAGATAGCTGTTGGGTGGGGCCCCTCCTCCAGTTCTGAGTTAGTTCAGAAAACAAAGCATAGTTTGAAAGGAGAGTCTTTAGAATTGGCGACCTAGGGGGAAGAGGTTGTAGTCTGGTAAAGGCGGCAAGCTGGGGAGCGGATCAGAGCACGATGGTTGATGTTATTTTGAATCCTAAGCTGCAGCTATGGAAGAGTTTGTTTTTTTGGAAAAATAAAAAACCCTACAAACTTTTGCAATCCTATTGTGTGTTCTTCGCACATACATTCCCTATGAGGTCAGTAGCAGCTCCTTGAAGATAATGGTTTCCTTAATTTGCTTCCTCCTGAAATGGGTTGTCCTGCGGCTGCTTAGTGTACTGCAGGGGTGTGTGGCACCAACACTTTGTTTCTATTCAGCCTGGGAAATATCTGAGCAGGCAGAAGTTCAGTGAAAATGAAGGGAATCCCCCACATCTGCGGAGAAATGCTGTGCAGATGTCTACCTGTTGTGTGTTTTGTAAAAAAAAAAAAAAATACAATCAAGCGGGGTATAAATGTTATGAAATAATGATGAAAATGATGAAGAAGAGTTTGGATTTGATATCCCGCTTTTCACTACCCGAAGTAGTCTCAAAGCGGCTAACATTCTCCTTTCCCTTCCTCCCCCACAACAAACACTCTGTGAAGTGAGTGGGGCTGAGAGACTTCAGAGAAGTGTGACTAGCCCAAGGTCACCCAGCAGCTGCATGTGGAGGAGCGGAGACGCGAACCCAGTTCACCAGATTACGAGTCTACCACTCTTAACCACTACATCTAAATGACTGGAAGAAGGTCACCTTTCACTGATGCAGATGCTTCCTCCCCACCCCCCACCCCCACCCCCAATTGCACTATAGTGGAATAGTAGACTTGCAGACGACTGGCATGAGTTTGGACAAACTGCGGGAGGCAGTGAAAGATAGGTTTGCCTGGCGTGCTCTGGTCCATGGGGTCACGAAGAGTCGGACACGACTGAACGACTGAACAACAACAACAAATTGGGTTGTTGTTTTTATTTTGATTATATATTTTGTGGTTTTAAATTCTGACTAGCCATACGCCAAAGTTACATTGTTCCACACACACACACAAAAAGCGTGTGCTGCTTTTGACATGCACTGGCCAAGATTTGCTACACTTCGAAGGGCTGCAGCCAAAGAGGGAGGGAGCCACACAATCGGGATCCCCAAGGGTCATCTAGTCCAACCCCCCCCCTTGCAATACAGGCGTCCAACCTAAAAAAAAAGGAGGCGCGTGGCTGAAGGAGCTCTGCTGCCCCCCAGCGCCAAAACCCGGAGCGGCATGCTTTCAGTAACGACACGTGCACACAGCCCAGTCCACCTCCCAGGAAGGAGCAACTCGAAAGCAAAGCTCCACGGATCCACCCACTTCCGCTGGCTTTCCGCACGGGGCGGGCGGAGAAAGCAATGGGAACCCGAGGTTCCCCCCCCCCACTGCTCGCTCACGGATTGGGCGAGGGGAACGTTCCTGGAACGTTCCTGAGCCGCGCCCGGTCCAATCAGAGGAGCCGTTCCGCGCCGCCACCCCCCGCGACTCGCGCTGCCTTTTGTTTTGGGCTCGGCTTTGCAGGCGCGGCTTCTCCTCGTTGCTCCTCCCTGAAAGGTGTTTGCTGGTTCGGTGAAAAATCCGTCGGTGTTTTTTTGGGTGGGGGGCGGATGGGGGGGTGCAATGGTTTCTGCGTGGACCCCCAACCACGTAAGCTGTTGCTGCCAAGCGGGGAGGCAGGCGGCGGGTGTCCCCACTGCGCTGAATCGGGTGGCATTTTAGGGTGGGGTAGGGGGGCAGATGCGGGGCCGGATTTAGGTTTGATGAGGCCCTAAGCAACTGAGGGTAATGGGGTTCTTTATATGTCCTTTGTCAACAACAAATTGCTGCTTTTTTGTGTTGAATATATGCTATATGGTAATTTATGGACCTCCTAGGGATCTCAAGCCATTTGCACATAACAAAGCATGTATTTTTTATCAAAGTAATGGTTGAACTGAAATACAATTAAGATGAAGTATATTAATAGTGAAATACAATTAAGAAGAAGTATGCATACGAGTTTGGCCAAACTGCGGGAAGCAGTGGAGGATAGGGGTGCCTGGCGTACTCTGGTCCATGGGGTCACGAAGTGTTGGACACGACTGAACAACAACAACAGCATGCATATTAATAGTGAAATAATTATTAAGCTCTAACTTAAAATGATTTTTTTTAATTCATAACAAACTTAATAATGCAAACACGTTGGCATTCGGCAATAACAAAAGTTCCTTTAGAAACACAATTTACAAAGGCTCATAATCTAGTCTCTAGAAACTTGCTGTAACATGAGATAATAATAGCAAACCGGTGATATTTTAGGGAGCAGTCTAGCAGGCAGGGCCCATGACTTACATCATAGGAGCCTACAAAACACTGTTGCTGAATGTAGGTTTTATTTTATTTGGTTTTTTATCTTATATTTTGGAAATGTACATCCAGTTTTTTTTTCCTTTACATTTGGGGGGGGGGGGCAAGAGAGTGGGGCCCTAAGCTGGTCTTCCCTCTCCCTTTTGTCCTGGCGGGGACGGGGCAGGTGTCATTTCGTGGTATCCCTCTGGTGCCGACATACCTTGGGCCAACCCTTACCCATCTGCTTGGGGTTGAGTTTGCAGGTGGGAGGGGGCAGTGAGAAGCCAAGCGAGTTGATCCCTACAACAAGCTTGTGAGCAGGGTGGATAAAAATCAGTGATTTTTTTTTAAAAAAAAATTAAAAATCGGATTAAAAAAATTTTTAAATCGGATTTTTTTTTAAATTGGAATTTTAAAAAATAAGATGCTTTTGGAGGAAAAATCTTTCTAAAGATAGTTTTCTGTTTAAGTTACATTATAGTCCAAAGGCTATAAGGAAATAAGGATTGGTTTTAAGTTTTTCATGTGTGCTAAAACTCAGTTTAAGGTTTTTGGTTTTTTTAATGTTTAACTGCATCAGTTAACAAACCTGGATACATATGCTGTAATGTTATTGTTTTAGTTAAATAAATTGTTTAAACTGCTATTAAGGAAATGGTTATTTTTCTCCTTCCAGTAAAGTACAGCAGAAAAGTTGCCCAAACATAAATAGTTAACTTATTAAACCTCACAATAATTTCATAATTATCAGTCTGTGTATTTCTAATACTATAACCAAATTAGTAACTGTAAAAACTACTCTGAAAAGTTATTATTCCAAAAACGAAGCCTTCATCTGGTTGTAAATATTGAGATTATACCAGCAAGAATGAGTCTTTTCTGTAAAAAGATGATTTAAATCAAGTCTTGCCACCCTGCCTGTGAGGTAGGTTGAGTCTGGGACTGACTCTAAGGTCTCCCAGGGTTGCTTCATGACTGAGTGGGGGATTTGAACCCTGATCTCCCAGGTCCTAGTCCGACATTCTGTCTAACCCCTAGTAGGTAAAGAAATGTGGGGAAAGCAAAGTGTCACTTAGAGAAGAATCTGAACTATTTTCCTTGAGGCTTGAATTTGTTTTATGCTAGATGGTTTTGTTTGGTGTTTTTATACGTTGCAAACTGCTTGGAGATTTTTTTTTCTATTCCCTTTAAAATATCAAGTGGCATAGGACGAGATGAATAATAAAAAATTAATTTCGTTTTTAAAAAGGTGCCTAGACGTTACGTTCTGGTGAAAGCAACTTAAACTTAAGGTGCCATCTGGCAATTAGCTTATAGGTGGGTCTGAGTTTCTAACGCTGGTCCCGAAGGTTTCAGACAGGAGAACTCTCCCAGCTGTGCCAGGTTATGCCAGAGATTGAACCTGGGACCTACCTGAGAGTTATTGTAATAATAATAATATATTACTTATACCCCAAAAGGGACGTGGGTGGCACTGTGGGTTAAACCACAGAGCCTTGGTCTTGCTGATCAGAAGGTTGGCGGTTCGAATCCCTGCGACGGGGTGAGCTCCCGTTGCTCGGTCCCAGCTCCTGCCAACCTAGCAGTTCGAAAGCACGTCAAAGTGCAAGTAAAATAAATAGGTACTGCTCTGGCGGGAAGGTAAACGGCGATTCCATGCGCTGCTCTGGTTTGCCAGAAAGCGGCTTACTCATGCTGGCCACATGACCCAGAAGCTGTACGCCGGCTCCCTTGGCTAGTAAAGCGAGATGAACGCCACAACCCCAGAGTCGTCCGCGACTGGACCTAATGGTCTGGGGTCCCTTTACCTTTACTTATACCCCACCCATCTGGCTGGGCCTCCCCAGCCACTCTGGGCGGCTCCCAGCAGAATATAGAAAACACGATAAAATATCAAACATTAAAAACTTCCCTAAGCAGGGCAGCCTTCAGATGTATTCTAATAGTCAGATAGTTGTTTATTTCTTCGACACCTGATGTTACAGCCCTTTTCCATTCCCCTACACCAGGGGTGGCCAACTTCCAAGAGACTGGCAGTGATCTACTCCCTTTTGGGGGGTTCAGGTCAAAGTTGTTGAACTTCTTTAGGGAAGAGGAAAGTGACGTTTAGCTTTTTTTTTTTTTTAGGAAGGAAAGCCCTATTTTTGGTGGTTCAGGTCATTTTAGGGGTGTAGGGCAAAGGTGTTGAGCTTTTTCTTAGGGGAGCCAAAGTTTTTTAGCTTCTTTGGAGGGAGCCACTGATCTACTGGTGATTTACCACAGACATCCAGTGATCTACCGGTAGATCACGATATACCTGTTGTACATGCCTGCCCTACACAACAGCGATACTATACTAGTGGTTTTCCTGTATTGATAGGTGATAGAGCTAGATTAGCTTTTTTGAGGTCTCTTTAGTTTCTGGCATTATGCCAGTTTGTTGCAGCAACCACAACCCTTGTGGCACCTCAGAGACCAACGAATTCATTACACACCTGAAGAAGCGATCTTTAGGTCGCGGAAGCTGGCGGCAATAAATCGGTTAGCTTTCAAGGCCCCGTTGGTTGTGGTTTATGCATTCTTTGTGCGTTTTGAAACACTATTTTCCTCCTTGTCGTTTTGATAGATGACCGGCAACGGCAGCGCGGGAACCGGCAACGGCCGCAAGGGCCGTGGCGTCTCGTGGCGGCTCCAGGAAACCTTGAATCTCCTGGACATCTGGGGGGAGCAGAAAATACAGGACCAGCTTCGCAACAGCCACCAGAACATAGACTTCTTCGAATACATCGCCCAGAAGATGGCCGCGCGGGGTCACCGCCGGACCGCCTTGGAGTGCCGCTCGAAGACCAAAGTGATGAGGCTGGAATACAAGCGTGTGATTGATCACAACTCCAAGGCAGGGAGCAGCAAGGTGACCTGCCCTTTCTATGAACAGCTGCACCGCATTCTCCAAGGGAATGCGAGCATGAAGCCAAGCCGGGTCGGGCGAACCCTGAGCTTCCACCTGGTGCCGCAGCCGGAAGCAGTGCAGGAACAGCCGCAGCCGCCAGCGGAAGAAATCATCCCACCGGACGTCCATGTGGTTAATGTCGGAGAATACCTCAAGCAAGAGGACTCTGGTAGGTTTCCACAGCCACAGCTGCCCAGAGTCCTGCTTATGCTATTCGGTCATTTTAATTTTTTTCCACACCGATATTTAGCGATGCCAGCTCAACGGGAGCATTTCTAGGGGGGGAGTTTGATTGGCGGTGTGCATTGCAGCCTCCTGTTTTCTTTCTCAAGAGAAAATTGCCGCAGTTACAGTTTTGCTCTGTAGCATACAGTGGTACCTCGGTTCTCAGACTTCATCCGTTCCGGAAGTCGGTTCCAAAAACCAAAGCGTTCGAAAAACCAAGGCGTGTTTTCCCATAGAAAGTAATGCAAAACGGATTCATCCGTTCCAGACTTCCTTAAAACAGCAATTTAACATGAATTTTACTATCGTAACGAGACCATTGATCCATAAAATGGAAGCAATAAACAATGTACTGCAGTCACACAATCAATCATTCAGTAGCTGAACTGGGTTCCACACAGTCACAAAAACAAAACAAAAAGAGCCGTGAAAACAAAAATGTAAAATTAGCAAAGACAGATGGACCTCAGTATAACACTCAAAACAGAAGTGTGGCACTCAAATTGGAAGTATAACACTAAAAACGGAGCATGTTCAGCTTCTGAAAAAAGTCCACAAACCGGAACACTTACTTCTGGGTTTTGTAGTGTTTGGGTTCCAAGTTGTTTGAGTACCAAGGCGTTTGAGAACCAAGGTACCACTGTACATGAATAAACGCTATTCTCTACATTATCTTTTTCAGCTCTCGGTGGGACTGAAATGAAATTGTGGCGGGGGGGGGGTTTAGCTTTTTTTACCCGTTTCACTAGGCCAGCCTTCCCCAATCTAGTTTCCCCCAGATGTTTGGGGCTACAGCCAGTAGTCTAAACATCGAGGGGGGAGGGACCAGTTTGGGGAAGGCTGACCTGGGCTATTGCTCATTTTTACCTGGTGATATCCTATTATTTTAAGGGACTTGGGTGGCACTGTGGGTTAAACCACAGAGCCTAGGGCTTGCTGACCAGAAGGTTGGCAGTTCGAATCCCTTCCCGTTGCTCGGTCCCAGCTCCTGCCCACCTAGCAGTTTGAAAGGACATCAAAGTGCAAGTAGATAAATAGGTACTGCTCCGGCGGGAAGGTAAACGGCGTTTCCGTGCGGTGCTCTGGTTCGCCAGAAGCGGCTTAGTCATGCTAGCCACATGACCTGGAAACTGTACGCCAGCTCCCTCGGCCAATAAAGCGAGATGAGCGCCGCAGCCCCAGAGTTGGACACGACTGGACCTAATGGTCAGGGGTCCCTTTACCTTTACCTATCCTATTATTTTAGCACCTGCATGAATTATTGTTGAGGGTCAAGCGTTCAAGGGTTGGCATGAAAGAGAAAAAACTGAGCCACATTTTTTTTTTAAAAAAAGAATTTATTTATTATTTTCTTAAGTTGCGTTACAAACATAACCAAGTATCTGAAATATTTGTATAATCAGTAAAGCACCACCCGTGTCTCGGGAACATGTCTCTGTGTCTCTTTCCTCTGGCTGTTTTAACTTTGACTGTAAGCAGGTGGGTATTTTCCCCCTGCATGCTTTGTTCTCCAGATGACACAGGAATGGTGACTGGGAATGGTACTGAGGAAGACATGGCAGAGGCTGGGGAGAACGACGTGGCAGCAATGAAGGAGGAAGACAGCAATGAAGGCAGTGGTAAGAATTGGCCCCTTGAACTGTGAGTTTGGTAGGTGTGTTGCTGTGCCCTGTGGGTGCTGAAGAAATTGTGGTGGAAATGTTCTGCATGGTAGCTGCTATGAATCTTTTTTCTGTTTCAGAAAATAAAAATTAAATAAAAATGTAAATGTTTGTTTGTTCAAAATATTAAATCTCAGAAAGTCCTTCACCGATTGCTTTGAAATTTTGACACAACGTTGCATTTGAATAGGGGAGTGTTTTTATATACAGTATATTCTGGCGTATAAGACTACTTTTTAATCCAAGAAAATCTTCTCAAAAGTCAGGGGTCGTCTTATACGCCGGGTGGAAAATCTGTGGTCGGGTATATCTCAAACTCTATATTTTAACTGGAAAAGTTGGGGGTCGTCTTATACGCCCAGTCGTCTTATACGCCGGAAAATACGGAACCTATCTTAAATAGATGTCACACCTGTGACAGGTAAAAACATGCTTTTTGGCAAAAACAGCGCCATCTGCTGGACGTAAAAGCAGCACACGGTAATTCCATTTCAATGTTTATGATTTACGAAGCGGGGTCGTGGGGGGGTGGAGCCAGAACTTCTACCTGCGGGGGGGGCGGAGCCGGAGCCGTTTCTGAGGGAGGAAGAAGGGGGGGATTGGGAGAGGGATGGTCTGAGGGGGGGATCTTGAAGAAGGAGCCTCTCCACTGGGAGAGGAGGCAGGCAAAAATGGGCTCTCTCTCCAGTATTGGGGGGGGGGAGATGGAGAGGAGGCATGCGGAAGTTCAACAGGAGAAGCTGGGGGGGAGGCAGGCAAAAACGGAGACTCCTTCCACTACGGGGGGGGGGGAGATATTTGAGGGAAATGTCCGAGACTGGGGGGGGAGGGAAAGGGCCCCTCCCTCACGAACCCTCCAACTCTGAATCCGCCAGGGAAGCAGGGCTGGTCTGAGTGGGGGCCTTGGAGGGGAACGTGGGGAAGGAGCCTCTCTGCTAGGAGAGGAGGCAGGCGGGAGTTCAACGGGAGAAGCTGTGGGGAGGCAGGCGAAAACGTGGTCTCCTTCCACTATGGGGGGGGGGAGACGGAGAGGAGGCAGGCGGCAGTTCAATGGGAGAAGCTGTGGTGAGGCAGGTGAAAACAGGGTCTCCTTTCAGTACGGGGTTGGGGAGAGATATTCACGGGAAATGTCTGACAGAGGGGGGAGGGGAGGGAAAGGGCCCCTCCCTCAGGAACCCCCCAACTCTGAATCCGGCAGGGAAGCGGGGCTGCATCCACTTAACCACTCAGAGCCACAGCAACACGTGGCCGGGTACAGCTAGTTTTTTAAATAAAGAAAACAAACGGTGCATTTCTGTTGTGCAAACCCAGCTCTGCTAACCTGCTTTGGTCTCAGGTGTTTCTGCTTTGTTTTTCTCCCTGCGTTTTGCCACAGGAAGAGACCTGGATTATCAGAGACCCCAAGTTAACCAAATAAGCCCCTTGCACCAGGATGCCCCCGTCAACACAGGTACGCATTGTCTAAATACAACTCTTGGTTTGGTTTTGTCCGCAACGTAAGTTTACATTCAAGAATAGTCACAGCCCATATGCTGCTGTTTTTACCGGTCTTGCAATTGGTGTACAGTCCATACCTTGGTTTTCGAACAGCTTAGTTCTCGAACGTTTTGGCTCCCAAATGCCGCAAACCCGGAAGTGACTGTTCCAGTTTACAAACTATTTCCGGAAGCCGAACGTCCAATGGGGCTTCTGCGACTTCCAATTGGCCGCAGGAGGTTCCTGCAGCCAATCAGAAGCCGTGCTTTGGTTTCCGAACATTTTGGAAGTCAAACGGACTTCCGGAGTGGATTCTGTTCTTCCAAGGTATGACTGTAATTCTTGAGGCTGTTGCTTTCTTTTGTTACCACAGTGATGATTACTAAGTTTTTTCGAACTCTGTAGTTTTAGTCTGTTAGTCGCCTGGAGACTATTTTCACATTAAAGGTAAAGGGACCCCTGACCATTAGGTCCAGTCGCGGACGATTCTGGGGTTGCGGCGCTCATCTTGCTTTATTGGCCGAGGGAGCCGGCGTACAGCTTCCGGGTCATGTGGTTAACATGACTAAGCCGGCGAACCAGAGCAGTGCACAGAAACGCCGTTTACCTTCCCACTGGAGTGGTACCTATTTATCTACTTGCACTTTGATGTGCTTTCATAGAATCGTAGAGTTGGAAGAGACCACAAGGGTCATCCAGTCCAACCCCCTGCCAAGCAGGAAACACCATCAAAGCATTCCTGACAGATGGCTGTCAAGCCTCCGCTTAAAGACCTCCAAAGAAGGAGACTCCACCACATTCCTTGGCAGCAAATTCCACTGTCGAACAGCTCTTACTGTCAGGAAGTTCTTCCTAATGTTTAGGTGGAATCTTCTTTCTTGTAGTTTGAATCCATTGCCCTGTGTCCACTTTCTGGAGCAGCAGAAAACAACCTTTCTCCCTCTTCTATATGACATCCTTTTATATATTTGAACATGGCTATCATATGTTCTGCTAGGTTGTATCATATGAACTGCTAGGTTGGCAGGAGCTGGGACTGAGCAACGGGAACTCACCCTGTCGTGGGGATTCGAACCGCTGACCTTCTGATCAGCAAGCCCTAGGGTCTGTAGTTTAGTTTAACCCACAGCACCACCCGTGTTATTAGTCACATTAGATGACTAATAAAAGATGATAATAATATTGGTTCAGCCATTTGAGACGGATGGAAGAACTCATTGTGATCTGTGCTCAGTTACTCAGTTGAAGATGATCCAGCAGATCTGGACTCTTGAGTAATGTGGAAAGAGCTTTGGCTCGGTTGCATCAGGTTTTCTCCCTCCTGGAGTGCTGTTGACCCATGAGAAAAGCCAGCAGCTCTGGTCAGAGATTGAGCCCTTCTTTCCATCAAGTCTTTTTCACACACACACACTTGCCAGGACAAGGTCTTTTCCCTGACCACATGCTATCTCTTAGAACTGCGGGTGGCTGGTGCAAACTGTTCCAGCAGCGGCAAGGGGTGGGTTCTCCGTTGCTGACGGGTTTCTGAGCAGAGGCTGGACCTCTGCCGCAGTACTGTCATGGTTAACGTTTACTAAAGACAGAAAACGCTCATAGACCTTTTGCACGAAAAAGAAAATGAAATAATGACATTTGGATTTGAGAATTGGAGATCATGGTTTGTAGAAAGTGGCTTTACTAGGTGTTATACTAATGGAGTGGATGAAGTGAGTAATGTTTATATATAGCGGACAGAGGAAAAAATGGAAGTTATTTAGCTTCCCCCCCCCCTCTTTCACTTTCACTCTTTCAGTTCCTTTTTCTTTATCTCTCCTCCCTCCCTCCCTCCCTCCCTCCCTTTCTCTCTCCTGCTTTTTCCTCTTCTCTCTCTTGCCTCTGGATTAATGCTTTACTTTGGACAAAAAAAGATATTTGACAATCTTTCTATTTTTCTTTGTAAACTCTAATAAGAATTATTTTATATTTGAATTGAATTGAGTTGATGCTGTAGTACTGGATTCCCTGCCTTGGTAGGGGGTTGGGCTAGATCATCTGACTCCAAATAATACTACCTGTGTGGGCATGCATCTTTTGTTGTTGTTGTTGTTAAAAAGTTAAAGTAAATAAGTAAATAAATAAAGTTATCATTTGTATTTCCCCCACCCTCAGAACCCCCCGTGGCTCACCCGCCACCAGCCCGGTCTCCCCTGGCTGACTTTGCCATACTGCGGCCCAAAAAGAGGAAGGGGGCCGAGACCCTGTTCCAGGAGTTACTGCAGCAGTCGAGAGAGGAGCAGGAGGAGCTGCTCCTCGAGATGGGCCGCGACAGAGAGGTGGCGCTCAGTCTCCTGAAAACCCTGAGGCAGGACGCGGCCGGGTGCCGGGAGGAGAGGAGGCAGATTATGGAGACGATGCGCGCCCACAACGAGGTTCTGAAGGGACTCGCCGCCAACCTCAACAGCCTCACCGACGCCTTTGTGAGCCACCCGCAGGCCAGGACGCCTCGCCCCAGCGTGCCCAACAGCGCCACGGCCCAGAGGGGCCACGCGAGGCCGAATGACGAGAACTGCAGCCCGCGGAGCCCCCTCCGCCGGTTGCATTCCAACAACCTGTCCTCTCTGCTGTTCCCCGCCAACAACGCGCACCACATGGCCTAGCCCCGGGGAGACCCACAAAATGGCGGTCGCGAGCGGCGGCCACGGAAACTTGTGTTTTTACCAAGAGACCTTTTTCCAGTAAGTTTTTGAAAACAGGTTGTTGTGAAAGAACGGGTAGCTTGAAATAAACTCGTTGCGGAAAAAGGAACCCGTTTCTCTGCAGGCCCACCCATCCAACTGCTTACAGTTCAGAGGTGACTTACAAAGGGTGTCAGACCGCCCTGGTCCATTGGGAAAAGCAGGAGGAAATCATCCTTTAGTTGGGAGCCCTTAGTTGTCTAGCTAGCTGGAGAGCCAGTGTGGTGTAGTGGTTAAGAGCGGTGGACTCGTAATCTGGTGAACCGGGTTCGCGTCTCCGCTCCTCCACATGCAGCTGCTGGGTGACCTTGGGCTAGTCACACTTCTTTGAATGGTGTTTCCTGCTTGGCAGGGGGTTGGACTGGGTGGCCCTTGTGGTCTCCTCCAACTCTATGATTCTAAGTCCCTCAGCCCCACTCACCTCACAGAGTGTTTGTTATGGGGGAGAAAGAGAAAGGAGAATGTTAGCCGCTATGAGACTCCTGGTAGTGATAAAGCGGGATATCAAATCCAAACTCCTCCTCTTCTTCCCATGCATGCTGAAAAACTTGAGTTCGTCCAGCCCCTGGCTTAATTATTATTAATTATTGAATTTATATACCAAGGAATTCAAGGTGGCTATACAGGATTTTCCATCTCCCCGTTTCCTCCTTGCAACAACTAGGGTTGCCAGGTGTCCACTATTTGAGTGGACAGTCCACTTTTTTCGCATTATGTTCACTATTTTTTTTTTAACAAGATAGTGGACTTTTTTTTATTCAAAAGCTTTATGATGAAATGGTTTTTTAATACGTGTTAAAATGTTTGTAAGAAAATATATAATTTAATTTAATTTAAACCCCACCCCACCCTGCTTGTCCGCTATTTTTTGGAAGCAGACCTGGCAACCCTAGCAACAACCCTGTGAGGTAGGTTAGAGTAAGAGATGGTGGCGGCTTCAAGCACATATAAAAACATAATAGAACATCAAACATTAAAATCTTCCCGATACAAGGCTGCCTTCAGATGTCTTCTAAAGGTTGTGTATATCTTTAGCTGAAGGGAGGGCGTTCCACAGGGAGGGTGCCACTTACTATTTCATTTATTACTATTGATGGAATTTATATACCGCCTTATACCCGGAGGTCTCAGGGTGGTTCACGGAACAAAATCAAAATATAAAACCATAAAATACCGAATCAAATTAAAAACAACAACCCAATAACCCCACCCCTGTTTTAAAAGGTCAATCATCTGAACCAAAGGCCTGGTTAAAAAGGAGCATTTTTGCCTGGTGCCTATAGGTGTATAATGAAGGTGCCAGGCGAACTTCCCTGGGGAGAGCATTCCACAGATGGGGAACCACCACAGAGAAGGCCCTGTTCTCGCGTTGCCACCCTCTGGACCTCTCGAGGAGGAGGCATACGAAGAAGGGTCTCAGAAGATGATCTCAGGGTCTGGGTAGGTTCACGTGAGAAGAGGCAGTCCCTGAGGTATTGCGGTCCTTAACTAGAGTGTTACGTCTTCCCTCTTGTTTTCTCAAAACAGTTTCTGGAGTGGTTTAACAATCCTCCTCTCCGGGGAACTGGGCATGGTTGTTCTGAGAGTGGAATAGGGATCTCCCGGCAACACTTTTTAACAGATTACATTTCCCAGGATTCCTTGGGGGAAGCCATGCCTGTTTTAAAATGGCGGGAACACTTCTCTAAATGTAGAGAGTCTTGTGCATCCGTGGTTGCTGTTTTTTTTTTATCATTCGTTCCTTTGGAAATAAACAGTTAAAGAGCAACTGCCGCAGAAGAGCTATGGAGTTTCCACCCTGTGGTTTCTGTTTTCTCATAATCACCAGCTTTCTTTTTCTCCTAAGTTTCAGTTTCCTGAGCTGACCCTTTGAACCACTTGGTTAAAAACAGTTGCGGGGGTTAACGATGATAATTTTATTATTTGTACTCTGACTGGGTTTCCCCAGCCAATCTGTGTGGCTTCCAGCATGTAAACAAACATAATTAAACATTAAAAACCTCCCTATACAGGGCTGCCTTCAGAAAACAACCGCCATGTTATCATGGAAACCAAATAGAGCTGGTGAGACAATTTCACTCCTGCACAAAAACATATACTCCCAATTTTCCAGGTGTCTGCTATGAGCTCTAGCTGAATCATCCACCGACACAGCTTTTTCCCATCTTCAACTTTCACACTTGCAATCAGCCTGGAAGCTTCAGAGATCTTTGACAGAGGACTTCATTAAAAAAAAAAAAATATTTACAAAATTTCTATGTCACCTTTCTGTGATTCCTTGAGAGTGGATAGGGAAGATGTACCATTGCAATGTAGACGGGCTGGTCCTGGGATCACTAAGGTGATCTGAGGGTATGGAATGGGAGGGGGAGAGGTTTGATTCATTTTGCATCTCAAGCTGAGCCTACCCAATTCACACTTTCTGAAACAGCACAAGAACTGAAACGCAGCCATCCTTTGAATCCTGCGCTTCTCCAGATTTTGCAATGCAGCTGTCCATTTGTGTGTGCAAAAGTGCATGCACTGATGTAAAGTGTGCATACAAATGCGTATAATGAGTCAGAAAAACATGCACATATGCGTTACGTTAGGCAAAATTGCTTTGCAAAAATGTATATATTTGGAGAAGGGGACATTAAAATGCTAATTAACTTTCACGAGTCCTTTAACAATAAAAACACCAGAAACGAATGTGGAGAACGGAGTTTGAGATTGGAAAAATGAGAAACTGAAACAGAAATTGAGACATTTGCCCATCTGTACTTGATGGACCTTTGTACCCGGGTTTTAAACATGCAGCTGGAAAGTCCCAAGTTTACCTTTGAGATTGGAAATGCTAGGCTGAAAGCCATAAAACCTTTAGTTGGCCTTACGATAAGTCATATAAACCTGAAAGTGGCAACAAGAGAAGTGCCCTCGAAAGATGGGCTGCATCCCTCTAGACTGGAGCCCCATCCATATTATACATTTAAAATAGCACCATACCCCTCTAAACAGTCATGGCTTTACCGTAATAAAATCCTGAGAACTGGAGTTCGTTTAGGTTTCTGAGAATTGTTAGGAGAGACGCCCCTGTTCCCCTCACAGAGCTTCACACAGCTTCCCGTGTGAATGAGAGCTCTGTGAGGAGACCTAGAGATGTCCTAGTAATTCTCAGTACCTTTATAATAAACTACAGTTCTTTTACAGGGTTCTTTTGAGGGGCTAGCCATGACTGTTTTAAAGAGGGGGGATACTGCGCAGGCTTCCTCAAACTCGGCCCTCCAGATGTTTTTGGCCTACAACTCCCATGATCCCTAGCTAGCAGGACCGGTGGTCAGGGATGATGGGAATTGTAGTCTCAAAACATCTGGAGGGCCGAGTTTGAGGAAGCCTGGTTTTGAGTCTATTGCAGATGTGGCCTTGTGCAAATCAATGGGCCTGAAGTCATGACTCGCGATGATTAACTTGTCCCATTGATTTCAGCGGGAAGGGACTCGGCCCTACAGTTGGGCAGACTGGGGAAGATTTTCCTCAGGCGGCAGAAGCTGGAACCTCTGCCTCCAAGCCCCCAAGGGTGCCTCGCTGGCTGGCTGCAGGGAGTAGAGCTGAACTGCTGCTTATTAATTAAATTTCTTGTTATTTTTAATTTAGTTGTTAGTTGTAGTTAGTTATTATTAATTAATTTTCTTTTTAGTTAGTTACCGGTAGGTGTTAGTTAATTGTTGTTAGTTGTAATTATTATTAAATAAATTTCTGCACCACCCTTCATCCAAGGATCCCATGATGGTTTACAATATAAAAACACAGAAATATATATCATAATAACAAACAAAATTGTATTGTTGTTGTTGTTGTTGTTGTTCAGTCGTTCAGTCGTGTCCGACTCTTCGTGACCCCATGGACCAGAGCACGCCAGGCACGCCTATCCTTCACTGCCTCTCGCAGTTTGGCCAAACTCATGTTAGTAGCTTCGAGAACACTGTCCAACCATCTCATCCTCTGTCGTCCGCTTCTCCTTGTGCCCTCCATCTTTCCCAACATCAGGGTCTTTTCCAGGGAGTCTTCCCTTCTCATGAGGAGGCCAAAGTACTGGAGCCTCAACTTCAGGATCTGCCCTTCCAGTGAGCACTCAGGGCTGATTTCTTTAAGAATGGATAGGTTTGATCTTCTTGCAGTCCATGGGACTCTCAAGAGTCTCCTCCAGCACCATAATTCAAAAGCATCGATTCTTCGGCGATCAGCCTTCTTTATGGTCCAGCTCTCACCTCCGTACATTACTACTGGGAAAACCATAGCTTTAACTATACGGACCTAAGGCACGGTAAATATGGTAAAATTATGGACAGTAAAACTGCCCACCTAGCAGTTCGAAAGCACGTCAAAGTACAAGTAGATAAATAGGTACCGCTCCGGCGAGAAGGTAAACGGCGTTTCCGTGCGCTGCTCTGGTTCGCCAGAAGCGGTTTTGTCATGCTGGCCACATGACCCGGAAGCTGTACGCCGGCTCTATCGGCCAGTAAAGCGAGATGAGCACCGCAACCCGAGTCGGACACGACTGGACCTAATGGTCAGGGGTCCCTTTACCTTTACCTAAATATGGGATGAGTTTCATGCCGGATGTCTGGAGAAGCAACTAGAAAACTACACATCATACTGCCTTACCAGATGTCATTCTGCACCGATTCATTCAGCTCGGTCAATTCTTTGTGATTTGACTTTTCCTTGGTGAATATCAGTTTAGCTCAATTATTCTTAGAGAGTACGAAATACAAACTCATGCCAGCTGGTGATCTGGTCTTTTATTTAGAAGTGCAATACTGTATTTTGCCGGCTTTCTTCATTGCCTGGCCCTCACAATTGTATTACTGTCGGCCCCCTGGAGTTGGCTCCTATGGTTGGACTAGAGGACCCTCGCGGTCCCTTCCCTGAGGAGGCTTCTCTGCCCCCCCCCCCAGGCGGTCGGCCCTCTCACATCTTTCCAGGGTGCCGCCCTGAGGCAACCACCTCGCCTCGCTTTCCCCTGATAACATAGCTCATAAATACGGGCCAAGTCCGTTTACATAAATACAACCGCTTGTAAGAGAGGTTTCATTTTGCAGAGTTTGGCCTTGCCAAAAAAAAAGTCACACCCCAAAGTCACACCCGAGTAAGCAGTTAGGATTGCATCGGATGGCGTAGTGTCAAGGACAGGCTATAAAACCACCTGAGGAGAGAAGTGGCAAGAAACATTGATGCGAAGTCTCTGCCTGGAGGCTGCTGTCAACTTCACAGACACGGAAACCTGAAGACTGGCGAGGTCCGATTAGCTAGCAGGTCTGTTTATTCCGCTGTTTCATGTCCTGTGTGGATGGAAGTGTGGTCTCGAGTTTCCACCAGGAGCCTTATCTTGCGGCTTTGCTTGATATCCTGAGTCTGTCTTGGCCTTTGTGTAAGTTCCCTTGCGTGTGTGCGCGATAACTGCAAATGTGCATTTTGCGGCACTGCCTCCGGTTGTCTTGTGTTATCCTCTCCGCCTCAAAGCAAAAAGGTTTCGCAGACAGAGGAGTTCTGAGACTGGGGTCAAGGTAAGGAGGGAGGAGCAAGATGCAAAGCTGTTTGTTTGTTTGTTTGTTTGTTGTGTGCTTACTCGCTTACACTTCGCACCTTCAAAAAGTTCCTATTTTGTTTTGTTTTTTACGCCCCAAATATTTAATTTTAAAAATAATTTATATACCTCCTTAAGTATCACAGTTTCTAAGCAACATGCAATGCAAAACACAGGTAGAGCAATAAGAAATAGCACCATATAAATGGAAAACCTCAAGAATATGAAAAATCTGCAGAATAGAAAAGCAGGAGAAAAGCACAGTGGAATTTAGAACATTTATAAATTCCCATTTATGTGCTATATTTGCTGACACTGGTATTTTTTTAAAAAATAAAAAGCAGTTTTGGGATTTATGCTGGGAAGCACTAGTTTTTATACTTTTTTGACCCCCCCTCCAACCCCCCCCCCCAGTGATTCTCAGACTTCTCCTCATTCCCATAGACTACTTGAAAATAGCTGGTGGTCTTAGCAGACCACTGGATTATTTTAATTATTTTGCCTGTTGTAGCTATTGTAATTTGCACTGTGCTAGGTTTTTAGTTTTATTTTTACTACTTCTTTCATTTCTTACGTTGCATTTTGCTTCGTCACCGTTTGCATTCTGTAGAATTAAAAAAAACCCACTGTAAAACAATAAAAATGCAAGGCAAGAAATAAAAGTAGCAATCGAACATGCAGTTAATAATCAAGACGAACACTTAATGTGGAGGTGCCATTGTAAGACCATAATGGGCTCTTGAGCTCTTGAGCGGTGGATTCAGGAACACGAAGAGGCAAAACACCATGCAGGGTTCAGCAGGATTTATTTTGAGTTACATATGTAAAGCAAAAGGCACAATCCAAAAGTTGGACTGAGCACTGAGAGACTGGCGCGTACTGCTTATAAAGACAATACAGAAACCGAAAATAGAAACCGAAAATTGGCTCAAGGTTCACATGTTCCTTAGGAGTACAACCTCCCAAAGCCTCCCCAACTCGCTCTCTCCAGTCTGGGAATGTGTACCTGGCGAGCTTTGAATGTACTTGGCAGACTTCCCAGAAATATAGCAACATCACCTAGCTTGTCAGCACACAGATCCGCTATTGTATGCTATTCATAGGGCATGTGTGTGTGCCTAATCAGCAAGAAAGCATAACTTCAGTTAACCGGCAATAATACTTATTGCATTAGATAGGAAATACAAAAGCATAAATCAATAATACCCATGCAGGGGGATGAGTCTACTAACTAGGAAATACCTTACATCTTAATGGACTGAATACAATATTAATACAGGTGGCAGGAGCCAACTCCAGCTGCATTCCTCCTGTCTGCTCAGAAAGCGCATACATCCCGTCCAAGGCTGAGAGCCCCCCTTGCTCACACAACTCAGAGCTGCCCCTCTCCCAAAGACCCATAGGAACAATACACAAATATAAATCAATACATACCAATACATGTAATGGATACACAACTCCAACAAGCCTGATGCCTCCAGTATGATCAATCAACAAGACCAGCTCTTAAGCCCATTAAAGGCTAACCACAATTAACGGCATATTCCTTAAAAGGGGCTTTCCGTCCCCCTCTCTCGTGATGGTGTTTCTATGGTAACAGCCAAGGTGCTATTTCTGTATTAACAGGCCATTGTTTAATTCCAGACCGTACACCGTTATCAAAACTTTGAAGCTGCTGGCTAGTTTTGGCTGATTTCCCAGAAATAGTTGAAGAAGCAACATTAGGCACATTCCTTTTCCAAGGTCTCTGCCTCTAAGAGACTGTCTCTCTTAATATTCAGCAATACAGAAAAATTATATATTTTAAACAGGTTAGAAAAGCAATTAAGGCATTTATAATCAATATGGGATATTTAGCTATTTGAACTGTCCCCTTCATTCCCTCCTTTTCTCTTCAGACAACTCGGACTTTCCAAGTACGAGTTCGTCTGACGAATCCTCCTGAGCCAAACTGCGATACAGGGTCATTTTATAGGGATCAGTTATCCTTTGCACAGAATCAGAAATACACTTTTGGACACATTGGGCTAAACAAGGGGCCATGTAAATTGATAACAAAATAACAAACAGATATGGTCCTCGGCCATGGAGACTAATTGTGAGCCACTATCAGGTAGCACCTCCTCTCCATTTATAGGGGTAGTAACATCATTAACTCTCCCGCAATGGTATGCATGTTCGTATTTAAAGCAATCAGGTTCAATGGGATGGGTATCAAAGGCATTTTTCACCTTTTGCATCTATGGGGCCTGACATGCGTACCGAGCAATTTCCTTTGGGTCCCTCCCCGCAACCTACGCTCCTGTAGGTGCCTCAATAGGAAAAGAAATACCACCACCATGTAAAGTATAGTTAACATGATGCTAACACCTAGAAAACTCAGTGTATTCTCTCTTTGCGTGGTGTTCTCGTGGGGCATCATTTCTCTGCTCTCCACCTTTGGGGATCAACGTATAGGCCACACGTACCACAGGAAGATTTCCTGCTGTTGGAAGTATTCCAAGCAGCTTAACTACTGTTTCTTCCTGACCCTGGGTTCCTGGAACCTCCACCTGAGGGAGTGACCCTTCCATTTATTGACGGGGGAAACTGACTTGCACCGTACACACCTCCTTTCTAATTCGATGATCGAAATGCATCGTAGAGAAAAAACACTGAGGTTTAGATCTATTCCAGAAGAACCCGACGAAGCATTACAACAGAAAGTGATTACAGAATTAGCTAAGTGGATGGGAATGGAGGAGAGGGAGATGGAGGGTAAAATCGAGAGGGCATTTAGAATTAAATCAAGAATCGCAAAGGAAAATAACTGGCCGGGGGACTGTCTGGTAACATTTGTCAGCATGGAGATTAGAGACAGAATCTTACAGACATGTAGTAAGAAAAAATTTAGAATTCAAGAGTCTGAAGTGATTATACATAAGATAGTCCCATCTAGACTTTTGAGGAAGAGGGACAAATACAAACCCTTAGTCGAAGCTCTTAGGAAAAAATCAATAGTACATAGATGGGAATTCCCTGAGGGAATCTCGTTTTTCTTTAAGGGCAAGAGGAGGAGATTCGTTACTTGGGCCGACGCCGAGAGATTCTGGAGGACTTATAGAGAGGAGTTGGGTGGTAAACGACAATTGGGAGGAGGGACAGATGAGGCTAAAAAGTCATCAGAGGAAGAAGAGCCTTAAATCTCGTCCAGAAGAGATATAGTGTTTGGTTGAGCAGAGATCAACCTAGTGGTTGCTTCTTCTTGATTCTTTCCTTTTTCTTTTTCTATTATTTTCTTTTTTTTCTTCCGTTTACTCCTTTTTTTAATACCTTACTTGCCTCTAACGCTCCTTACTCTCATTATTCTGATTTTACCTCTTAAAAAAAGAAAAAAAAGAAAAAAAAAGTTGTTTACTCAATAAAGGAACTAATGGAGTTAAAGATTGTTACGTGGAATGTAAATGGTTTGAACGAAAAAAAGAAAAGGAACAAGGTAGAGCACATTCTCAGTAAACAGAAATATGATTTGATTTGCTTGCAAGAGACGCATATTAAAAAACAACATATCAGAGTTCTATCCAGCAAAAAACTTGGAATTGATTTTGTGGCCTCAGGTACGTCTAAAAAAAATGGCGTGGTAATTTATGCAAAATCATATCTGGAACCTAAACTAATACATACAGATGTGCAAGGGAGAGTTGTGATTGTAGAGATAACAGTTCAGGGGGAGAGAATTAAAGTAATTGGGTTCTATGCACCAAATGAAAAAAAAAGTCAATTTTTTCATAAACTTAGTAAGGAGGTGGAAGGATGCATTGGAGAAAAAATTATTTTTTTGGGAGACCAAAATGGAGTGGTGTATCCAGAATTGGACAGATCCGTAAAGACACCAAAAAAAAAGCAAATCAAATTACCAACATCTTTTTTTCAATTAATTGATTTGCTAAGCTTAGAAGATGCATGGAGAATTAAAAACCCATTAAACAAAGATTTTACATACTTCTCATACCCCAACAAATCAGCAGGAAGGATCGATGCTATTTGGTTAACTAAAGATCTGACAATCAAAATTCGCAAAACGGAAATACAGCCCAGGACATTATCGGATCACAGTGCAGTACAGGCAGTTCTTAGCTGGGAGAAAAGAAAAGTAACTAGATGGAGGTTAAACGAGTCATTAATCAAGGATGAAAAAATAATCGAAAATGCAAAAAAGACATTAAAAGAATTCTTTGAATTTAATTTGAATCAAGGCACAGAGTTAAAAATTGTATGGGATACCAGCAAGGCTGTACTGAGAGGTTTTTTTATTCAGCAAAGTATAATCCAAAAGAAATTAAAGGAAAAAAAGAAGCAAGAGTTAGTGGATAATATAAAAAAGAAGGAGAGGGAACTGTATGAGAAACCAGATAGTGCAGAGATCCAAAGAGATATAAAAGTTATGCAATCACAATACTCAATGTTAATCAATGAAGAACTAGATTGGAAATTAAGATTCTCAAAGCAAAAATATTTTGAACACGCTAACAAACCAGGAAAGTTATTAGCCTGGCAACTTAAAAAGAGAGAGGCAGAGAGAATCATAAACAGAATTAAAGTGGAGGGAGAAACAGTTACAAACCCCAAAGGAATTGAGGATGGATTTGTTAAATTCTACAGAGAATTATATAGTGAAGGGAAGGAGACACCCCTGGAGATTAAAAATTACTTAAAGCAAAACTGTTTACAAAAACTTACTAAAGAACAAAGAGAACTATTAAATGCCCCAATAACACCGTATGAGTTGCAAGTGGCAATAAAAGAAGCAAAATCAGGAAAGTCACCGGGACCTGATGGCCTATCAGCTATATATTATAAAAAACTAGAGGATATTCTATTTGAGCCGTTAAAAAACGTTATGAACAATATCTTAATAGAGGGATCTATGCCGGAATCCTGGAGCCATAGTTATATAGCTCTAATCCCTAAACAGGGAGGTGATCCTGAAATGATGAGCAATTATAGACCAATTGCCCTTCTGAATAACGATTATAAACTCTTCGCAAGTATAATGGCAGAAAGAACAAAGAAAATTCTACTGACATCAATCCACGAAGACCAGGCCGGATTCCTACCAGGGAGGCACATATATACCAATACTAGAAACATAATAAACCTACTGGAGTATTTAGATTTAAACATTAATAAACAAGCAGCCTTCATGGCCGTAGACGCGGAAAAAGCGTTTGACAGGGTATCGTGGAGATTTATGCTAGAAATATTGAACCACATGGAATTTGGAGAAAGCTATGTGAAGGGAATAGAGGCAATCTATTCTAAACAGAAGGCCAAGATTATAATAAACGGCAATCTTACACAAGATTGTGAAATAAAAAAAGGGGTTAGACAAGGGTGCCCCTTGTCTCCATTGATTTTTATATTAACATTGGAAATCTTATGTAAACGAATAAGGGAGGAAAAAGATGTAAAAGGAATAACACTGGGGCAGAGAAGCTATAAACTTAGGGCTTTTGCAGACGACTTAATAATCACCACGGAGTATCCAATCCGAAGTCTGACGAAGGTCCTAGAATTAATACAAGAATATGGCAGGGTTTCTGGCTTTAGATTGAACATAAATAAGACCAAACTACTAGTTAAAAACCTATCGAAGGCTCAAAAGGAAGAATTGGAAAGGGTAACACAGATCAAAATTTATCCCAAAATAAAATACTTAGGAATATTGATAACGGCAAAGAACATAAACTTATATAACGACAACTATATTAAATGCTGGACTGAAATTCAAAAACAGATGGAGATATGGAACAGGTTGAATCTATCTTTTTTGGGCCGTATTGCAGCAATTAAAATGAACGCGTTGCCAAAATTAATGTTTTTGTTTCAGACAATCCCAATTATAGGTAAAACTAATAATATCGAGAAGTGGCAAAAGGAAATCTCAAAATTCTTGTGGAAGGGCAAAAGACCGCGAATAAAACATAAGATATTGATTAATACGATTGATAAAGGCGGTTTTGGCTTGCCAGACCTCAAGATTTATTACGAAGCGGCATGTCTGGTATGGTTAAAGGACTGGTGCTTGTTAAGAAATTGGGAAATCCTGGACTTAGAGGGACACGACCTACGTTTTGGCTGGCACGCGTATCTGAATTATGGTAAAGTAAAGGTACACAGAGGCTTCTGCAGTCATATTATAAGGAACGCACTCTTCAGAGTTTGGGATAAATATCAAAGATATTTAGAAAGGGCAACACCAAAATGGATCTCCCCGCTCGAGGCCACAGCATTAAAAAGAATAAATAATCAAAAGGAAGAGTGGATCACATACAATAATCTGTTAACAGAAAGGCAAGGGAAATTAGCACTTAAAAACTATGAGGAGATTAAAGACCAACTCTCAACCTGGCTGGATTACTTTCAAATTAACGAAACGTTTAAAAAAGACAAGATTTGCGGGTTTGGGAAAGAACCTTCTATATTTGAAAAGGAAGTGTTAAATAGGAAAAATAAGCTAATTTCCCGCATATATAAGATCTTGCTAGACTACGAAGTAATGGACGAGATGGTAACGGCTGCCATGACTAAATGGGCCCAAGACTTTGGGTATCCAATTTTGTTCGAGCAGTGGGAAAAGCTGTGGCAGGTCAATTTAAGATTCACCGCAAACTATAATATAAGAGAAAATATGATGAAGATGGCACATAGGTGGTATCTTACACCAGCCAGACTTGCCAAAATGAATAGAAGTCTTGCAAATGTCTGCTGGAGATGCGGATCTGAATATGGTGACCTAATGCATATGTGGTGGCGATGTGTAAAAATCAAAGTTTTTTGGGGGGAGGTATACAGTGAAATGAAAAAGATGATGGCAATTTCTTTTGTGAAAAGACCAGAATTTTTTTTATTAAGTATGGTTGACAAGGTGATCCCAAACAAGTTGAAAGAAGTCTTTTTGTATGCAGTTGCAGCGGCAAGAACAGTAATAGCAAAAAGATGGAAAGAGCAAGAAGCGCCAACGGTTACTGAGTGGCAAATCAAACTACAAGAATATGCAGAGATGGCTCTGTTGACAAACAATCTGAGAGGAAATACAAAGCAGAACTTTACTGGCAAATGGGAGGTGTATAAAAAATACGTGTTAAAATACAATAAAAGTATTGTTATCATGCCTGCATTCGAGGAGTGAAGGGAATGAAAACAGCCTGAAGGAAAAGAGATGGGAGCAATGTAATGCCTAAGAATGCATGGTAGAAGGGAGTCAAGGAAGTGTGCGGGGTTGTAAGCATTCACATTTATAGCGGTTTAAGCAAAGGGATTTCTCAGGAAGATGGGGAATTTCCCCCCCTTTTTTTTTCTTTTTTCTTTTCTTTTTCTTTATTTTTTCTCATTATTTTTTACTTTTTTTTTCTTTTTTCCTTTTTTTTTCTTTTTCTTTCTTCTTTTCCTTCTTTTTTCACGGTGTGTATTTAACTTCTTATTTGTTTGCTAGACGGTTGTATAGTATCTGTATATGTATAACAAGTACATTATATTGTGTTCAAAATTGGAAAATAAGACGCATACAAGCAAAATGATTACTGTATATAACTTTATTCAAGACTGTACTTGTGGTGGAGTTTTCTTTTTTTGGTTGTATCTGTAAAATCTATAATAAAAATTATATTAAAAAAAAAATAAACATATGAAAGATAAAAAAAAAAGAAAAGCAATTAAGGCATTTATAATCAATATGGGATATTTAGCTATTTGAACTGTCCCCTTCATTCCCTCCTTTTCTCTTCAGACAACTCGGACTTTCCAAGTACGAGTTCGTCTGACGAATCCTCCTGAGCCAAACTGCGATACAGGGTCATTTTATAGGGATCAGTTATCCTTTGCACAGAATCAGAAATACACTTTTGGACACATTGGGCTAAACAAGGGGCCATGTAAATTGATAACAAAATAACAAACAGATATGGTCCTCGGCCATGGAGACCAATTGTGAGCCACTATCAGGTAGCACCTCCTCTCCATTTATAGGGGTAGTAACATCATTAACTCTCCCGCAATGGTATGCATGTTCGTATTTAAAGCAATCAGGTTCAATGGGATGGGTATCAAAGGCATTTTTCACCTTTTGCATCTATGGGGCCTGACATGCGTACCGAGCAATTTCCTTTGGGTCCCTCCCCGCAACCTACGCTCCTGTAGGTGCCTCAATAGGAAAAGAAATACCACCACCATGTAAAGTATAGTTAACATGATGCTAACACCTAGAAAACTCAGTGTATTCTCTCTTTGCGTGGTGTTCTCGTGGGGCATCATTTCTCTGCTCTCCACCTTTGGGGATCAACGTATAGGCCACACGTACCACAGGAAGATTTCCTGCTGTTGGAAGTATTCCAAGCAGCTTAACTACTGTTTCTTCCTGACCCTGGGTTCCTGGAACCTCCACCTGAGGGAGTGACCCTTCCATTTATTGACGGGGGAAACTGACTTGCACCGTACACACCTCCTTTCTAATTCCTGACTCAGATGGTTCTGGTATATCACTTGGCCCCTGTGGCTATAGCGATTACTGTAGAGCAATACACCTCGTGTGTGATGCCCACCTTCCGGATTAGGAGGAACGGTCTATGGACCCACTCCTGTTCCCCAGTGGCCCTATAGGCCCTGCCTTGACTGGTTGGACAAACCAATGGTAGCACTGTCCTGCTGTCCAACTGTCCTGATACCGTTCAGCTGCTGATGTTTCCCAGCTTCTTCTGCCGTGCGTAGAGGTGCCAGCTTCCCGGGTGTGGCACCAGCAGGGCTGTCGTCTCGCGGACATCGAGAAATAATCAGGAATCACTGTCCAATCTGCTTCAACTTCCTTCACACGCGGACGGTGGACCCACGGGATGGTACCGGTAACTTTCACTGTCGTTGGAATAGACAGGAGAACAGTACGCTGCCCTCGCCAGGCCTCGCAGAATGGGGCGGTATGTTGACCCACACTCGGCTCCTGGTTCGATAGCGGCAACGGTTCCACCAGCACACAAGGCGTTCTAGCCTGGGTCCACCTGTTCAAAGACAAAAATCTGAGACAGTGATTGCACATCATGCTCAATATCTATAACATTTCTCGAAACAGCTGAAACCATTTCCGTTGTCTCTTCAGCACAGGATACTTCAGCTGCTTTTTCAACTCCTGAAGTTTTTTTCTTTCTCTAGCTGTAATTGCTTCTGTGGTTACTTCTTGCTGCACTGGAGCTGCACAAAGTACATCAGCACCAGCAAGTTCAATTTTTCCTGTTGATTTTTTCTGTTTCTGCTACTAGCACCTGCTTCACTTCCTTCTGTGACAGAACTCTTTCCTTCCTCTGATAAGGCACCAGAGTCCGAGATGAGGGTGCCTCCACCTTTGGTCTTTACTGCTGCAGTTGCTGCCATTCCTGTGAATTTCGCTTTAGTTGCTAGCTCTATGCTTCCAACCTTTTTTTCTTCTTCTCTCTTTTTTTTTTTTTTCCTTCTTCTTCTCGGGGGATCCACAGTTGACTCACTTTTCACAGTGTCATCCTCTGTTAACTCGGCCTTAGTGCGTTTTGATCCCAAAGTAAGCGCATCTTCCTTGTCATTCTGCAAAGATCCTTCAGTTGCAGTTACAAGCGTGACATCCTTCGGTTCATTACTTTCTGGAACATCAACTTCAACTTTCTTCCGTGCCTGCCCATCTCAAGGTATGGCTGGCATCTGCTACATCCATTTGGATGACATTCACTATGTTTTGATCAGGTGCTGAGACTTCAGCTACTCCCCTCTCCATAGATCTCTCAGCTACAGCTTGCTCTGTTGATGTTTTTAGGGCAGGGTCATCTTCTACTTCATTCATTGAAGGCCCCTCAATAACAACTGCATAAACATCTTGCATTCCTCTCTGCTCAGGAGCTTCAGTCCTGTCACCAATTGCAGAGGCTTTATCAGAATTTACCTCAACACATGTCGCAAGGGAATCTGAAGTATCTTCTACCTCAGAGTTGAAACCGACCTCATTCTCCACATTCTGCAGGATCTCCTTTAGTCCTGGCTGTACGGTGGCTGCGGCTTCCGCTTCCATAATTCTTCTGACTGTTCTGAAAAGATCTCCTCATGCACCTTCTCAGGAGGAAATTTCACTTCCACTATGCGCCCTCCTTCTCTGCAAAGACCTTCACACCAGCCTTGAGGGCTGCCTTCTCTATGGGGGCTTCTGTTTTCCTTTCCTTAAGAATAATATCACCTTCTGCTGTTTCTATAGAGGATGCCATCTTCTTTGCTTTGTGGAGTCCTCTGCCTCAACGTCTTTGCAAGAACCTCGCTCCACTCTTTCCTTGGCAATCTCTACCGCAGACTCTATATCCACCTTCTCTGCAAGAACTTCTGCTTCCACCTTCACATCTGGCTTCACTGTGATGGCCTCCACACAAACAGATGCATTTGATTCTTCTGCCTTTGTGAAAGGCTCCAAGTACTCCTTTAAGTCTGCTGTCCCAGCTTCCACACTCCTTGGGAGGAACTCCATTTCCACCTTTGGACACGGCCATCCGTTTCTTTTCTCCACACATGGATCTCAGTCTCTGCATTCTGCTTGTAGACCTCCACTTCCACCTTTTTGTGGGCAAGTCTTCTTCTACCGTCTCAGCACGGAGAGGTTCAAGTTTTTTCATTTACCATTGCCTTGCCTTTGCCTTGGCCTTGGCCTTGGCCTTGGCCTTGGCCTTGGCCTTGGCCTTGGCCTTGGCCTTGGCCTTGGCCTTTGCCTTTGCCTTTGCCTTTGCCTTTGCCTTTGCCTTTGCCTTTGCCTTTGCCTTTGCCTTTGCCTTTGCCTTTGCCTTTGCCTTTGCCTTTGCCTTTGCCTTTGCCTTTGCCTTTGCCTTTGGCTTTGCCTTGGCTTTGGCTTTGGCTTTGCCTTTGGAAATACTGGTTTCTGATTTCAACTACAACATTCTCTGTGCTTTCTGGTAGTAAGCCAAGTGCGGCATGTTCGGCCATACCTAGGTCACTGACTTCATTTGCTGCATTCTGCACTGGAACTGCAGTTATCTTGCTTTGGATAGGTGCCTCAAACACAAAAACTTCGGCACAGGGAGGCTCAGCTTCCTTTGCTGCCCCATCGGCCGCCCTATTCCCTTGGGTCACAGGTTCCTTTCCTCTCTGGTGCCCTTTGTAGTGCCTCACGGCTATCATCTCAGGGGTCCAAACGGCTCCCAACAGTTCTGCTAGCTGGTTTCGGCATTTCACATTGTGCCCATCTGATTTCAGCCACCAACATTCTTTCCATATAGCTTCATCCTCGTTAGTGTGAGGAAAGCATACTCAAAGTCTGTATAGATGTTTACAGTTCGTACATTGGCCAACCATAGTACTTGGGTGAGGCCACTAATACAGCTGTCTGAGCTGACGTTCCCAGATCCCATGGACATGCTTCAACTGTTTCATATCTCGCTAATCTCCTCCCATTCTGAACATAGCTGCTTTTATCGGAGAATGAAATTTGGGCTTGGAGCTTTGTAAGAAGATCTCGACCCAACAAAGGGATGGGGCACTCTGACATATTTAGGAATTGATGGGTCAGCGTTCGCCCCCAATCACGCATTCCATGGGCTGTAGAAAAGGTTTTACTTGACTGGTCCCTGTTGCCCCTGTAACTTTGATTGACTGCTTGCTGATTGCTGTAGTTGCCACTGGAACTACTGAATTCTCCATAAAATTGACCACTTGGTTCCCTATTTACATCTGGGCCATGAGTTCAGGGGAACCCTAAAGTGAACCTGGTCCTCCCTATTGCTGATTCTCAAAACTTTGCCAGCCCCATGAGTACTGGACCTCCTTGTCCGCTATTCCATCGGTCTGTATGATAGGAGTAGCGACTTTCACTGTTTCCTCTTCTTCCTCTGGTTCCTCTTCTTCCTTGGCTCGGTTCCCCTTGGTTCCAGTCTTCGCCCGTTCTCCTGTTTGGGCCATCCCTTTTCCAATCCAATGGCCTTCTCGGCTGCACAACGCACACTGGTTTCTCCCTAAACCAGTTTCCGCGCTCTCTGTCTCTTCCTTCAGTTGCACGTCCTCTTCCCTCAGTTGCACGTCCTCTTCCCTTCCTCATTTCCTCTTCTCCTTGTTGCTTCTCCCCTATAGCCAGTGCCAACATATTCAATTTCTTCTTTCTGTACTTCTCTCGTTTCCTTTCCTTTTCCTCATCTCTATTATCATATACACGCTGAGCAGTTGCTATCGTCCACTCCAATGAATGGCCTTCTAAACCACCCTTCTTCAGTATTTTCTTGCGGATATCTGGGGTTGATTGGGCTATGAAGGTAGTTTTTAATAATATCTCATTATTCCCCTCCTCTGGGTTTAGGGGTGTCCAGATTCGAAATGCCTCCTTCAGTCTTTCCAGGAACATGGCAGGACTTTCATCAGGCTTCTGGATAATTTCAGAAACTTTTGCCATATTGGTGGGCTTTCGGGCATCCCTAATGAGCCCTTGGATCAAAGTGCTCCTATAAGATTTGAGCTTCTGCCTGGCATCTGCCTCATTGTAATCCCAGTTGGGATCTGTGAGGGGATATTGAAGCAATCTTTCTCCCTCGTCTACTTTGTCGTCTGCCAGAAGGCGACGAGCCTCAGTACGTACTCTCTGCACTTCTTCGCTTGTTTGCAATGTCTGCTGGCAATCTTCCCAAGTAGGGGTAGTATTCAGGTCAGTGGTAGAAAGTGGGATATGCTGGAAAGTACTAGTTCTGGGCAGGGGTTCCCCTTCCCGTGGGGCAGGCCCAGGCGCATCCCATGCCTGGCGGAGCGGCATTAAATTAGACGTTATTCCCTTCACTCTTTCCATTTCTTTTAGTCTCCGCTGTTCCTCATAATTTAGCACCAGCTCGCTTGTGCTCAGGAAGGCTCTTAAATACTCCTCAGATTCTTTAATTTTTATCTGAGCCAGCCTCAAAAGCCCATCAGACCCACCTGCAGCAGCCTGCCACCTCTTCATGATCAGCCTAGCCCTTTGGTAATTTACTGCAGTGTTCTCTGGGGTTCTGGCATGGATGTCAGGGGTACATGGCAAATCCTCTGGTTGTTGGTTTAACTCATGGGTGGGATACACACTTCTCTTAGGCGTTTGAAGAACTGCCTTGGGGTCTGTTGCCTCTGTCTCTCCTCCTTGTTCCTCTACTGCCCTTGGAGCCTGGCCTCGCGGCGGTTGACTCGGTGGGGGTTGGAATGGAGCACTGGGAACATAAGGGGTTGTCTGCTGAACAATGTCTACATCTGTTCTGTCGAGATCACTTGCTACTTGCAACTGTGCTTTCTCTCCAGAGCATGGCATTATCTTCTTTTTGCATTGTTCCTTCGGGTTCTGGTCTATACACCCTTTCCATATATTTACATATGGAATCTGATCCAAACGTGTTTGGATTACTGCTGCCCACAGTGGGTTCACTTTCACAGGATCAAAGGATCCTTCAGATGGCCATCCGGTGTCTAGTGTTGGCCAATCCACTTCACAAAGACTTCTCATCTTTTCCTTGTCTAGCTTGATATCATAGTCATTGCCTTTGTTAGCTAACTTCCAGTTGTTCAAAATGCACTGGAGCGGGGTCAGTGGGGTTGAAAAACCTCCCCCCATTTCCCGCGCCTTCAAACGTGCTTGCACACACACACTCGCACCCGGGGTTCGTGGCCTGGGCAGTCTCCTGCACACAGGAATCTCACTACTTGCCAGTCCCGTCTCTGCCAAGGCAGAGATCCACACTCAGTTTTGGGTTTCCTCTACGGTCCCCCACTCATACACTCTTTACAACCGCACAGGCGCCTCACACACCACCTTCCCAACCTATCTCTGGTTCCCTTCTGGACGTTTCACCTACGTCCAACCCTTTTTCCTCCTTTGGGAGCAGCGTTGGGTCACGTCTTATACCTGTGCGTGCCCACTAGCCCTCTCCCAGTTTCTAAGACATCCAAGACGTCCTAGTTCCCTTTCCTCTTTTGAGAGCAGCGTTGGGTCACGTCTTATACCTGTGCGTGCCCACTAGCCCTCTCCCAGTTTCTAAGACATCCAAGACGTCCCAGTTCCCTTCTGGGTGTTCAAAACGTCCACCCTTACCCTAGGGAGTGGCTTTCAGTTGTCTCATGGACTGATCGGGTCCACTCGTACAAACCTATACCACCTCCCAGAAGAATGATCAATTCTTCTTTCCCTATCCCCTCTCCCAGGGGGATTCCTTACTTACCCTTCCCGCGGGTTGCCCTTCAGCGCTGCTCCTTCTCCTGTTCCTTGTGTCTGTTCCTTCGCGGCCAGGCAGTGGCCACAGAAACGGCTTTCAGTTTCCCAGTCAAAGGTAGCCTGGCGTGCACAGAAACTTTCAAGTGTTTACAGCGACCACAAGCCAGACCAGAAAAGGCACAGACCTGCCTTCATGTCAGCATCCAACACTCAAAGAGCCCTGGCCCACCCAGGGACGCCAAATGTAAGACCATAATGGGCTCTTGAGCTCTTGAGCGGTGGATTCAGGAACACGAAGAGGCAAAACACCATGCAGGGTTCAGCAGGATTTATTTTGAGTTACATATGTAAAGCAAAAGGCACAATCCAAAAGTTGGACTGAGCACTGAGAGACTGGCGCGTACTGCTTATAAAGACAATACAGAAACCGAAAATAGAAACCGAAAATTGGCTCAAGGTTCACATGTTCCTTAGGAGTACAACCTCCCAAAGCCTCCCCAACTCGCTCTCCCCAGTCTGGGAATGTGTACCTGGCGAGCTTTGAATGTACTTGGCAGACTTCCCAGAAATATAGCAACATCACCTAGCTTGTCAGCACACAGATCCGCTATTGTATGCTATTCATAGGGCATGTGTGTGTGCCTAATCAGCAAGAAAGCATAACTTCAGTTAACCGGCAATAATACTTATTGCATTAGATAGGAAATACAAAAGCATAAATCAATAATACCCATGCAGGGGGATGAGTCTACTAACTAGGAAATACCTTACATCTTAATGGACTGAATACAATATTAATACAGGTGGCAGGAGCCAACTCCAGCTGCATTCCTCCTGTCTGCTCAGAAAGCGCATGCATCCCGTCCAAGGCTGAGAGCCCCCCTTGCTCACACAACTCAGAGCTGCCCCTCTCCCAAAGACCCATAGGAACAATACACAAATATAAATCAATACATACCAATACATGTAATGGATACACAACTCCAACAAGCCTGATGCCTCCAGTATGATCAATCAACAAGACCAGCTCTTAAGCCCATTAAAGGCTAACCACAATTAACGGCATATTCCTTAAAAGGGGCTTTCCGTCCCCCTCTCTCGTGATGGTGTTTCTATGGTAACAGCCAAGGTGCTATTTCTGTATTAACAGGC
Source organism: Lacerta agilis (assembly GCF_009819535.1). Classification (NCBI taxonomy): domain Eukaryota; kingdom Metazoa; phylum Chordata; class Lepidosauria; order Squamata; family Lacertidae; genus Lacerta; species Lacerta agilis. Next base: position 107,292,329 of record NC_046313.1, read on the forward strand.
CATTGTTTAATTCCAGACCGTACACCGTTATCAAAACTTTGAAGCTGCTGGCTAGTTTTGGCTGATTTCCCAGAAATAGTTGAAGAAGCAACATTAGGCACATTCCTTTTCCAAGGTCTCTGCCTCTAAGAGACTGTCTCTCTTAATATTCAGCAATACAGAAAAATTATATATTTTAAACAGGTTAGAAAAGCAATTAAGGCATTTATAATCAATATGGGATATTTAGCTATTTGAACTGTCCCCTTCACCATGGGCCACCCGAATGAAGTTCACAGACCACAGTTCAGGAAGCCCTGCGCTAACCTATTAGGAATAGAGGAGCAGCTGTATATTATGAAATGGCAGTTCTGTGGGGGGGGGGAGAGAGGGGCAAAATGAAGTTCTGATTGTGTTTTTCCTCACAGAACAGACCCCCCTCAAGTCCAGGGTTTCTTAAAATTACTTTGCAGCACCACAATCTGGAGGGACAATGGTTACCTACTCTAGTTTAAAGCTCAGCCTACTCTGGAGGACGCGGGTGGCACTGTGGGTTAAACCACAGAGCCTAGGGCTTGCCGATAAGAACGTCGGCGGTTCAAATCCCCGCCATGGGGTGAGCTCCCATTGCTTGGTCCCTGCTCCTGCCAACCTAGCAGTTTGAAAGCATGTCAAAGTGCAAGTAGATAAATAGGTACCACTCTGGTGGGAAGGTAAATGGCGTTTCCGTGCGCTGCTCTGGTTTGCCAGAAGTGTCTTAGTCATGCTAGCCACATGACCCGGAAGCTGTACGCTGGCTCCCTCAGCCAGTAAAGCGAGATGAGCGCCGCAACCCCAGTCGTCCGCGGCTGCACCTAATGGTCAGGGGTCCCTTTACCTTTACCTTACTCTGGAGTTTCCTTAGGGTGCCTCTAGGCAGGAGTCTGCTGTGAGATTGGTGCCTCTTGTGGTTGCAGGACTTTCGCAGTACCCACAGGATATCGTTGGCCAGTCCATATTCACCCCCCACCCTTTTAATCCATATTTGCCCTTTCCAAGGAAAATCCCATAGAATCTGTTGCCAGCATATGCAATACTCTACCACCATGTTTGTAGCATTAAGCTCTCTTCTGGAAGAGCCCGTACCTTTTCACTTTGACTTTCAGTTCAGTAAAAGGAATGCTGTTGTAGGTGTAGCTGCTGCAAAAAATTTTCTGAGCACATCTGAAGTTAGCCACGGACCGAAGGAATCTATCGACACATCTGGTTGGCGAAACTACCCCATGGTGTCTCCCTAACCCAGGGATAGGCAACCTAAGGCCCGGGGGCCAGATGCGGCCCAATCGCCTTCTCAATCCGGCCCACGTATGGTCTGGGAATCAGCGTTTTTTACATGGGTAGAATGTGTCCTTTTATTTAAAATGCACCTCTGGGTTATTTGTGGGGCCTGCCTGGTGTTTTTACATGAGTAGAATGTGTGCTCTTATTTAAAATGCATCTCTGGGTTATTTGTGGGGCATAGGAATTCGTTCATATTTTTTTTCAAAATATAGTCCGGCCTACCACATGGTCTGAGGGACGGTGGACAGGCTCACGGCTGAAAAAGGATGCTGACCCCTGCCTTAACCCGTGGAATCCGGCACCCATAGACACCCCGCCGCAGTGCCTTTCAGGTTGCAGCGTGCAGAGCAGCTCAGCAACTGATGCCGACAAATGGGCATCTGCAACAAAATGTTGCAGTGCAGCCACAACAACACCTCATGGAAGTGCTTCTTTTCAGGGGTAACAGCTAGCCTTTGACGGGAGCATGGTACTGCTTTGTGGGCTCACGGCGGAACAGGGGAGCTCACACGACACGGCTGCGGTATACGACATTGCATTAAGTTGCAGAACAACCACTGCAGCGTAAAAAACTTGTAAACATCTCAATAATAATAATAATAATAATAATAATAATAATAATAATAATAATAATAATAATAATTTATTTATACCCCGCCCATCTGACTGGGTCTCCCCAGCCACTCTGGGCGGCTTCCAACAGAAAATTAAAATACAATAGGCCTACAAGCAAATGGAAAGAGGCAGATTCTCTTAAGTCTGCAGGGGAGGGGAAGGGAATGGAGCCAGTCGAACTGAAACAGCAATAGAATAATGCAAAGGAACTCTCACTATCCCCTACACAAATGGGAGATATTGGTGAGAAGAGTTTTAACCAACAAACAGGGTTGGAGAAAGATGTTGATGTTCTCCTCCTCCTCCTCCTCCTCCTCCTCCTCCTCCTCGTCCCATCAGGCCTACCCAGCATGGTCAATGTTCAGGGATGATGGGAAATGGAGCCCCAGAACATCTGAAGGGCTGAAGGCCTCCCAGCATTTCTGCAAAGGGACTGTGCCTTCCCTCAGGGCTGGGGAGGCAGAGAAAAAGGAGGTGGAGGTCTCTGTTGGCTTCAGATTAAATGTTTTGCCTTGCAGGAGTCCTGCCACACCACAGTCAGGGGAAGGACTGACCCCGCCCTGAGCGAACGCACTGCCGAAGCCACCCATTTTTGCACTGTTCTGCCAGCAACACCAAACCCATGGCAAGGTTGTGCCTGCATGAAAAGCTCAAGGAGAACACGCCTCTACGAATCCTTTCACAGACACGGAAGAAAGGTAGATCTCCGCGACTGAAACATAAGGGAGCTTTTGGCTCTTATAAATGCATGAGGTTGAGGTCAAGCAGGGGGCCTTTGTATTAAATTGCACCTGCCCCCCCCATGAAAAACATCATTTCAGTGTGATCCTATATCAAAACAAGCATTTCTTAACACAAGATTGCACCTTGCTATATGTTAGAACACCTAAGTAAAAATAATAATCGGTTGCCAGTTCAGTTCTTGGTGAATTTAAGGCGCTCTTGCTGGTGGTGGTCGAAGCCCTAAATGACTTAGGCCCCAAATATCTGAGAGGTTGCCTGCTTCCCTGAAAGACCCTCTTGGGCAGGGATCTCCAAAATCGACTCTCCATATGTTTTGGAATTCCCATCATCCCTGGCCACTGGTCCTGTTAGCAAGGGATGATGCGAATTGTAGTCCCAAAACATCTGAAGGGCCAAGTTTGGGGATGCCTGCTCTTGGGTGTTAGGATCAGAAGAGAGGGTATTTCCACTGCCCACAGATGTTCAGGGAGGGGGCTTTTTCTGTGGCAGCCTCAAACATCGGTGCCAACTCCCTGGGTGCATGAGCACCCACAAAGTGAAGGGGCCGGGCACCTACAAGTTTTGGTGCCAGGGCCATGCATGCTGCATGGCACCCACGGCCCCGGGCACCCACAGCTGGCACTCCTGGCATCAAAGTTGTGGAGTTTCCTCCCCACAGAGGTGTGTCTGGCCCCTTCAGAGAGGTTACCCTGGCCTTTGACACCCATTTAAATCATTCCAACCCATCCTGGGACCTGCCAGTAAAGGGCAGGGAATGAATTTAATGTAACAACATGAAATGTCTGCAGTGTTTTCCTCCACACAAATGGGCCAAATCGCATGTCACAGTATAAACGTTGTGGGGGAAAAAGATGATCAACCTGGCTGCTTTCATCTTGGAGAAAAAGCAGCAGCTAGGCCTCAATCTAGAATTTGTTCCCCCTCGATCCTGAGCCAGCGGCCGCCTCAGCCAACGTGCATCAAGGATACTTCTGTTTAAATATCTACCCCAATTTAGAATGGGAGGGCTCAGGTTACGTGAAAGGAGATGGGGACCGTTTGATTCAGGGGGTGAGTGTCCAAGGCTCAAAATCAGGTTGCAATGCATGTGTTCTTATTCTTTATTTACATTAATGCCATTGGTGCGCACATGAAACTTTGCACAGAATGGTTCCTCGGTGCTAAGGACCATCATTCCTCCCTTCCCATTTGCAACCAGCCCAGGGGGGGCTCATGGCCCTGGCACTCGGCTTCCTGTTCCTGCTCCGCCTCAATGTTGTTGCCACTTTCTCTGGCTCCCCCTGCTGCTGGCCTCCCTCCCTCCCTCCCCAATGAGCATCGGCTGCTGCCAGATTCCTTCCCCGCCAGATTTCTGGCCCTGCGCTCCGTTAAAAGGGCTGCGGTTATTATGGATGGGCATTGCCAGAGAAGGATGGGGGGGTTGGGTGCTGAAGGAGGTGAGTTTTATGCCCCTCCCTGGAGACAGCTGACATCGAAGTGGGCGAGGACTTAACAAGAGAATTTAGAATTATCCATATATATATATATATATATGTGTGTATAGCTGATCGCCGAAGAATTGATGCTTTTGAATTATGGTGCTGGAGGAGACTCTTGAGAGTCCCATACACTGCAAGAAGATCAAACCTATCCATTCTCAAAGAAATCAGCCCTGAGTGCTCACTAGAAGGACAGATCCTGAAGTTGAGGCTCCAGTACTTTGGCCACCTCATGAGAAGAGAAGACTCCCTGGAAAAGACCCTGATGTTGGGAAAGATGGAGGGCACAAGGAGAAGGGGACGACCGAGGACGAGATGGTTGGACAGTGTTCTCGAAGCGACTGGCATGAGTTTGGCCAAACTGCGAGAGGCAGTGAAGGATAGGCGTGCCTGGCGTGCTCTGGTCCATGGGGTCACGAAGAGTCGGACACGACTGAACGACTGAACAACAACATATATATCTGTGTGTGTCTGTCTGTCTGTCTGTCTGTCTGTCTGTCTGTGTGTATTTGTTGTTGTTGTTGTTGTTCAGTCGTGTCCGACTCTTCGTGACCCCATGGACCAGAGCACGCCAGGCACATCTATCTTTCACTGCCTCTCCCGCAGTTTGGCCAAACTCATGCTAGTTATACACACACACACACACACACACACACATATATATAAACACCAGTGCTTTTTTCTGGGAGGACACTTACTGTAACAACGTTATGCTGAGTACCGGCACCTATTTTTCTAGAGAGAAAAAAAAGCACTGATATGTATTTTTTTAAAACATCAATTTTATTTTTGCACTTTCTATTTTACATAAACAAATGAATTAAACATATAATCCCCTTTTACTTCCCTCCCCTCCCCATTGTGGATCTTAATATAATGATTCCCCTCCCCCTCTGCCTTTCTCTCATAACTCTATAAATTCTTTATCCATCCCTAGTTCAAATTTTTACTACATGTTTTCTGTCAATCCTGCCAATGTATGTAGTTGTTTACAGATAAATTATAAACTTTCCCCCATTCTTTATTAAAAACCTCCTCTTCCTGGTTTCTAATTCTTCCTGTTAAGTTTTGCCAACTCAGCATAGTTCATCAGTTTTGTCTGCCACTCTTTGGTCAGAGTTGTACCATCTTTCTATTTCTAGGTTAACGGAGTCCGCGCAGCGTACATAAATAGTTTCGTCTCATCTTTTGGGATTTCTGGTCCTATAATACCTAAAAGAATAGCTTCTGGTTTCTTAGGAAAATATACTTTCAGCATTTTTCCCCCAGTACATTATATATCAATGATCATAATCGTAACTCTGGGCAGCTTCCAGCATATATTGAAACATTAAATATTAAACACTTCCCTCAGATTGAGGAGGCTACTTTTTAGTTTATATTATTATTATTATTATTATTATTATTAAATTTATATACTGCTCTATACCCGCAGGTCTCAGGGTGGTTCACAGGTTAAAATCAGAATATAAAACCATAAAACACAATCAAAACAAAACAACAACAACAACAACAACAACAACCCAATAACCACTACCCCAAAACACATTTTAAAATGGCATAGGATGTCCATCAAATCAACCAAAGGCCTGCTTAAAGAGGCACGCTTTTGCCTGGCACCAGGTAGGCATTTAAATTTAATTGCATTCAAATCCCCTGTTTTTGTAAGCTCGAGGTGGCTTACGTTGTTCACATTTAATACTGTATACTGTGTACAGTTTTACTGTGTATACTGTGTTAGCCGGGGAGGACGGGGTAGAAATAAAAATTTAGTATTATCGATCCCCGCAACACCTCTGCAAGGTACGTTAGGCTGGCCTCCTGACCAAAAGCCGGTAGAAAGGGAGTTTTGTGAGTTCCCCTCTGGTTATGTTTATGCTTCTACTGGCACCATCCCACCATCCTTCTTTCCTTATTTTTCCCCCTTCTCCGCAGTGAATGTGACCCTGGATCCCGGCACAGCTCATGCCAACCTCATCCTCTCCCAGGACCTGAAGAGAGTAAGATGGGGATGCAGGACACAGGACCTGCCCGACAACCCTTCACGATTCGACTGGGAGCCCTTTGTGCTGGGCCAAGAGAAGCTCGCTTCCGGAAGACACTGGTGGGAGGTGGAAGTGGAAGAGGTGACGCCGCAGGCCATGCGGGCTTCGCAAGAACCGTCCGTCAGGAGGAAAGGAGAGTCTCGTCCAAATGAAAGGCAATGGGAGTTGAAAGAAAACATGGAGGTCTGGGCAGTGGGAGTTGCCAGAGAGTCCGTCGTGAGGAAAGGAAAGGTCAATTTCAATCCCAACGGGGGAATCTGGGCTGTGGGCAAGGCCCTGCCAGACTCACTGAGGACGCCATTGTCTCCTTATCGGCTCACGGCGTTTACATCCTCTGAGAGGACCCTCTTGATCTTGAGATACGAGCCCAGGAAGATCCGGGTGTACCTGGACTACGAAGGAGGTCGTGTGGATTTCTTTGACGCAGATACAGATGACTTGATATTCACTTTCCCTGCAGCCTCATTCTCCGGGGAGAGGATATGTCCCTTTTTCGGGGTGTATTGGGGAGTCAGACTGAGCTGCTGAAATCTCAAATTCCCCAAGCTCAACCCAATGGCCGAGTGCCAAATTCTGAACTGTGAGTGCTCTTTGCGACCAGCCGCACATGAGGGATAAAAGGGAAATGGATTTTTGACCGATGCAGATGACAAGAACAGGACAGCTTTCCTCCATCACACTCCTCTTCCTTGCTTTGCTTAACACCTAAGTTCTGGTGGACTCAAAACCTTTTACGATTTTACTTTCTGGTTTTATATGTTGCAGTAAACCACTGTGACATTTTTTTAATGATACAGCAGCATATAAATATTTATATCAATAGCTAAATAAATAAAAGCTTGCTCACTAGTTTGAGGCTGTTGGGTTGGCCATAATAATGTTAAACTAAGGTGGCTGTAAGGAGACAGTTACCATATTATGGTGAAGGAAAGATCTAAACTCATTTATTTCAAGTACAGTCGTACCTTGGTTTTTGAACAGCTTAGTTCTCAAATGTTTTGGCTCCCGAACACCGCAAACCCAGAAGTGAGTGTTCCGGTTTCCGAACGCTCTTTTGGAAGTTGAACGTCCAACGGGGCTTCCGATTGGCTGCAGGAACAACCGTTTGCCTCCCAGAGTGGAATTAGTCATAGAATCCTAGAGTTGGAAGAGACCACAAGGGCCATCCAGTCCAACCCCCTGCCAAGCAGGAAACACCATCAAAGCATTCCTGACAGATGGCTGTCAAGCCTCTGCTTAAAAACCTCCAAAGAAGGAGACTCCACCACACTCCTTGGCAGCAAATTCCACTGCCGAACAGCTCTCACTGTCAGGTAGTTCTTCCTAATGTTTAGGTGGAATCTTCTTTCTATGTCAGCAGTATGTCAGCAGGAATCCCCAAGAAAATGGCATGGCAGACAAGGTCAAGCAACACATTTTATTTTCTGTTTCTCCTTCTATAGACATACAAATTAAGACATGGCTGAACTTCAGTCAAACTTGACACTTCTGATCGCAATGTCTCCCTCGACTGAGAATATTTTTGCAGAATTCACCCCAAGCCGATTAGGGAACTTGACTTCCTGGTCTCCATTGATCTTTACAGTCACTTCCTCGCCATCAAAGGACAAACAGATCTGTGAAGAAGAGGAGTCAAGGAGTTAGGGTCATGGGTTGTTCCTTGGAAAGAGGCAATTAGGTGCTTCCAAGAGATTATGGCCCAAACAGGAGTGGATTAATGGAGGGAAATAAACAAACTTCTACCACCCTTGCAATTACATTTCCTCACCAATTTTGTTTTGGGGGGGGCGGTTCTGTTAGGGCACTTCAGCCTGAAACTATGACCCTCATCATTTGGCTGTAGAAGTTAAGGTTGGGGAGAGAAATTCAGAGTTGTAGCCAATGCTAGTTCTACTTAGGATTAGGAGCCCTGAATCAATAGGCATGGAAAAATTGAGCTCATTCATTTCAATGGGTCTACTGTAAACAGAACATGGATGCAACCCTCTTTTTAAACATTTTAATGAAAAAAACCAGCTAACTGATGCTTTTCACACTAAAACACATCTATCCTTTCTCTCCCTCTAGTGGTGCAGCAATAAAATTGCGAGAACGTTTGAAAAGCTAAGCAGGGTCTGGTATGGTTTCCAATTGGATGGGGAACCATGTGTTGAGATACCTGCATTGCAAGGGGTTGGACTTCCAATTCTATGATTGTATTCATACCTACTTAGAAATAAGAGCCACTAGGTTCAATGGGACTTTCTTCCAGGTAAGTGTTAGCGGGTTGGACTTAAGATGACCTTTGGGTCCCTTCCAACTCTGATTCAAAACCCACCCTTTTCCAAACCTTGTGATTCAGTTCTCCAGATGAACAAGGTATACCAAAAAAATGAATGCATTACAGGAAAGTACATCATTATATTGGGGAAAACTGCTTGCAAAAAAGGGGGTAAATGAGCCAAGACTACATACAAAAACCATGTGCGCTGCAAGAAGGGCATGCTAAAAACTGCTGTCAAATTTTCCTAACGCTGCAGAAATGTAGAGAACTGAAGTTAAAATTGGGAAAAAATGAGAAATGGATAAACCAAAAGTGACAGATTTCATCCCTAGCTGGAAGCCATGATATAGCGGTTTCCTACCCCCAAAAAGCTCCTATCTGTACAACTATCTGACTTTTAGAAGACATCTGAAGGCAGCCCTGTTTAGGGAAGCTTTTAATATTTGATGAAATATTTTATTTTAATATTTTGCTGGAAGTCGCTCAGAGTGGTTGGGAAACCCAGCCAGATAGTTAGGGTATAATTAATTATTATTATTATTATTATTAATACCCCAACTATCTGGCTGGGTTTCCCCAGCCACTCTGAGCTACTTCTAGCAAAATATTAAAATACAATAATTCATCAAATATTAAAAGCTTCCCGAAACAAGGCTGCCTTCAGATGTCTTCTAAAAGTCAGATAATTGTTTATTTGACATCTGGTGGGAGGGCGTTCTACAGGGTGGGCACCATCACCAAGAAGGCCCTCTGCCTGGTTCCCTGTAACCTCACTTCTCGCAGTGAGGGAACCGCCAGATGGCCCTCGGAGCTGGACCTCAGTGTCCGGGCTGAACGATGGGGGTGGAGACGCTCCTTCAGATATACTGGACCAAGGCTGTTTAGGGCTTTAAAGGTCAGCATGAAAACTCTGAATTGTGGCCGGAAACATACTGGGACCCAATGTATTGAACTCAGGGGCTGGAGGGCATAGCCAGAGAGCAACTTCCTCCTTTTCTCCAAGGCGAAGTGCAGAGGATCAGCTGGAAGTCTCTCCTCATGTACTTCAGCTGATCCATATAACCAAGCAAGCAGCCCAGCAGCAGCAATCTCTTCTCTCCAAGAACATTGTTCATACTAAAGCAGTGGGGAGTGGAGAGAAAAATATTGCCTCCAATCAAAGCAGTCTTCCCAAACTTGGTGCCCTCTAGATGCTATAGACTAGAATTTTCATCAGCACCAACAGATGCACGTAGCTTATTTCCAACTGAAAGCTATGCCGCAACCCAGGGCTAAATGCCTCTGGGAGTCAGGTTTCCCTCAGGATTGATCCCTGTTTTTTATTCCCTTTTAATATACTGCTGCAGCCATTAAGAGGGTCTAGAATGCACAAGATGCCTACAGCAAGAGTCACACTCAGTCCTAAGACGGTTGGAGGATGGATGGCGGCTAACAGATTGAGGCTGAATCCTGACAAGATAAGAAGTACTGTTTTGGGGGGACATGGGTTGGGTGGGTGTGGGGGACCTTTAAAGCCCTAAACGGCCTTGGCCCAGTATACCTGAAGGAGCGTCTCCACCCCCATCGTTCAACCCGGACACAGGTCCAGTGCCGAGGGCCTTGTGGCAGTTCTCTCCCTGTGAGAAGCAAAGTTACAGGGAACCAGGCAAGAGGGCCTTCTCGGTGGTGGCGCTTGCCCTGTGGAACGCCCTCCCATCAAATGTCAAAGAAATTAACAACTATTTGATGTTTAGAATACATCTGAAGGCAGCCCTGTTTAGGGAAGTTTTTAATGACTTAAGTTTTAATGTATTTTTAATCTTTGGTTGGAAGCCACCCAGAGTGGCTGGGGAAACCCAGCCAGATGGGCAGGGTATAAGTAAAAAATTATTATTATTATTATTATTATTATTATTATTATTATTATTAATTATGTGCCAAAATGAAGAGAGAGAGATTCACCACAAATGATCATACTTCACTTTAGAATACCCTCAAAAAGGCAGAAGCAGCACAAGAGATTTATTTCATTGCATTCCTATCTGGTTAGCAGCCCTTCTGAGGATCCCATAGCCCAGGGGAAAGAGGAACCACATCACATGGAGAAGATCCTGGGTTCAATTTTTCAGCATCTCCAGGTAGCCTCTCCCTGAAACCCAAGAGAGTCACTGCCAGTCAGTGACAGCAGTGCTGAGAGAGATGGACCGAAGATCCAACTTATTTACAACCTCCCAGTGCCCAAGGAGCCCCCAAATCCAGGAATGACAACTGCCTCTCCTTGAAGTTATATACGAAAAAGATACCCCTGTGTTGCAAACTTCAAGCAGGATATGAAAAAAGGCAACACGTGGACCAAATAATGTAGGGCAAAATATTTCTTTATAATGTCAAATAATATGCAGCGAAATTTCTTTATAATGTCAAATAATATGCAGCGAAGACACTGTTTCGGTGTAATCTTCAGTTCATAACTATAAAGAATAACAAAACAGAATATATACATCTAATCAATCATATGAAGGATCATATAAAGGATAATGCTCAGCATCAACAAGAGTCCATATTGTCCAAAATGATATTCAGAAAAATAAAATAATAAAATAAAATAAAAAAATTTATCGCATAAGCATTCAGATTCAGACTTGCTGTTATAAAGAAATTTCGCTGCATATTATCTGACATTATAAAGAAATATTTTGCCCTACATTATTTGGTCCACGTGTTGCCTTTTTTCATATTTTCCTTGAAGTTATGGTGGTGCGGAGACTATTCGTGCTCACCTTGGTGTCTTCTCCCTGCTGGAAAGGGAACGCCGACTCCCGCAGCTCTGAGTCCCACTGCCCATTCGTCTTTGAGTTACACACGATGGTGTTAACGTCTCCGTGACTATCAAAGCGAGGATTGAAGTGGAGGATCATGTCTGAATCATTGTGCCCCAAGTTGAGGGCAAAGCTGGAAAGAGGGGAGGACCACATCAGTCAAACACTGACAAGGTGGATTAGCAGGAGCTGGCGGAGACAAAGACTAACGGTTCTATTGTTATGGTGATATTGGAAGTAGGATACTGTTGCGGATTGACAAGAACCCAGCCTGGGCTTGCAACTTGGCAAAAGTCTTTGTCTTTGCAAAGCCCCGTTTGGCAGTGGTGTAGCATGGGGGCAGTTACCCGGGGTGCAAATTTCAACACCCAATGCTGCCTCAATACAGTTGCGTGCTTCCATTGCTGGGCTCCGTTGAAAACAGCTTCTCCATGTGAACCAGGAACTGACCTCTTCAGACAAACAACTTTTATCTCTGCGGCTGCGATCTCCTGAGTGATGCAGATGCCGTTAGGCAGTTGAATGTGCATGTGTACTCCATCCATTTACCTCCCTCTCACCCCCTCCATATAGCCCCGGGCACTGCCAACCCACGCTAAGCCACTGCCTGCTGCTGAAGGTATTTGACGGCATCTTTCAAGTCTATTAACAGACTGGTGGTGGTTGTGGTGACCATGGAACCGTTTAACTTGCTTGCACTAAGAGGTGTCGGATAATGATTAATGGGAAGGTATGTAACCTCCCCCCCAAAAACTATGCTCTGACTTCACTGTCAGAACAAATGCTCAGTATAGAGCAGGCATTGTATAAGCACTGGCGAACGAAGCCGCTTGGCCACCCAGAGTGGCAAACCCGAGGGCACCCCCCGTGTAGCGCACGTGCGCAGCTCTGGAAAAAGGAAAGCGTGCGCCAAGCAGGTTTTCGAGCAAGCCGTCGGCACGCGCTTTTTACTGGGCAGTGGGGCTCAGCTTGGGCGTCGCGGGGGGCGCACCGAGTGTCACCCCCCTCCAGGGTGGCACCCGGGGCGGACTGCCCCCAACGCACCCACCTTGCTCCGCCCCTGTGTATAAGCTCCATGTAAGCTTTGAAAAGCAGGATGAACACTTAATGAACAGTTCATCTGGAGGAGCCCATAAATGCACACAAAAATAGCATCTAATAATTTTTAAGGAAAGTTAAGCTAAGCATCCTTCAGTAGCATCCAGTGGCTGGTCAGATTACCGATTAAAAAAAATACGGTTGTACTGCATCTTTTACCTTATCATTCCAATAATGTATTGGTTGCTCCAACCGCATGGCTCTCATAAACCATGATTGAGTTCCTATACCAATAATTTAGGCACTTTCACCACTTGGTAACCAAGCTAAGTTTTACTGCCTGTGCAACTTTTCTGAAGCACATGAATCTGACTTTTGGAGAGTTTGTACGGTAAGTAAACCATTTATAACGTAACAAACGTGTGGTCTTTTTTATGCTGGGGGAAGAAACTTTGGAAAGAATTTTTTTAAGGGGATATTTTGGAGAGGCGTTTTTAAAAAAAATGCAGCCTGTATTTCCACGCTCTGCTTTGCTGCATATTTTGTGAATCTCTGCTGACCAAAGAGCACTTGCCCCTTGGCATTCAGGAATTCTCCTTTCTATAGGTTTTTTTTTGCACCAACAAAAATAGGCCAGCCCACCTTTAACAACACAAACCTCTTGGCCTCTGGTGGCACTTTCCCCTTCACTTTGATGCATTCGCCAGGCTTGATTGACAAGTGGGAAAAAACCATTCGCTGGAGGAAAGGCAGAAACAAAGAGCATTAGAATGCACACAGGTAACTTCTCCGCTATCATTCCTCTCTGGAAAGAGGAACCCTTTCTATTCGAGTTTCTCTTGGAAGAAACTCCCTGTGAATGTTTGCAGTTCCCAGAAATGGCCCAAATCAATCTAAGATTGTCCCCGCCCTCCACCCGTGGCTTGGCCTGTCTATTATTGAACACACAAACCCTTACACATGCCCACAGTTCATTGGGTTCCAGAATTAGATATCCACCTATTCCGAATGAAGGAGACATGTAACAGGCTGCTTTCTGTGAGCAAGTGGGGGCAGTGGCCATTATTTCCGTTGATGCCCATATCATGTTCTGGTCCAGTCTGTTTCTAGTCGTTCAGATGTGGCGGCCATTTTGCATTATGCCATGCTGCTCCACCGCCGCCATCTTGTATTGCGCCACAATTCCACAGGCACCATTTTGCATTATCCCCAACGCCACGACAACAGCCATGTTATGACTGCCGCCCACACTCCCAAAAAGGTTAGGAAACCGCTTCTCCCCAGGAAACCTGGGAACTGTAATTCTGCAAGCATGGAGGGGGAAGGGAGAAGGAACCAGAGATACAACCAGAGAAGTAGGTCACATCTGTATTATACTTTTAAAACACTCATACCACTTTAAAACAGCTATGTTCCCAAAAATTCCTGGGAACTGTAGAGGGTGCCGAGAGTTGTTAAAGTCTTAACAATCCACAGTTCCCAGTATTCTTTGCGGGAAACCAAGTACAGTGGTACCTTGGTTCTCAAATTTAATCCGTTCCGGAAGTTGGTTCCAAAACCAAAGCGTTTCAAAACCAAGGTGCGCTTTCCCATAGAAAGTAATGCAAAACGGATTAATCCGTTCCAGACTTTTAAAAACAACCCCTAAAACAACAAGTTAACATGAATTTTACTATCTAATGAGACCATTGATCCATAAAATGAAAGCAATAAACAATGTCCTGCAGTCACACAATCAATCAGAGGCTGAACTGGGTTCCACACAGTCAGAAAAACGAAACAAAAAAGCCGCAAAAACAAAAAATGCTAAATAAATAGCAAAAACAGACAGACATCAGCGTTAACACTCAAAACAAAAACGTGGCACAGTCGGCTTCTGAAAAAAGTTTGCAAACCGGAACACTTACTTCAGGTTTGCAGTGTTTGGTTCCAAGTTGTTTGAGTACCAAGGCGTTTTGAGAACCAAGGTACCACTGTATATGAGTGATTAAATCTATGGTTTGGACCTGATCACTGACAAAGTGTTGTTGTCGTTCAGTCATGTCCGACTCTTCGTGACCCCATGGACCAGAGTACGCCAGGCACCCCTATCCTCCACTGCCTCTCGCCGTTTGGCCAAACTCCGAGAACACTGTCCAACCATCTCGTCCTCTGTCGTCCCCTTCTCCTTGTGCCCTCCATCTTTCCCAACATCAGGGTCTTTTCCAGGGAGTCTTCTCTTCTCATGAGGTAGCCAAAGTACTGGAGCCTCAACTTCAGGATCTGTCCTTCCAGTGAGCACTCAGGGTTGATTTCTTTAAGGATGGATATGTTTGATCTTTTTGCAGTCCATGGGACTCTCAAGAGTCTCATGGGACTCTCAAGTGTTACACAGCTGTTATTGCTGGTTTCCATGTGAATGTTCCCACATGCAGAGCAGGGACACAGGGCAAGAAATTAAAAGCCTTCCCCCACTTCCTGTAATTCTAGGAATCCAGCATGAAGAGAGGCATTTTCAGGACAGCTCACCTGTGGCCTCCAGCTCTTGTTGGACTCCAGCTCCCATCAGCCCCCGTCAAAATGGTCAATGGTCAGAGAGGATGGGAGTGGGAGCCCCCAACAGCTGGAGGGCGCTGTGTTGGTTGCGGGTGTAGTTCACATCAGACAAGGGAGTCACACGGAGAGTTCACTACTCCCGAATAAAATTATGATGTGGGGCAAGGCACAGAAAACCTGTTAAGTTATGGGTGGACACAGCAGACGACAGTGATTTTCAGGCAGCTCTTGTTTATTCTCAGGCTGGAACAGAAGTGAGCTGAAGGCCTCAGCAGCCTGCTTATATAGAACTCAGCTACAAAGCAACAGTAACAACTTTCTGTAGTTACCCAATCCCTGAACGTCACTTTTCAATCCTTCATTTGCATGTGCGGACCTGAGTGAAAACTGCAGCAAAATGAACTATATACACACACCCCTAGTGGCCTAAGGTGAGAACTTCAATACATAACAAAACCATTAGTGCTTTAACATGTATTTATACAGGGGAGAAAATTCAGCTATTTCGATTCCGTTTCACACGAAGCCAGCTGCAGGCTCTCTCCAGGTAGTTAATGAGTAAATGAGCAAGACAAGTTGTTTGAGTTTCTCTGACTCAATCCAACAGGAATGTTGTTTTTTTTGGTGAAGAAAATCAAAGAAGTCTTTTTTCAGGAATGTCCATTATCATTAGGAGCTATAGCTAACCGTTTGCCTTTCCGTTTTGCTCACAAGGCCTCTGTCCCCCTCAAGGCCAAACCAGACAATGGCTGGCATCCTCCTACCCACAAGTCTCCCACGTAGGATCATGGCTTGCAGAGCAACAGAGAACATTTACAACCCCTAATAAGCCCAGTGGCATCATTAGGGAAAACCTTCGGGCAGAGATTCAGGGCCACACTCTGTGGAATATGCCGGAAGGCCCCAAACACAGCAGAGCTGCTTTGCTCTACATACTGAAGTGAATTTAAGTAATAGGCATTATCTAAAGAGGAGGAGGAGAAGGAGGAGGAGAGTTTGGATTTGATATCCCGCTTTATCACTACCCGAAGGAGTCTCAAAGCAGCTAACATTCTCCTTTCCCTTCCTCCCCCACAACAAACACTCTGTGAGGTGAGTGGGGCTGAGAGACTTCAAAGAAGTGTGACTAGCCCAAGGTCACCCAGCAGCTGCATGTGGAGGAGTGGAGACACGAACCCGGTTCCCCAGATTACGAGTCTACCACTCTTAACCACTACACCACACTGGCTCTCTTATTGTGAATGAGAACAATAAGAAAATGAAGTCCATAGAGCTTTAAGCAATTTAAGATCTAGCTGTACCACTGAATAATTTCTAATGGCATGACTGGTCACACGCATAGCACAATAATTAAATTTGTTTATTACCAACCGTTATATCAGCAAATAACTACACTGAAGGCATGAGTAACTGCCGTAGCCTTGACTCCTTCTGATCATAATCAACTCATGGATAAACACAGAATTGTAGAGTTGGAAGGGACCATGAGGGTCATTTAGTCCAACCCCCCCCCCCCCGCAATGCAAGAATCTTTCACCCAACGTGGGGCTCGAACCGATGACCCTGAGATTAAGAGGCTCATGCTCTACCGAGCAAAAACAGGAATGACCGTGAAAGATAAGATAAGATAATTTATCACGGTCAAAGACCAGCTCGCATAACAAAATAGTGACAGCATTAATAAAGATAAATATACAACTAGAATAGATTGCAACAATAGCTCATGAGTTAAAATTGAAATATATACATGACTGATATTTGGGCTACCATAAAAATTTGACCCTAAGGCGCCCCAAAAAGGGACTTCAGCTTTTCCCAAGTAAGCTATTTTATTCTAGAGGATGATCTGTGCCTACAAATCTGGGCACAGAACCAGCCAGGTTGTCTTGTGATCTTTGCCAAAGAGGAGATAATTTAAGTTTAGACTTGTCTGTAAGATCGGCAAGCCTCTTCAGCAAAGGAAGGATATATTTCATTGCCCAAAGCAAATTACGCGCACACCTCTAACGATTTACAGGAACCTTTCCTTTTTCTAGCAGTAAGGGGATACAGGAAGTTAGATACCGAGAATTTGCTACCGTTTCCCAACACTCAGCAATCAACTGCCTGAGGCTGGAATGTCACTCTGCCTAAACAGTAGGACCAGGGCAGTACTTTGAGCTCGAAGTACTATGCAATACTAGCCTTCATTCATAGAATCCTAGAGTTGGAAGAGACCACAAGGGCCATCCAGTCCAACCCCCTGCCAAGCAGGAAACACCATCAAAGCATTCCTGACAGATGGCTGTCAAGCCTCTGCTTAAAGAACTCCAAAGAAGGAGACTCCACCACACTCCTTGGCAGCTCTCACTGTCAGGAAGTTTTCCTAATGTTTAGGTGGAATCTTCTTTCTTGTAGTTTGAATCCATTGCTCCGTGTCCGCTTCTCTGGAGCAGCAGAAAACAACCTTTCTCCCTCCTCTATATGACATCCTTTTATATATTTGAACATGGCTATCATATCACCCCTTAACCTTCTCTTCTCCAGGCTAAACATACCCAGCTCCCTAAGCCATTCCTCATAAGGCATCGTTTCTAGGCCTTTGACCATTTTGGTTGCCCTCCTCTGGACACGTTCCAGCTTGTCAGTATCCTTCTTGAACTGTGGTGCCCAGAACTGGACACAGTATTCCAGGTGAGGTCTGACCACAGCGGAATACAGTGGTACTATTACTTCCCTTGATCTAGATGCTATACCCCTACTGATGCAGCCCAGAATTGCATTGGCTTTCAGAAGGGACTGCTGCAGCTATGAACAGTTCATCCACCTTGACCCGTACAACACAAGGAACTAGGAAACCACCACCACTGACTGCAATTCTAACCCCACTTACACCCAGGAGTACACAGAAGTACAATAGGATTTGCATCCTCGTAGACCCAGGCAGAATTGTACTGCTAGCTCCTTTTGCATTCTGTCCAGCAGCGGAGCACGGTTTTAATGAGTTTTTGCTAGAGCAGCATTCAAGAATCCTTAGATATGGGCATGCCACAATGAGCCGCAGAAACCTATTATTGACACAGAACCGCCAACCTCCGTTGCCCAACTCATTAAGGCTGCAATCTCTCAGCTCCACTTAGAAATAAGCCTCCATCAATTCCACCCGGCCGACCTCCAAATAGACATACTTAAGAAGATTAAACAGTAAGCTAAAATGCTTACCAGCTGACCCTATCTAACGTTAAAGAACAAACTAAACTCCTCCCATACCCCAATCAGTGCCCACTCCCTCCGGACAACTTACAGTCTCCATTGTGAAGGTTTGATGACTCAGCTGCAGACAAACACAAAAGCAAACAAGCAAGTCTTCCTTCTTCTGCATGAGCTTTAAATAGTGGCCAAAAAGAGGTGTGGCCTTCCTGCTGCCAATCAGGAACAAGCCTGTAAGGACCAATCAATCAGAGAGGAAGAGACTGGTCAATGGAAATGGGAGTCTCTCCAATCATTAACCAAATTGCTAAGTGACGTGACTTGTGTGTCTATCAGTCCATTTGATGCCCTTTGCATTCCTGACTCCATGTGAGGAACCCATAATCAGTGGCGGAGGAAACCTCTTCACTGTTCGGGGTGGCGGAGCGGAGGCATCCCCCTGGGGGGCGTGGCATCACAACGCACATCAGATGCACTGCGCATGCCCAGAATTTCCGGGCATGCGAATTGCATCCGGGCCGGCGCTGCTGCTCCCACAGCGAGCTGGCAAGCGAGCGGCGGCTTGTGGGACTGCCCTGGCCGTTCGTAAAGAAGCACAGACAGGGTGCCGGGTGGTGGGGGAGTGGTGGGAGGGGCCAGGGAGTGTCACCCCCCCCTCCCCTGGAACCCGGGGTGGCCCGCCCCCTACGCCCCGCCCTTCTTACACCATTGCCCATAATTTTAGTCAAGTCCCAGCATCATGAACACAGAGCAAGTGTTGGACTACAATTCCCATCATCCCTGGCTGTTGGCCATGCTGATGGAAGAACAGGGCATCACCACCCACAAAATGTCAGAGCAATGTTTTTGAGCCTGTCACTGAATCACAGAACAACCCCAGGCATCTACTCAGATGTTAAGTCCCATTGAATCCAGGTAAATTACGCCCAGGTAAATAAGTACATAGGATTGCTGCTCTGGGCAGCTGCTACTGGAATGATCTCTCAAGAGCCTCAATTCTCATTGTGTGATTTAACAGTCAATCCCTCTTTCCAGGGAAATCTGGGAATCGTTGCTCTGAGGGGAATGGGGTCTCCATGCAACTCTGATTACCCTTAACGAACTACAGTTCTCAGGATTCTTTGGGGGAAGCCATGGAAGTTTAAAGAGGTATGATACTGCTTTAAAAATATACCTGTAGTGACCAAATGTGGAGAAGCGGCAGGAAGGCAGTAAAGCCCAAAAGGAGGCGAGCTACTTCAGCAGCAGAGCAATTCTAACGTTCTTACAGCTTTATTTGGAGGCTGAAATCAAACCTTCAGACAAATAAACCTTGTTTTAATCTGTAAGACTTTAAGACATATATCTCCACCTCACTCTGAATTCCCCATGCATGCCTAGAAAAAAAGTGTGATTGACGTTACAGAAACCAGTGAAAATATGGGCTGTATTCAGAAAGTGGTGGTGGGGGATGAGTGTTCAGACCCCTGGGCTCTCACTTGTGGGGTGCCTCGGGGTTCTGGCCTCTCCCCCATGCTGTTCAACATCCACATGCAGCCACTGGGAGAGATCATCAGAGGGTTTGGGCTGGGTGTTCATCAGTATGCGGATGATACCCAGCTCTGCCTCTCTCAGAACCAGTGAAGGCGGTAAAGGTCCAGTGTGAGTGTCTGGAGGCGGTTGGAGGATGGATGGCGGTTAACAGATTGAGGTTGAATCCTGACAAGACAGAAGTACTGTTTTGGGGGGACAGGAGGCGGGCAGGTGTGGAGGACTCCCTGGCCCTGAATGGGGTAACTGTGCCCCTGAAGGACGAGGTGCGCAGCCTGGGAGTCATTCTGGACTCACAGCTGTCCATGGAGGCACAGTTTAATTCTGTATCCAGGGCAGCTGTCTACCAGCTCCATCTGGTACGCAGGCTGAGACCCTACCTGCCCGCGGACTGTCTCGCCAGAGTGGTGCATGCTCTGGTTATCTCCCGCTTGGACTACTGCAATGTGCTCTACGTGGGGCTACCTTTGAAGGTGACCCGGAAACTGCAATTAATCCAGAATGCGGCAGCTAGACTGGTGACTGGGAGTGGCCGCCGGGACCACATAACACCGGTCCTGAGAGATCTGCATTGGCTCCCAGTACGTTTCCGAGCACAATTCAAAGTGTTGGTGCTGACCTTTAAAGCCCTAAACGGCCTCAAAGGCCCAGTATACCTGAAGGACCCCCATCATTCAGCACAGACACTGAGGTCCAGCGCCGAGGGCCTTCTGGCGGTTCCCTCACTACGAGAAGCCAAGCTACAGGGAACCAGACAGAGGGCCTTCTTGGTAGTGGCACCTGCCCTGTGGAACGTCCTCCCACCAGATGTCAAAGAGAACAACTACCAGACTTTTCGAAGACATCTTAAGGCAGCCCTGTTTAGGGAAGCTTTTAATATCTGATGAATTATTGTATTTTAATATTGTGTTGGAAGCTGCCCAGAGTGGCTGGGCAGGCACAGCCAGACGGGCGGGGTATAAATAAGAAATTCTTATTATTATTATTGGCAAAATTACCGTGTAATGTATCCAAACCCCTCCTTTTGTTGGGTATTTTTCCTCATCTTTGGGTGTAGAAATGATCCATTAGTTAAAGGGACTCTTTCAGCAACACCACCATCAAAGTAAAGTCCCACAATTCTTTTGGGGAAAGCCACAACAGCTAAACACTGATTACCGCGCAGCATTTTTTAAAGGCGCTAAAAATGATGATGGTGATTAAGAATCTCTTGTGTAGATTCCTCCTTGGTGAATTCACACTGCCAAAACCTGTGGGTGACTCCCAGGGATCATTAGCTCAGACACAGTTGGGAGACGTTAACAGCCAAATTAATCCCAACTGCATCTGCACTGATGCTAATAAGATGTTTTAAATGAAGACCTGCCAACTTAAAGGGCCCCCTCTGTGCTCCCACAGCTTCTGTTTGCATTGAAGCTGATTTGACAGAGACGGTGGGCAGGTGTTTCTTCTGTCACTTTCCAAAACACCTTCCTCCGTCCCCGGGGAGATAATCTTAGCTGCTGTCATTAGAACTGGCCAACCTGTTATCATCTTGCACCTTGAACTCCAGAATTGTACATGTACCCAAAGTTATTAATGAGGCCTCTAGAGGCATCTCGCAGGAGCCACGATGGAACGAAGTTGCCAATATGATACACGACACAGCAACAGACCACACTGGTGTCCGCCTGTTAGGTGAAAAATAAGGGGGACGTGGGCTGCACAGAAAAGGGACAGAGAAAGCTGTCTTCTACCAAGTCAGACCATTGGTATTGTCAGTATTGTCTACAGTGACTGGCAGCAGCTCTCCAGGGGTGTCAGGCAAGGGATATTCCCACCTTTAAGGGATGTGGGTGGCGCTGTGGTCTAAACCACTGAGCCTCTTGAGCTTGTTGATCAGAAGGTCGACAGTTCGAATCCCCGCGACAGAGTGAGCTCCCGTTGCTCTGTCCCAGCTCCTGCCAACCTAGCAGTTCGAAAGCACACTAGTGCGAGTAGATAAATAGGTACCGCTGAGGCGGGAAGGTGAACGGCGTTTCTGTGCGCTCTGGTTCCTGTTACGGTGTCCTGTTGCGCCAGAAGCGGTTTAGTCATGCTGGCCACATGACCCGGAAAGGTATATGTGGACAAACGCCAGCTCCCTCGGCCTGAAAGCGAGATGAGCGCTGCAACCCCATAGTCGCCTTTGACTGGACTGAACCGTCCAGGGGTCCTTTCCCTTTCCCATACCTAGTCCCACCTTGACCTGGAGATGCTGAATAGAGCATTCTGGGGGGAATATGCTGGATCCTAACCCCATTCTGTGACTTGGCAACCCAGTGCAACTTAACACCAGCAAAGAGGGCTGCGTGAGCCAAAATCTGTTTCAAAGGCTTGTTTTCCCTCTGCCAGGCTTACGATGGCTCAGCTGGCAGGAGTATTGCTCCTGAACAGGTTTGGGTCAGGCATGCTTTACACCAGCTTCACCTAAACCGGAATAAATTGCGCTGGCTTCCCATAGTTAGGATTGCTCCCTCGTATGGCTACATCTGTTTAGGGGAGTTTTTAATGTTTGAAGTTTTATTCCGTTTTTAATGTTCTGTTGAAAACCGCTCAAGAGTGGCTGGGGAAACGCAGTCAGGTGGGCAGGGTAGAAATAGAAATTAATAATAATAATAATAATAATAATAATAATCTCTGCAAGTTGCTGACTCTTTCAGTGTGGTGTAAGAAGAGTGCTGAACTAGGACCAAGGAGACCGGGTTTGAATCCCCACTCAGCCATGAAACTCAGAGCCTTGGACCAGTCACCATCTCTCAGTCTGACCTACCTCGCAGGGCTGCTGTTAGGATAGAACAGGGAGGGGCAGCTTGAGCTCTTGGGAGGAATATCTGGCATTATATTGTAAATATAATAAACAATACACTAAAATGGACTAAAAGGCAGAGACTGCCAAGGGTCCCTCCAGATAAACCACTTATTGAGTATATATATATCTCAATTTGCTTGTACGCTGATTACAGAGAGGTTAGATTATAGCTGGACATTTGTTTTGATTCATTTACGATTCAGCCAATGAGCATCCGTCCTGATATTCTTGCAGGGTGTTTACACGACCTTTTGTCATTCATTCACCCAAATCCCTGGAGGTATTTTGTCATCACATTCCAAAAATGCAAGTCTGTGGCTTTATTTATTTCTGTTTAAGTGGATTTGTTGCACTAGGGCAGCACAGCACTTTAACCCACTTTTAAGTGTGCAAACCTAAAGTTTTGGTAAGCAGCTGAGTCACTGACAGCCCGGAGGCACCCTGAGTTAACTGTCTTGGTTAACTGATTGGTGAAGCAATTTGGAGGACACACGGTTCCCGATTTCGCATTCAAACAACAGAAACTCCAGGAGATGGGACTTTATTTGCATATTCTTTCCCCCAGCTAGTTCAGAGCTGCAAAGGGAGCATAAAAGTTCAGAAACTTGACAGATTTGATCTTGAAGTCTCCAGCCACTGAGAAGAACTGTACAGAATCCAACCCGAGCCGGTTGGGGAACGTGATCACCTTGTTTCCTGGCATCGTCACTGTCGCCGCCCTGGCGTCAAAGGAGATGGAGATCTAGAGAGGAGAAACCAATGACTTAGCCAACCAGAAGTTGTTGGACTGCAAGAAGTGTCGGCCAGGCTGTTTGCTGGGGTTGATGGGAGTTGCACTTCTAGATAGACACCTTTGGTGCAATGCGATCCGTTCTTCCTTCTCCAGCCAGAAGGCAAGAAGGTGGGAGCTGACTGAGGGCAGGGGAAGGAAACTGGTGGAGCAAATGGCCCCAAATTGCAGCAGAGGCACTTTAGATAGTGCTGCATGATGCACACTCTGGGATTACCTGCAGATGCGGCGCTGGGGTGCAAATATCCACCCAGCGCCCCCAAATTACCACGGATGGGGGGGGGAGTGAAGCTGCGCACTGCCAGCCATGGGGGGGGGGCGCAAACTCTCCCCCATGCCGCTGCGGGAGAGCAATCCCCACAGAGGCTTGGGAGGTAAGCTGCGCGCTTGCCAGCCATATAGTTGGTGGGGCACAGCTTCCATTCTAAGCCTCTGCGGGGATCACTCTCCTCCCGCAGAGGCTTGGGAGGCAAGAAGAAGAAGAAGAAGAAGAAGACGAAGAAGAAGAAGAAGAAGAAGAGGAGTTTGGATTTGATATCCCGCTTTATCACTACCCAAAGGAGCCTCAAAGCGGCTCACATTCTCCTTTCCATTTCCTCCCCCACAACAAACACTCTGTGAGGTGAGTGGGGCTGAGAGACTTCAGAGAAGTGTGACTAGCCCAAGGTCACCCAGCAGCTGCATGTGGAGGAGCGGAGACGCGAACCCGGTTCACCAGATTATGAGTCTACCACTCTTAACCACACCACACTGGCTTGCAAGCTGCACGCACGCCAGCCATAGAGGTGATGGGGTGCAGCTGGAGGGCGTGCAGGAGGGAAAGGAGAGGCCGCTGGCAAAGCCGCACAGCTCTCCCACTCGCTGGGCGCCCCTGAGGCCAGCGCCCTGGCGCAACGAACCACTAAGCCCTATAGGAAAGACGGCTCTGATTACCAGGAACAGGGCATTCAGTGTGGCAGCGCCAGGACTGTGGCATTTGCTGCCAAGCAACCATCTTCTGCCAAAAGCTTATTTATTCACTCAAACTTCCCCGTTATGCAACTTACCCATGCACTATTTGTGTGTTGTAAACCATTTTCATCTTTTATTATCTCAAAATCACGTTTGTGTGCTTGCCGCTTAGGTATATTATTATGAAGCGGCATACAAACTTATATAAATACATTAAAAGGGTTTGGAGGGAGCCAAAGGTTACAAAATGCCTGCTTTACAACATTATCGCCCCACATTATCCAACTCACCTTATGAGGAACAGCCTTAAAGCGAGTTAAGACCATTGATCCAGATCAGTATTGTCTAAAGCACTGGTTCCCAATTGGGGGTCTGCGTAACCCACCCAGGAGGGTCCACGGCACATACCTATTAACACCCCGTTTTTGAGCGCTGTGCTCTCATGTGGGTCATGTGACTTGTGCAGGAGTGTGGCCCAGAAGATGCGCATCCTGGTTTTGTGCTGGGACATGTTGCCTAGTGCTGGGGGATTTCTGGTTTTGCAACATCACAATATATCACCAGCTGAACATTGCGATATATCAAGATGTCTGAAATAAGGATGGAGCTTTGTAGAGGCATTGGCTGGCTTCACGGTTTTCCCCACGTTGTGATTTTTGCATACGGCGCGCACACACACATTGCCAGCTCAAAAACTACGAAACCATTATCACGAAATGGACTTGAAACTGGTTTTGGACAGTACAGTCATGCCTCGTGTTGCATTTGCTCCGTGTTTTGTATGTTCGAGTTACGGACCTCTGCGACCCGGAAGTCCTCCACGGAGCGCACGGGTGCGCACAAGCGTAAAAACCCGCAAACTTCCGAGTTTTTTCTTTTTGTTCGTTCGTGTTACGTACGCCCGGGTTACGTGGCGCAACCCAGAACGGATCGCGTACGTAACACGGGGTACCACTGTATATCGCCCAGCCCTAACACACATCGCGATTCGCGATATGTTGCCAGGTCTGAAACTATGAAACCGATATCACGAGATATCAAACCGGTTTCGGATGATATTATCGATATATCGCCCGGCCCTAATGGCGGCACCATTTGCATAGCAAAAAAAAACTACCACAGAGGTATCAACATTTTCAAAAGTGTGGGAATCTGTGGCTTGGCTTTTGGAAAAACGGAGGGTTCGCAGTACTTAGCTATTTGGGAACCACTGGCCTAGAATGATTGGCAGTGTGGTGTAGTGGTTAAGAGCGGTAGACTCGTAATCTGGGGAACCAGGTTCGCGTCTCCGCTCCTCCACATGCAGCTCTGGGTGACCTTGGGCTAGTCACACTTCTCTGAAGTCACTCAGCCCCACTCACCTCACAGAGTGTTTGTTGTGGGGGAGGAAGGGAAAGGAGAATGTTAGCCGCTTTGAGACTCCTTCGGGTAGTGAAAAGCGGGGTATCAAATCCAAACTCTTCTTCAGTGGCCTGCCCGGGTTTCAAGCAAGAGACTTTCCCCGCCCTACCTGGAAATGCCAGGGATCGAACCTGTGACCTCTTGCTTGCGAGGCCGATGCCCTACCCCTGAGCTAATGGCCTATCCCCATATTCACCTTGGCTTCTTCTCCCCGTTGGAAAGGGAACAGCGACTCTCGCAGCTCCTGACCCCACACTCCACACGCCTTGTAGTTACACACAATGTCGCCTGTCTCGAAGCGAGGGTTGAAGTGGAGGAGGAGGTTGTGGCGATCCCGGCCCAGGTTGATGGCAAACCTGTCATGGAGACGGAGGAGATACTGGAAACGAAACTCACATTTGATAGGAAGCAGCAGAACCCCACAGGGCTCCATCCCCCTTCAACCCATGTCTTTTCCTTCTGCTTTATCAGTACAAACCTCTTGGCATCTGGGGTCACTTTTCCGACCACCAGGATGCCATCGCCAGGCTTGATTGTCTTGTCGGTGACAGCCAGCTGCTAAAAAAAGACCAAAGGGTAGCGTTAGACCAGGCGTGCGGAAACATTGCCCCCCAAATATTTGCTGAATGGCAACTCCCCTTACTACTTTTTCATCATATGTCGTCCCATTTTTAGTTGCTACTTTAATTCTAAAATTGTTTTCCCTCTCGTTTTTAAGTTTCCATGCCTG
Organism: Lacerta agilis; assembly: GCF_009819535.1. Taxonomy (NCBI): domain Eukaryota; kingdom Metazoa; phylum Chordata; class Lepidosauria; order Squamata; family Lacertidae; genus Lacerta; species Lacerta agilis. Next base: position 107,318,565 of record NC_046313.1, read on the forward strand.
GTTTGTTTGCAAATTCAAAAGCTCGTTGCTTTAAATATTTCAGCTTCTGCTCCAACATAGATAATTGTTGTTGTAACATTTTGATGGCTTGTACAATTTCACCTTTTTTTGTCTTTAAGTTCCCTCTCTTTCTGAGCTATTTCCAACGTTGTCTCTTGTCTTTTTCAACTCCTACTACTTCTTAAGAAGTGAATTCTGGTGGATGGGAAATCCTCTCACCACTGCTTTTCCAGCATCCCACACTATCTTAATACAGTGGTACCTCGGGTTACAGACGCTTCAGGTTACAGAATCTGCTAACCCAGAAATAGTACCTCAGGTTAAGAACTTTGCTTTGGGATGAGAACAGAAATCGTGCGGCGGCAGTGGGAGGCCCCATTAGCTAAAGTGGTACCTCAGGTTAAGAACAGTTTCAGGTTAAGAACAGACCTCCAGAACGAATTAAGTTCTTAATTCGAGGTACCACTGTACAGTGGTGCCCTGCTAGACGAATGCCTCGCAAGACGAAAAACCCGCTAGACAAAAATTTTCGCAGAACGAATTATTTTCGTCTAGCGGGGCACCACTGTATCTGTTTCTTCGTTTAAGTTAAATTCAAAGTCATCTTTTAATTTTAGCTAGCCCTTAAAAAAAAAAGGTAGGTATTCATTAGGTCTTCATCGAAATGATGTCTATCTGTCCTTTCTCCATGTAAATACTATCATGTTGTGGTCTGAAAATGTTCTAGGTTGAAAAGCTTTTCTACAGAGATCCACATTTGGAACGCTAACTTGGAACATTAAGTTGGGCACTACGGGAGACTTATAATTGGAATAAAAAGGTAAAGGTAAACTAACTCATTAAAAGATTGAAAGACTGAGGTGCCATAAATCCTATCAAGACAAGGAGAGTTGGCATGTGTTGAGAGAGTTGGAACAGAGCCCAGAGCCTGGAAGATAAAATGGTGAAATGAAAGACTTACCGGTAGATGACTACGCTAAAAATCAATTAAAGGATATAAACACAGAATAAACTGCCTCCTGCAAGCTAAAAGAAAGATGTATTTGTTGGACACGATAGAGTCATACACCAGGACTGTGAAGACTGAACAATGGGTTAAGATCGGACTTACGAAATTGGTAGATGATCGGACTTACGAAAACAAGAGATGAACGCAGGAACAACTGATAGAGACTTTCTCCAGACATCCAGAACATGGGAAGTCCTGAAATTCTTTTAATTTGTAATGTATAATTGGCTTTGTTTGTATTACGATGTGGCAAGATTTGATTTGGTACAAACTGGAATATTATTAAATGAAAATTAATAAAAAATTGTTTACAAAAAAGAGAAAATGTTCCAGGATGGTTGAATGTCCATTTTTTGAATACAAGTAATAATGGGTTTTGAAGGACAACTCCCATGATTCCTGTCCACTGGCAATGCTCCCTGGGGCTGATGGGAGTTGTAGTTCAGCAACATCTGGGTGGTCAAAGGTTGCTCACACCTTTGACCACATGAGATGGCATTGACTACATGCCACTACAAGAAAAAAGATTCCACCTAAACATTAGGAAGAACTTCCTGACAGTGAGAGCTGTTTGACAGTGGAATTTGCTACCAAGGAGTGTGGTGGAGTCTCCTTTTTTGGAGGTCTTTAAGCAGAGGCTTGACAGCCATCTGTCAGGAATGCTTTGATGGTGTCTCCTGCTTGGCAGGGGGTTGGACTGGATGGCCCTTGTGGTCTCTTCCAACTCTAGGATTCTATTATTCTATGATAATGAGCAGGGCCAGTTTAACATATCTCCCAAACAGAGGAGAGTTCCTGCCACGGTTATCTGCCACTACTTTCCCCAGACCAATCTACTGTTTTACATATATTTCTCTCTCTCTCTCTCTCTCTTTCTCTCTCTCTGTTGTAGGGCAGGTAAAAGCAGAACTCGGCCAAAAGCAATTTTGCACTGTCAATCAGCTGATTGATGCCACCTGTCAGCTGGCTGGTGCAATTGCAAACCCTGACAGCTGATCATCTGGCATGACACAGATGACTTAATTTCTTTTAAAAAAAAAATTGCCTTTTCAAAAACAGGAACGGATGCTACTAGCCCAGAGATGAAAAGAAAGAGTCCCTACCAGAGAGGAATGGCAAACTAAGCTGATGGACTATGCCAAAATGGCAAAGCTGACCGGAAAGCTCAGCAACCAAGAGGACAAAAACTTTTTTAAAAAGAATGGGGGGAAATTTATAATATACTTAGGAGACCACTGTTAACAGATGAAAACATTAGCAGGACTTTAATTTATTATTATTATTATTATTATTATTATTATTATTATTATTATTATTTGAATTTAATATCACTTGTAATGTAACAGGTATTATGGATAAATACAATAAAATAGATTGTGAAATAGTATGTGGTTGAAAATGTTCACATTAGGACCCATGGAAGGGGTGGGGGGAAGTCACGAGACTCAGAGAAATCTCTTTAAATGGATATGGATTTGGTAGCGTTATAAACTTTTTTTGTTTGCTTGTAAAATCTAATAAAAATGAATTAGATTCAGAGAAATCTCTTTAAATGGATATGGATTTGGTATTGTTATAAACTTTTTTTGTTTGCTTGTAAAATCTAATAAAAAATTAATTCTTTTTTTTTTAAAAAAAACACAGGAACAGAGAGCATATTTAACCCCCGCCCCTCCCCTCCCCATGTCCCACTTCTCTTTAAAAAAAACAGGGCCAGGGTAATAAAATTGGTTAGTCACTTGTTACGAAAGAATATCTCCAAGCAACTTACAACGTAAGTAAACAAAAACAAAAAAAAAACCACAATATAGGCATATTTACACAAACATGCATATTATTAGTAAAATATACAAGCAGCTACCACCCCAGTGGAAAACCAGGTCCTGCTCCACTGGCAAGTTGCACAAGGGAGACTGATTCACCAGACTGCTCTTTCTCTTACACTTTCTATAACTACTTGACAAAATTGCAATTTAATCTGCTCCCCCTAAGAGGCATTGCATAACCACACACACTCTACAAACACAACACAGTACGGTGGTCAGCTAGAACTATTCCTATTGCTACACAGATTGGCCACACTCGGGAGTAACTTACATACTCCATAATTTTTCCCAGGCCTGCTCCAAAAAAGACACAGGAGGAATCCACAAAAAACGGCTTGAAAGTCTGACTCTTAAAGTGGTGATCAGGAGTCTGTCCTTCCTCCTCCCATCCAATCAGAGGTGCAGGCCTGTAAACACCATGGAGTCAAGAGTAGGCGAGGCTGGCCAATAGAGCAGATTGGGGCCATCTCACCAGGTGGGTTCCTTCCAGACCAATTGTTAAGTGTGCCCTTTATAAGTGTGCCCTTTATACATATATATCATTTGCACAGCTTGCTCAAGGGGAAGAATTTCTTTAGAATCTGCCCTAACACCCTGAAGACAATCTACAGCAGGGGTCCCCAAACTAAGGCACGGGGGCCGGATGCGACCCAATTGCCTTCTAAATGCGGTCCGCGTACAGTCCGGGAATCAGCGTGTTTTTACATGAGTAGATTGTGTCCTTTTATTTAAAATGCATATCTGGGTTATTTGTGGGGCCTGCCTGGTGTTTTTACATGAGTAGAATGTATGTTTTTATTTAAAATGCATCTCTGGGTTATTTGTGGGGCATAGGAATTCGTTCTCTCCCCCCCCCCATATAGTCCGGCCCACCACATGGTCTGAGGGACAATGGACCGGCCCACGGCTGAAAAAGTTTGCTGACCCCTGATCTACAGCAAACCTTTTTAGAACTAAAATATCTGCCTGATGAAGTTAAAACAACAGATCAGCAGAGCCAGACTGATACCCAGAGAGAACTTGCTGCAAGACAGACCCCAAAAAGAAAATACAGTGGTGCCCTGCTAGACGAAAATAATTCGTCCTGCGAAAATTTTCGTCTAGCGGGTTTTTCGTCTAGCGAAGCGGCAATGACAGCCGCGCTTTTGCTAAACGAAAAAAAAAGACGAAAATTTTTCGTCTTGCGAAGCAGCCCCATTGACTTTTTCGTCTTGCGGGGCAGCTTCCGCTAGACGAATGCCGTTCGTCTAGCGAGTTTTTCATCTAGCGAGGCATTCGTCTAGCGGGGCACCACTGTAACAGAACGCCACTAGTAATCACATACAGCTCCCAAGTTAAAACAGTTCAACGCATCATCAGAGATCTACAACCTCTCCTAGACAATGGCAGTTCTCTTTCTCAAGCTCTGGGAGGAAGAATTTCAATTCTCTCTCTCTCTCTCTCTCTCTCTGTGTGTGTGTGTGTATATTTCTGTTTTACAATTTAGAATACTCATTTTAAGCATCATTAAAATATCAGTGACTTTCCTTCTTTCCATGGTTCGTTTTGCATAACATAAATCTGCATATTTTACAAAAAACTAAACCATTCAGCATTCCATTATTACATCCACCACAACTTATTTACACTGTTGAATTTATCCTGATGCTGCCAAGATTCAATATTTTCATTCCAGACAAGAATGAGAGCTGTTGGATAGAGAGAGAGAGAGAAGCGACTCATACCAAGAACAAACTTAGTTGGTCTCTAAGGTGCTACTGGAAGGATTTTTATTATTATTATTATTTTGTTTTGACTATGGCAGACCAACACGGCTACCTACCTGTAACTCAAGCCATTACAGAGCACCTGGCTGGAGCAGTGGCAAACACAATATACTGTATGATAAACGCGTTGCTTTGTTGCCCAGCTCCTGTTGCGTTAAGGGTTAAAAGCCAGGCGAGTCCCTTCCTAGCTCGGCTGGGAGCGGAAATCGCTTCCTGCTCCGCCCACCGTGGGAAATAATTCTTTGAATTTCCCAGGCCTTGGGGCGGTGCTTTGTTTCTTGGGGGAGAAAACCGGTGAGTTTAAAAATAAATAAGCTGAGAAGCTCGTGGGGTGAAAGATGCGATTCCGGGTGGAAGAAAAGGAGAAAGGGAGGAGGGGGTGCAGGTTGGATTCGTGGGGGCGGAGGGAGGCGAGGCATTGTTCAGGCTAAGAGCATCCGAAGATCAGGATCAGGCCAGGGGGTCCCCAGTCCAGCGGCCAACCAGATGCCCCAACGGGAAGCCTCTCCAAGCAGGACCTCCCCACTCGCGATCCCCAACAGCTCGTGCTCAGAGGCGTTTCTAAGGGAATAAATAGCCACTGGCACAGCCTTTGCCTTCTTTTAAAGCAGTTCCTGCATTTTTGGGGGGTGGGGTGGACTAGATAGAAGACCCTTTCAGCTCTACAATTCTAGGATTCTACCTCTTGTACGGAGCAAATTCCACGCGCGAACACCTTCTTTTGACTGTCCCAATCTCCCAATATTATGCTGTCCGTTAGTATGCTTTTCATTACCTTTTTATTACTGATGTTCCATAAAATGTGTCCTCACCCCCCCCTTTTCTTAAATCAAATTTTTATTGGTTTTTAAACAAATACAATAACGCTTAAACACTTATCCAGCAGCACAGCTAACGGTGTTTGTTTTATCCATTGCCTCTGGATAAACGTTCAGCATTCAAACATCATAATAACAATTTCTTATTTATACCCCGCCCATCTGGCTGGGTTTCCCCAGCCACTCTGGGCAGCTTCCAACAGAATGTTAAAATACAATAATCTATTAAACACTAAAAGCTTCCCTAAACAGGGCTGCTTTCAGATGTCTCCTAAAAGTCTGGTAGTTGTTTTCCTCTTTGACATCTGGTGGGAGGGTGTTCCACAGGGCGGGCGCCACTACCGAGAAGGCCCTCTGCCTGGTTCCCTGTAGCTTTGCTTCTCGCAGCGAGGGAACCACCAGAAGGCCCTCGGCACTGGACCTCAGTGTCCGGGCAGAACAATGGGGGTGGAGACACACCTTCAGGTATACTGGACAAAGGCCATTTAGGGCTTTAAAGGTCAGCACCAACACTTTGAATTGTGCTCGGAAACGTACTGGGAGCCAATGTAGGTCGTTCAAGACCAGTGTTATGTGGTCTCGGCGGCTGCTCCCAGTCACCAGCCTAGCTGCCACATTCTGGATTAGTTGCAGTTTCCGGCTCACCTTCAAAGGTAACCCCACATAGAGCGCATTGCAGTAATCCAAGCGAGAGATAACTAGTGCGTGCACCACTCTGGCGAGACAGTCCACAGGCAGGTAGGGTCTCAGCCTGCATACCAGATGGAGCTGGTAGACAGCTGCCCTGGACACAGAATTAACCTGCGCCTCCATGGACAGCTGGGAGTCCAGAATGACTCCCAGGCTGCGCACCTGCTCCTTTAGGGGCACGGTTACCCCATTCAGGACCAGGGAGTCCTCCACACCTGCCCGCCTTCTGCCCCCCAAGAACAGTACATCTGTCTTGTCAGGATTCAACCTCAATCTGTTAGCTGCCATCCATCCTCCAACAGCCTCCAGACACTCACACATATTACTTAACATAACCTCTCCACTGACCGAAATCAATATCTTCTTATACCAACCTCTCAGAATCAGCTCTTAATGTTGTACAACGCCCAGGGGGGGTCTTTTTGATAAAGGGCAGTATGTAAGCCGTATAAATAATAACAATAATCTTATGCACGCTTACCGTGGGGTTTAGCCCCGCTAAACTCAGTAGGATTTACTGCCAAGTAAGCACGGGCAGGATTGTGATTGTTCCGTTGTCCCACTCGGGGCGTGGCTGGGAGACTTTTGGCTTGCTAGATATTGCTGGGACTACAACTCCCATGTTACCTGATCGTTGGCTGAATGATGGCAGCTGGAGTCTGTGGGACCTGGAACTCAGCAACAATCTGAGGTGGGGACCATCTGGATCTTGAGACAAGTTGTTATCCCCGTTCCTGAAACCATCTCCTTTCCACATCGTCCTCGCAGGCTGTGGCACGTTTGAGCTCCGATGGCCCTTTCATCCTGAAGGAACAGAGATGTCAGCAGCACAACTAGATCAGGTATGCAGGAGGATAAAGGCAGAGGGTTTGTGCAAGGGAGGTGTGAGCTCAGAAAATTCTCTTTTTTTTCTCCTGCTCTTGCCGGCCTATTACTATCGTTAAACCACTGAGCCTCTTGGGCTTGCCGATCGGAAGGTCAGCAGTTCGAATCTCCGTGACGGGGTGAGCTCCCGTTGCTCTGTCCCAGCTCCTGCCAACCTAGCAGTTCGAAAGCACGCCAGTGCAAGTAGATAAATAGGTACCACTGTGGCGGGAAGGCAAATGGCATTTCCGTGCACTCTGGTTTCTGTCACGGTGTCCCATTGCGCCAGAAGCGGTTTAGTCATGCTGGCCATATGACATGGAAAGCTGTCTGTGGACAAACAGCGGCTCCCTCGGCCTGAACGCGAGAGGAGCACCGTAACCCCATAGTCACCTTTGACTGGACGTAACTTTTCAGGGGTCCTTTACCTTTTTTACCTGCTACCCAAAGGTCTCCAAGGAACTCAGAACACAATTGAAAACATTAATATAAATACATTATGCCCAGGGTTTGAAATTCCCCAGGTGTGTTTTGTGACTGGCGTGGGTCCAATTGTGACAATATGGAAATGTTTGGGTGCCAGGTTGGCGACTGACTCTCCCACCTGGCTGGCCTCTCCAGCCTTCTTAAGCAGGTAAGTGGAAGAGCTTATTTATTGCATGTATCTCCTCCTTTTTTTCTCCAAGGAGTACATGGTTCACCCCCCTCCTCAATCCCTGCAACAACCCTGTGAGGGAGGTTAGCTCAGTAGGTTAACTGAGTGGGGATTTGAACCCGGATCTCCCAGGTCCTAGTACAGCACTCTAAACATGACACCATGTTGACTTCCTAGAGTACTTCTGCTATGGGGCAGCTCTATAAACTGGGTAGTTAAATACAGGGAAAGCAAAACGTCACTCAGAGAAGGATCTGAAATATTTTCCTTGAAGCTTGAATTGCTTTTATTCTGGATTGTTCCATTTGATGTTTTCATGTGTTGTAAACTGCTTTTAGATTTCTTCTTTAAAGTATAAAGCTGTACAGTTGTACCTTGGTTGCCCTGGAACTCAGGGCTCCCGAATGCTGCAAACCTGGAAGTGATTGTTCCAGTTTGTGAATGTTCTCTTGGAGCCCGAACGTCCGATGGGGCTTCCGCAGCTTTCTGATTGGCTGCAGGAGCTTTCTGCAGCCAATCAGAAGCCGCGATTTGGTTTCCGAACTTTTTTGGAACAATAAACCCCACCATGGGGTGGGGGGGCGGGGAACGATGCCTAGACATTTTGTTGTGGCAACCGTAACCCAGGTTGAAGGCCATTTGGTGATTAGCTTACCGGGTATATATTTTAACACTGGTTATACTATCAGTACAACCCCAGTGACAGCCACAATAGGAATAGCACACTAGTAACAAATCGCTATCACCTCAGTCTATCAAAAGGCTGGGGTGGAGGGAGGTAAGCCTTTTCCTCGTACTGAAAACATGTCAGCAAAGGCACCAGGCGGGTCTTGCTGGGGAGAGCATTGCACAGAGGGGGAGCCACCACTGAGAAGGCCCTCTGCCTTGTCTGCACCTTCCTTAGAGCGGGGATCTGGAGTCTTCTCCGTCCAAAGAAGATCTGGGTAGGTTCCTATCGGGAGAGGCATTTCAGAAGATATAGGAATCCTTGTTGTTATTTATTAGAAAACCTAAGAGCTTTGCTGTTCAACCAGGGAAGTAATTATGGCACACGGTGCGACCATTTTTCTTTATATTGGTGAAATCAACCCGTCTGTTTTGTATTTCCTCCTTGTAGTCGTTTTTTCCTCCCCTTTCAGATGCTCGTGAGCTTTGAAGACGTTGCTGTGTATTTCACCAAGGGCCAGTGGGATCTTCTGGATTCGCATCAAAAATCTTTGTACAGCGACGTCATGGGGGAGAATTACGGCCACGTGGCTTTCCTGAGTAGGTACTAATTCTCGTCATTTTGTTGGGACAAATACGTTCTGAAGCAGCCATCTTATACCTCTTTTAAATGTGTGGGAGGGGAAGCGGGGCTATTGGTTTGTTTGTTTGTTTGTTCTTGTTTTTAACAGGTATTTTGTGCTCTTATGTTGCATTTTCACGTTGCAAACCACCCTGAGCACTGTGGATGAATGGCGGCATACACATTTAATAAATAATAATAAGTCTGTTCTGGAAAATCAGTTGAGGGCATTTGCCAGATATAAGAACACCTGAAGAAGAACTGCTAGATCAGGCCAAAGGCCCATCTAGGCCACATTCACAACATACATTGCAGGGGGTTGGACTAGATGACCCCTGGGGTCCCTTCCAACTCTGCGATTCTAAAGCCCTGTGATAACATTTTAAACAGTCCTGGTTTTCCCCAAAAGATACTGGGAGCTGCTGTTTCTCCAGGTTTGTGCCTTCATTATACACCTTTACGCGCCAGGCAAAAATGTTTCTTTTTAACCAGGCCTTTGGTTGGCCTGATCGACATCCTATACCCTTTTAAAATGTGGCTCTTTTGGGGGGGGGGTGAGCTCCCGTTGCTCGGTCCCTGCTCCTGCCAACCTAGCAGTTCGAAAGCATGTCAAAGTGCAAGTAGATAAATAGGTACCCCTCCGGCGGGAAGGTAAATGGCGTTTCCATGCGCTGCTCTGCTGGCCACATGAAGCTGTCTGCGGACAAACGCCTGCTCCCTCGGCCAGTAAAGCGAGATGAGCGCCGCAACCCCAGAGTCGTCTGCGACTGGACCTAACAGTCAGGGGGTACCTTCACCTTTTCATTATTGGGTTGTTGTTTTTCTTTTTCTTTTATATATTGTGACCTTTTCTGTGAACCGCCCTGAAACCACCGGGTGTAGGACAGTATATAAATTCAAAAAATTAATAATAATACCGTATTTTTTGCTCCATAAGACGCACTTTTTTCCTCCTAAAAAGTAAGGGGAAATACCTGTGCGTCTTATGGAGCGAATGGTGGTCCCTGGAGCTGAATTGCCCAGGGGCCAAAAGCAGATTGTGCTTTTTATTTTACAAAGAGAAAAGGGAGTGTTGAAAGGACCCGCTCAGCAGCTGATCAGCAAGAGATCGGGAGAGAGATAAGAGTCCCCGGCTCCCTTTCAGCCCCGCCCTCCTTTGTTGAATGTGCTGCAGAGGGAGGTTGTTTGTTTCCCCAGGACATGTGACTGGCTGATTAGATTATCTGTCTGAAAACAGTAGAAATGGCTCCCTCTCCTTAGGATTTTTCAGAAATGTGAGTTAAACCCCATAAAAATGGGGCTTTTCCTCTTTGCTTTTCCCCCTTTGCAAAAGGAGCTTTGCTTTTCCCCCTTTGCAAAAAAGCTGCAAAACCTTTAGCTGATCCTCAAAAAAAAACAAAAACAAAAAAACCCCTAGGGCTTTTCCCTTTGCAAAAAAAGCTGCAAAACTTTTAGCTGATCCTCAAAAACAAAACAAAAAACAAAACAAAACAGGGCTTTTAGAGGAGGAAAACCAGAAAAATATTTTTTCTCTTGTTTCCTCCTCTAAAAATGAGGTGCGCCCTATGGTCCGGAGCGTCCTATGGAGCGAAAAATACGGTAATTAATAATAATAATAATTAATAAGGGTGTCAAGAGTTTGGAGGCCCCTATCTCCTTCCCAAGGCTACACTTGGAACACTCAACCTGTCTTCACCACCTATGATTGCTGTGCTGTTTTCATGGGATTGTTTCAGTTATGGATGTTCAACTGGCTTTTGTACTTCGTAAACCTCTCGGAAGCCGGTTTTTGACATTAAGCGGTATATTGAGTAATAAATTGCAACAGGAATGGTAATAATAATATTCACATCCTTACCCAAGTGGGGTCTCCAGTTCTCAAACCCGACCTGATCTCCCGGCTGGAACAAGAGGAAGAGCCGTGGATTCCGATCCCCTGTGAGGTGGATGGAGGGAAGACTCTGGACTCTGGACCAGGTGCGAAATTAGACAAAGCCAGCTTTTGAATAAGGTGTTTGGGGTTGAGCACGATGCAAGGCTGGCAGGTGGGGAGGCTGCTCCTCTTCCTTCCTGGCTTGTCGTCTTTGAATTCACCCTGGTGGACCAGAGGTCACTAAGTATGTGCTGTGCCGACACTGTAGAACCCTGTTTCTCAAACTTGGGTCCCCGGATGTTGTTGGACTACAACTCCCATCATCCCTGTTCGGGAGGGAAGATCCCACTCGGGCAGGAAGTTGCCAGCATGCATGGTGGGGTGGGGTCACAAAGTTGCCCTCCCGTAAACCCCCTTGAGATTACAGGTGAAACTCGAAAAATTAGAATATCGTGGAAAGGTTCGTTTCTTTCAGTAATTCAACTTAAAAGAAACAAAATAGAAACAAAATAGAAAATTCTTTCCAGTAGCACCTTAGAGACCAACTGAGTTTGTTCTTGGTATGAGCTTTCGTGTGCATGCACACTTCTTCAGATACACTGAAACAGAAGTCACCAGATCCTTAAATGAGGGAGTGGGGAGGGGTATTACTCAGAAGGGTGGTGGGAATGGGTGATCAGCTGATAGGTGTGGAAAACCTGTTGACGACTCTTAACGGCTGCAATTAGTCTTGCAGGGAAAGGCAAGGGGTGAGATGGCTAAAGATAGCTTTGTTATGTATAGTGAGATAAGAATCCAATGTCTTTGTTCAGACCAGGTTTCTCCATGGTCTTAAGTTTGGTGATTAGTTGCAATTCAGCCACTTCTCTTTCCAACTTAAAAGGTGAAACTAATATATGAGATAGACTCACGACATGCAAAGGGAGATATGTCAAGCCTTTGTTTGTTATAATTGTGATGATTGTGGCGTACAGCTGATGAGAACCCCAAATTAACAATTTCAACTTTGGGGTTTTCATCAATTGTGCACCATAATCATCACAATTATAAAAAACAAAGGCTTGACATATCTTGTTTTGCATGTCATGAGTCTATCTGATATATTAAACTCCAGTAGCTAATGAAAACAGTTGCTTACATAAATGGACTTTTCCACGATATTCTAATTTTTCGAGTTTCACCTGTATATTTCATTGCTTTGAGAACAGCGGTTTAGATCACAAGGGTGATGAGAATCAATGTAATCAAATTGGTGCTACCTCTGTGTGCCAGTCGCCCCCCCTGCATGCATTTCCCCCCCTGCATGTGATATTTGCTGAAGGAGAATAATTCCTTTCTGCAGAATCTGCTCACTTTCTGAGGCTTGGTTTGAACAGAGCGTCCAAAGATCTGAAACCTTCAAGGATGGGTAGAAATGGAATTACCCTCTGCATTTTTTTGTGCCTTCAGGTGCAAGAAGACCATCCTCTCTTTGTTCTGGTGCATCCGCTCTTCCTGGTGGAAGTGATACAACTGAGGCAGACTCCAGGCAGGTAGGATTACAGAGCCCAGCGGCAGAAATCTGTCGTTTGTGGGAGAGGGGAGGCATACAAACCACCTTGTTCTGAGGCAGATAATTGGTCCATAAAACACAGTATTGTCTACAGGTCCTGTGGTGATTGGCAGAAGCTCTCCAAGGTTTTGGGAAGTGGCGCTGTGGTCTAAACCACTGAGCCTCTTAGGCTTGCCAATCAGAAGGTTGGTGGTTCAAATCCCCTGCTCCCGTTGCTCAGTCTCAGCTCCTGCCAACCTAGCAGTTCGAAAGCACGCCAGTGCAAGTAGATAAATAGGTACCGCTGCGGCGGGAAGGTAAACGGCGTTTCTGTGCGCTCTGGCTTCCGTCATGGTGTTCCATTGCACCAGAAACGGTTTAGTCATGCTGGCCACATGACCCAGAAAGCTGTCTATGGGCAAACAGCAGCTCCCTCGGCCTGAAAAGCGAGATGAGCGCCGCAACCCCACAGTCGCCTTTGACTGGATTTAACCGTCCAGGGGTCCTTTACCCTTTTTTTTGCCTGGGGTGCCAGGGATTGAACCCAGCTGAGGAAAGACGTGAGTTTAGTGCCTCCACTGATTCTCAGATCAGAGCAAAACCACATTTCGAAGCAGATATGCCACTATTGTGTGTGGTTTGGGTAGAAGCCTCTTTGGGATGGTATCTGGGGAAGTGAAGATCTTTAGTTTGCCTACCTGCTGTCGTCGTCATTGTTGCAGAGACCAGTGACCTTTGAGGATGTGGCTGTGTACTTTTCAGAGCAGGAGTGGGCCTTGCTGGATCTGGCTCAAAGAAGCTTGTACAGGGATGTCATGCTCGAGAACTATGAAAATACATCTTTGCTGGGTAAGTACCATTCCCTGCCATTTGTGGGAGAGTCCTTCGCCTGGGGATGCCCTGGAATAGCCAGATCTCTACACCCACCCCACCCTGTTCTCTGAAGTGCAGGAATACCACGATAGTGTCGCTAATAAATTAGTTTGGGTGGAATTCATTGTTGCGCTAGGACAGTCGTTCAGTCGCCACAAACCTTTCTGCTTGCCGGATGGATTGATTCCAAGCATCATAATAATAATAATAATTTACTATTTGTACCCCGCCCATCTGGCTGGGTCTCCCCGGCCACTCTGGGCGGCTTCCAACAAATATTAAAATACAATACAAAGTCACAGATTAAAAACTTCCCTAAACAGGGCTGCCTTCAGGTATTTTCTAAATGACAGGTAGTTGTTTATCTCTCTGACCCCTGATGGGAGGGCGTTCCACAAGGCAGGCGCCACTACCGAGAAGGCCCTCTGCCTGGTTCCCTGTAGCTTTGCTTCTCGCAGTGAGGGAACCACCAGAAGTCCCTCGGCGCTGGATCTCAGTGTCCAGCAACATACCCAGCAACCTGCTTTTTGGGGGTACTCCTGATCTTCCACAGCAGATCCGGGGGGGGGGGAGCATAGAAGGCCTCATTGTTCTACCTGTTGTCCTGGTGCTGGATTTACCAAAGCACCAGGTGAGTTGAGTCTGGGCGTGTCGTCTTTATGCCTTGCTCCTCTGCTCATAGGACAGCCAGGGTGGCTTAACACCAGAGACAAAGGCATAATGCAGCAAAATGAAATAAAAAAATTCAACAACTGATATCAGTCCAAAAAAACAAAAAACAAATTTAGGATAATGCAGCGTAAAAGAAGCAAAAATAGAACTGCAAAAAGTTCTGGAAACTAAGCCTCACAAGGAGCTGGGTAAACATTTAGCCTGGAAAAGAAGAGACTGAGAGGAGATAATTGATAGCTATCTTCAGATCATCTGAAGGGCTGTCCCATGGACGATGGAGCAAGCTTGTTTTCTCCTGCTCTGGAGGGTAGGACTCCAACCAGTGGCTTCAAGTTACAAGAAAGGAGATTCCGACTAAATGCCTGGGGGGTGGGGGGACTTTCTGACAGTAAGAGCTTTTCGGCAGTGGAACTGGACTCCCACGAGAGGCAGTGGACTCTCCTTCCTTGGAGGTTTTCAAGCAGAGGTTGGGTGGCCACCTGTCATGGATGCTTTAGCTGAGACTCCTGCATTGCTGGCGGTTGGACTGGATGACCCCCGAGGTTCCCTCCCAACTCTTAAGATTATGTGATTCTAAACATTTTAAAGCCTGTCAATGCTGTCAATTTTGCCACATCGTGTGTGTATGTGTGTGTGTGTGTGATTTATGCACCTACTGTTCCTCCCCCCCACCCCTTTCAGGCTGCCCAGTATGGGAAAAAGAAATGATTGTCCGATTCCTCCTTGACCCTCTTTGCCTTTTCTCTCCAAACAGGATCTCCTGTCCTCAAACCCTCCCTGATCTCCAGCTTAGAAGAAGAGGAGGAACCTTGGGTGCCAGATCCACAGGCCCTGGAGGAAAGGAAAGCCTTGGACTCCAGCTCTGGTGAGAGAGGAAGTATGTTAGATTTATTTGCTTGTTTTGAGTTGAAGAGCATTTAAGCATAAACTCCCTTCCCGTTCCTGGCAGAGGACTCTGCCTCATGTTTTTCCCTGAACATTTTAATTTCCTCTCGGCTCCTTCTAAATGATTTATTTAGGTTTGGATTCTGTTAGCGCTCCCTCATGTTCTCAGCTCCTAAAACGTCTCTGGTTTATTCCTTTGTTTACCCGACCGCTCTCTCTGTCTCCCTCCCAGCAGGTGACAAGAAAAAAAGGCACTTTTGCCCAGATTGTGGGAACAGTTTTACGGTGATAGCGAGTCTCGTGAGGCACCAGAGATCCCACACGGGGGAGAGACCTTACAAATGCCTCGAGTGTGGGAAAGGGTTTCGCGACAAAGGAGGCCTAGTCAAACACCGGAGAATCCACACTGGCAAAAAGCCTCACGAGTGCCACGAATGCAGGAAAAGGTTCACGGAGAGAGACGCGCTTATTCAGCATCAGAAAACCCATCTTGGTGAGGGAATTGTGGTCACCGTGCTTTGGGGTGTCGCTTATTTATTCATAGAATCATTGAATCATAGAGTTGGAAGAGACCACAAGGGCCATCCAGTCCAACCCCCTGACAAGCAGGAAACACCATCAAAGCATTCCTGACAGATGGCTGTCAAGCCTCTGCTTAAAGACCTCCAAAGAAGGAGACTCCACCACACTCCTTGGCAGCAAATTCCACTGCCGAACAGCTCTTACTGTCAGGAAGTTCTTCCTAATGTTTAGGTGGAATAATCTTTCTTATAGTTTGAATCCATTGCCCCGTGTCCGCTTCTCTGGAGCAGCAAAAAACAACATTTCCCCCTCCTCTATATGACATCCTTTTATATATTTGAACATGGCTATCATGTTCGTGCACTGCTCTGCAACAACTAAAGCACCGCTTTTTTTAAAAAAAGATAGAAACAAACTGCATCAGGCAATAAAAATCTACCAGAAAAGCAAAACCTAAACTAAGCAGCCTGAGCAAATCAGTTTTGTTCCCCTGTTCTGAAAAGAAGATAAAGGCATTACTTATTTTAGCATTCCCCCCCCCACATTTTCCTCTTCTTCATTTTCGATTGGCTGCTCTTTACCAATTCCTGTTAGACTTTTGTATAACTACGAGAGAGAGACATTGCACATACTTTCTTAAATCAAGAAATCTTTAATAAAAATACTTCAAAGACAAAGAACTAGAGCACATTCCCAAATATCAAGAAGAGTTGCTCTTCGCTTTGTTGGTCCACGTTATAAATCAATAAACTTTAGTTATAAATCAATAATTCGTATGTCACAACCTGTCTCTCCCACTGTTTATCATACATAAATGCCTGACTGATTTTAGTAAATAATAATAATTTAATAATTTAATAATTGTTTTCCCAGCCACTCTGCGCAGCACCCAACCAAATATTAAAAACATGATAAAACATCAAGCATTAAAAACTTCGCTAAACAGGGCTGTCTTCAGATGTCTTTTAAAAGTAAGATAGTTGTCTATTTCCTTGACATCTGATGGGAGGGTGTTCCACAGGGCGGGCGCCACTACCGAAAAGGCCCTCTGCCTGTTTCCCTGTAACCTCACTTCTTGCAGTGAGGGAACCGCCAGAAGGACCTCGGACCTGGACCTCAGTGTCTGGGCTGAACGATGGAGGCGGAGACGCTCCTTCAGGTATAATGGGCTGAGGCCGTTTAGGGCTTTAAAGGTCAGCACCGACACTTTGAATTGTGCTCGGAAACATACTGGGAGCCAACGTAGGTCTTTCAGGACCGGCGTTATATGGTCTCAGCGGCCACTCCCATTCACCAGTCTTGCTGCCACATTCTGGATTAGTTGTAGTTTCTGGGTCACCTTCAAAGGTAAACCCACGTAGACCGCGCTGCAGTAGTCCAAGCGGGAGATAACCAGAGCATGCGCCACTCTAGACACAAACTCTTCAGCAGACCCAGCATTCCATTTCTGCCGCAAACGCACAGATATACCTGACACCTTTCAGTTCTCTTTGTTACGAGGCTCAGTGATCTCAAATCCTCAGGCTTCAAAATAATCTCTGGACCGTCTGTTTTAACTTCGTCACTAAACAATGGTTTTCTCTATTTTTGTTGTTGAAAGTATAAAACAAATTCCAGTTACAACAATTGTTAACTCCAGGACAAGCCCCTGTTTCGTTTATTCTTCTTCAGCTGGAATAATAAAGAATCTCAAATTAAACTTATATCTTCTGACATTATTATCTATTTAGTCATTTCTTGTGTAACAAGCATTTCGACATCCAGAGAAAGTTTTATCATGTCTATATGAAAGAATGCACATAACAAATTTTCATATAGACATGATAAAACTTTCTCTGGATGTCAAAATGCTTGTTACACAAATGTCTTGATAGAAATGACTAAACAGACAATAATGTCAGAAGATATAAGTTTAATTTGAGATTCTTTATTATTCCAGCTGAAGAAGAATAAACGAAACAGGGCCTTGTCCTGGAGTTAACAATCGCAACTGGAATTTGTTTTATACTTTCAACAATAAAAATAGAGAAAAACGTTGCTTATTGCCGTCCTGGCCTGAGTCCTTGCAACCTTTCTACTTTATTTCCTGTATTCTTCAAGGACTCCAATTTTCTAATTAACTTCCTCCCTGCCAAGCATCAAGTGGGGTGGGAGAGAAGGGCATTAGTCCTGCCGCCATCATTTCCAGCGGGGTCACTCCTTGCCTGTTTGGTCCCTTCGCAGGTGACCTGAGGAAGCGCTACCTGTGCCTGGAGTGCGAGGTGAGCTTTCTCAGCAAAGGAGGCCTCGAGAGGCACCAGAGGGTCCACGCGGGAGAGAGGCCCTTCCAGTGCCCTGAGTGCGAGAAAAGCTTCTACGACAACGGGAGCCTGGTGAGGCACCGGAGGACCCACCAGCAGGACAGGCCCTTCCCCTGCCTCGAGTGCGGGAAGCGCTTCAACATCCGGTCCAACCTCACCAGGCACGAAATCCTGCACAAGGAAGCCAAGCCCTTCCAGTGCGCCGACTGCGGGAAGCAGTTCAGCAGGAAGGGGCGCTACCTGAAGCATGCGAAAGAGAAGCCCTACGAGTGCCCCGTGTGCGGCAAGGCCTTCTGCGAGAGGGGAGGCATGGTCAGGCACCGGAATCAGCACCCAGGTGAGTGGGGCAGCACCCGGGGGGGTCTTCTCTGGGTGGCAAGGGCATAAGAAGAGCCAGTGTGGTGTAGTGGTTAAAAGCGATGGACTCATAATCTGGTGAATCAGGTTTGCATCTCCACTCTTCCACATGCAGCTGCTGGGTGACCTTGGGCTAGTCACACTTCTTTGAAGTTTCTCAGCCCCACTCACCTCACAGAGTGTTTGTTGTGGGGGAAGAAGGGAAAGGAGAATGTTAGCTGCAGACTCCTTCAGGTAGAAGAAGAGAAGAGTTTGGATTTGATATCCCGCTTTATCACATTAGTCTCAAAGCGGCTAACATTCTCCTTTCCCTTCCTCCCCCACAACAAACACTCTGTGAGGTGAGTGGGGCTGAGAGACTTCAGAGAAGTGTGACTGGCCCAAGGTCACCCAGCAGCTGCATGTGGAGGAGCAGAGACGCAAACCCGGTTCACCAGATTACGAGTCTACTGCTCTTAACCACTACACCACACTGGTAGTGATAAAGTGGGATATCAAATCCAAACTACTACTACTACTACTACTACTACTACTACTACTTCTTCTTCTTCTTCTTCTTCTTCCAGGTCAGTCCAGCATCCTGTTCTCTCAGCGGCCAGCCAGATCTTAAGAGTTGGAAGGGACCACAAGGGCAGCGTTCGAAACTCCCATGGTTCCAGGCACATTTTGCGACAGGGAATTTCATTCGCGCGAGCAGTTTCTGAGCTCTGCAGAGTTTGGAAGGAAAGGAGGAACTTTGTCTGCCTCCCCACTTCCAGCTACTGTCTGAAGACTTAAGAGATCCTCTTAAGAATATTAGGGGTGGGTGGGCGGGGGAAGGACTAGAACATGTGGAAAATGAACATGATACTTTAGCTGCGGTTCGTTCATTTTTCAGCTTTGCATTCTTGTTATTAAAAGCGCGCATAGACATTCCGTTGTCCAATCACAAAAATAATGTTGTTGTTGTTGTTGTTCAGTCGTTCAGTCGTGTCCGACTCTTTGTGACCCCATGGACCAGAGCACGCCAGGCACGCCTATCCTTCACTGCCTCTCGCAGTTTGGCCAAACTCATGTCAGTCGCTTCGAGAACACTGTCCAACCATCTCATCCTTTGTCGTCCCCTTCTCCTTGTGCCCTCCATCTTTCCCAACATCAGGGTCTTTTCTAGGGAGTCTTCTCTTCTCATGAGGTGGCCAAAGTACTGGAGCCTCAGCTTCAGGATCTGTCCTTCTAGTGAGCACTCAGGGCTTGCCAGTTCCTGGAGAAGGAACTGGCAAGCCGCTCCAGTATCCCTGCCAAGAAAACTCCACAAAAATAATAGCAGGTTTTAATTCTTTTTTTAAAAAAAATTCATTGAATTCACACAAATTTCACATTAAAAATCCCATACATAATAAATGTTTATTTTTTTTCAGTGGCTTCCTGTCCCATTTTCCGTGGGGTTTTTTTTTTTAAATTCTGTCTCATTGCTTCACCCTGTTTTTAAATATGGTTTGCCATATTTCAAAAAGTAAAAACCAGGACACCCTGAAGGTTGTTTATTTAGGAAGACCCCAAAATTGTTGAGCTCCCCCCCCCCCCCTGAACGTAACTTTTGTTTTGGAAATCTTGGATGTATGGCAACCCTATTTTATATCATAACCATAATACAATAATCTCTCAATCTTATTTATTATAATAAATCCTGCTCGCAAATTCGTCATATTGTAATAGTCCGAAAAAGGCTTCCATTCTTCCAATAGGTTTTAATTCCTCATACCCGTAAGCCTATTTTTAAGGCTTCTTGCTGAGTTTCACATCCTAAAATGGCTCACCCTTCTCTCTTACGATTCATGCGCGCTCTGGACTTCCAATGTGTGCCTCTTTTGACCTTTAAAGCCCTATGCGGCTTAGGACCCTCGTACCTAAGGGACCGCCTCTCCTGGTATGTCCCGTGTAGGACCTTAAGGTCCTCAAATAATAATCTTTTGGAGGTCCCGAGCAACAAAGATGCTAGGTTGGCCTCAACTAGGACCAGGGCCTTCTCAGTAGTGGCCCCGACTTGGTGGAACGGTCTATCACAAGAGACCAGGGCCCTGATGGGATTTGGCATCTTTCCGCAGGGCCTGCAAGACGGAGCTGTTCCACCTGGCCTTTGGGTTGGTTTCCGTTTGATATTTATGCTTCATTCTTTTATTGGTGGGTTATTTGAAAATGAGACTGCAGTTTTAATATTAAATTTTTAAATTTGTATTTTAATCTGTTATTTTAAATTGATTGTGTTTATGTTTTTGCTGTGATTTTAATTAGTGTTAGCCGCCCTGAGCCCGGTTTTTGGCTGGGAAGGGCGGGGTATAAATAAAAATTTCTTCTTATTATTATTATTAAAGGAGAGGAGGCTGAACTACACAGCCATGAGAGAAACTGAATGGACGTGATATATTTAAAAAATGGGATATTATAACAGAGAGATCCTGTCGGCGGCCATGCAAACTGCAGCATGATTCGCCTTGCAAAAATACAGAGAGACACAAGTGTCAGTGTGTGTGTGTGTGTACTTATTACCAGTATATATGATTGAAGATATATACGTATATAGATATATACACATCCTGCTCTTTGTTCCAACAGATGAGCTGAGGGAAAAGTTTGCCTGCCCAGAATGTGGGAAGGTTTTCAGCAAGAAATCCAACCTGAGGAGCCACCAGAAACGCCACACGGCCGAGAGGCCCTTCAAGTGCTACGTCTGCGGGAAGAGGTTCAAGAAGAAAGGGGAGTTGGGGACGCACCAAAACAGCCACACTGGGGAGAGGCCCCACAAGTGCTTTGAGTGCGGGAAGATGTTCGGTAGCAAAACAGCCCTCTATCAACACCACCGGATTCATACAGGAGAGAAGCCCTACTCCTGCGCAGAGTGCGGGAAGCAGTTCGCTTTCAAAGGAAACCTCGATCGGCATCGGAGGAGCCATGTTGGATGAGGCAAGATGGCGGCAGGGAAATGGCCAGAAGCTGTGTGGCAGAAAAGGAGACAGCCCTCCACCCTGCCTTTTGTGTGTGTGTGTATTGAATGACTGTCTAGTTAGAGGAAGTCTCACCAAGTGTTTTGGACCACGAGGCACCCATTTTGAATTTTGAGGGTGGGCGAGGCAGCCAGCACCCCTCGCACAAAAAGCCTTACAGGGCCCCATTTTAGGAAGTGAGAGCTGCTTGAACAGCACTTTGCCAAGGGCACGCTTAACCCTGTGTAGTGGTTTAAGAGACTTGAGGTCACATCCACACAGTTCCTTCGAAGCATGTGGGGCAGGATTCAGCTAACTGGTCCCACTAGCAGAAGCCTGTGCATTGAGGCTGCCCCACATGTTCCTGAAACTGGCTCTGGAGGTGTCAGGGAAAGGGAGGAGAGGGGTGTTTGTTTTGTCTGGCTGGCTGAAAAGATTGCACTGGCGGGACAAGAGAAGGTTAAGGCGTGGTATGATAGCCATGTTCAAATATATAAAAGGATGTCATACAGAGGAGGGAGAAAGGTTGTTTTCTGCTGCTCCAGAGAAGCGGACACGGGGCAATGGATTCAAACTACAAGAAAGAAGATTCCACCTAAACATTAGGAAGAACTTCCTGACAGTGAGAGCTGTTTGACAGTGGAATTTGCTGCCAAGGAGTGTGGTGGAGTCTCCTTCTTTGGAGGTCTTTAAGCGGAGGCTTGACAGCCATCTGTCAGGAATGCTTTGATGGTGTTTCCTGCTTGGCAGGGGGTTGGACTGGATGGCCCTTGTGGTCTCTTCCAACTCTACGATTCTATGACAATCTCCTTGGCGCTACATTGAATTCCTCACTCAGCTTCTCCCAAAGAATCTTGGGAACTGTAATTTCTTAAAGATGTTGCGTGTCTTAGCTATGTCAGAGGTAAACTGCAGTTCCCTCCCCATGCCCAGTGCGAGGATCCTATTAATGACCTAAGTTGCAGGGTGTTTGTCAGGGTTACAGAGCTCATACGAAACGCTATCAGCGTGCAACTCTGAAAAGAAATGATACCCATTTTTATTTTTATTTTATTTTGTTATTTATTAAAGTTGTATTCCGCCCTGCACCCGCAGGTCTCGGGGTGGTTCACAGGATAAAATCACAATATGAAAACACACAATACACAACGGAAACTAAAACAACCCAGTAACCCTCCCCACCCCAACCACATTTTGAAAGGGCATTGGATGTGAATCAGTCCAAGGCCTGGTTGAAGAGGAACATTTTTGCCTGGCGCCTAAAGGTGTATAATGAAGGCGCCAGGCGAAGTTCCCTGGGGAGAGCATCCCACAAACGGGGAGCCACTGCAGAGAAGGCCCCGTTCTCTCCTCCCTCCCCAATTCCTCTTTGCCTAATGTTGAGCAAACGTGGGTAACCTCTGGCACGACGGCTCCCATGTTTGCCAGCCCTTGACCCTAGTGGCTGAGGCAGGTGGCTCCAGTAACCTCTGCGAGGCCACAGGTGAGCCACCCCTCCTGCGTGTGTTGTTGCTGTGTTCCTTGTTGCACGTCATATGTGAAATAGTGCAGAGCTGTAGCAGCCCCTTGGGCAATTTCCCCCTTTCGCGGTCGACTGTCAGGCTATGGCTCAAAATAGGAAGAGGAAAATCTTGACAAGGGCAGTAAGGTAAATGTCTCTAATAAACATTAATTTACCAAGTTGCCAAGCTGGCCCTAGTGTTCCTGTTTATTTGGGTTGGAAACTTACTAAAAGCATGCTTTTAAAAACCCAAGATGTATTTTAATCATCAGATTAGTACAAAAAACAATGTTTCCCTGTTCAAATGTCTTGCTCTCCCAAGTTACACAAAGCACCTATTCGCTTCCGTGGTTTTGTAAACAACCAACCAACCACAAAAGCATGCCTGTAATTGTAGAGAGTTAACTATATTGGAACCCCTCCCACAGTCTAGCCCTCTCATGTTTGGAGATGTTTAATTACATTTTTATTTTTATTTTTTATATTTGTAACCCACCCACCCTTGCTAAGGAGCCCTGGGTTGCAAATACCCAAGATGGTAATGCCAGCAATGAAAAATTATATGGATCTTGTGTAAATACAAGTAAAAGCTGAGTGAAAACACAGGAAAGGTGCTATCGAGAGACATCAGGCATGTTTTCCGGCATCACAGGGCCTAGGATGCTCCAGAACCCTTTTGTGTCTCAGGGACGCACAATAAGCTCAGTTCCATCCCACACACGGAACCAAGGGAGAACCTTCCCCCCACCAAAAGTGGCTGAACCGAACGTGTAGATTGTGGTCTGGGTTTCCGGGTCGAAAAAATCCACCTGCCCTGCAGTGTAGTCCAAAAACACACGAATCTTCCGTGGCCTCCTGCCAACGGAGAGCCGTTTGTGTTGTGGGGAGGTGAAAGCGATGTAGTTACCGAGTCCCTCGTACTCTCCTACCCCCCAGATGCCTGCAGCCGGGCTGAAGCCTGTCGGCCCGTCTCTCTTCACAGACTCCTTGGCCACCCCGACTGCCCATTCCCCCTTGCCCTTCACGCCAACCTCCCAGCAGTGTTTCCCTGAAGCGAATCCCTCCCTGCCCAGCACAAAAGCGCGCTGGTTAAATCTCTTGGCGTTGTTGGGAAAGGTCTGCTCCACCTCTCCCCATCGCACACTTTTCTCATCCTTGGACACCACCAGCCGCCGGTGGGCCGTGTCTGGATCCAGAGTCACATGGGCTGCAAGGAATAGGAAAGGAAAAGATCAGATCGTAGGATGGCAGATTCTTGCCCTTGGAGATGACTTGGTGGCTCTGTACCAGCTGGTAGATCCCACTTTCTGAACCTTGGAGAAATATATTTGGTTGTCAATCAAGGGAGGTTATATTTATCCTGTGTTCGCTCTTCCTATCAAGGTGCAATAGCGAAAGGCGAAGCGTCACCTTCAGAGGTGGGGGGATATTTATTTTTTTAGCCTCTGGAGTCCCGTTCTTATGTGAGGAACCTTCTGGAAGCTTCTTACCTCAGGTGGGCAGATGAAGAGGCCAAAGCTGGCAGAGCAACAAATGAGACTGTGTTGTAGGCTTATGTTGAAGCCGCATGAAATAATTCAGAGGTTTCTACAAATACCTCTCTCGCTTATCCATCCAGGCAAGCTGTAGGCCTCAGCACAGTTGAAGAAGCCATTCCAGCAAGGCAAACACACCGAACAAGATGGATTAGTGAGGAATGTGGCCTGAGGAGACACCTAAGGGCCAGACCGTGAGGTACAGAGGGCTGCAGTTGAGCCTGAGGCCTGAGGTTCCCATCGTTTTTCATTCCCTCACGCATTTCATTGTGAGGCAATCCTCACACCTCTATTATGGATGGAGCTTTCGTGGACCACAGGCCATTTCAAGAGAGTCAATGCTTTTGCTCCCAGTTCCTGTTTGTGGGCTCCCCATAGGCCAAACCACGACCAGGTCTCAGTTTGACCCAAGCAGAACGACCACCCTGCTAAAAGTACAGTGAAATATTAAGAACTGGAAGTTCAGGACAGGCAAAGAGAAGGAGATGAAATTACCTGCTGGACTTCCTGGGAGCGAGTCGCACGAATTGGGTAAAGTCCGTGAGCAGGAACCGCCTTCCGTGTGTTTTATCTGGAAAACTTTCAGCATAGCTCAGGTTAGGGCGGGGATGGAGAATCTGTGGCCCACCAGATGTCCTTAGGGAACCCCTGTTCAGCAATAGCAAGCAGGTGTGGTGTAATCTGGTTGCCCTAGTCCATGCACAGAAGAAAACATGGTACCATACTGCTTTTAAAAGTATAGTGCAAGACGGAGCCTTTCTTTAAAAAAAAAATGGCCAAGGAGCATTGGCAACAAGAAAGAAGAGGCTGTTTTCCAGAATTCTTAAGGGCAACGTGATTCCCCCCCCCACACACACACACTGATGGGTTCACTTACATAAACGATATTTTCTGAGGTATTTTTAATAGCTAGGACTATATTTTAAAGTGGCAGGCCACTGTTAAGAAATAGGATGGGTAGCGGAACCTTTTTCAGCCTGAGGGCCGCATTAGCTTTGGGGCGAGTTTCCCAGATGTGGCAGAGCCAGAGGCAGTTAATTGACATAAATTGTTGCCTTTGCATAGTAGGCTAGTTTCTACACATACTCTCCATCCAGGCAAGTAGAGGTATTATTTGAGTTGGAGGATATATTCCAGCCAAATGAAAACACTCACACAAGGTGCCAAGTAGGGCCAGTGAGGAATCTGGCCTTGGGAGAGTCCCAGGGGCCAAGCAGAGAAACCAGAAGGGCCATATTGAGGTTTCCCAAGCCTGGCACAGGAGCAGGGCCAAGAAAAGACGTGGCAGCCCCACCATGAGTTAGGCTACGCTAGAAGCCTACCTATCAGAAGAACGGACAGGCCCACGTTCAGTGCGATGCTCACTGCCAGTAAGACCCTCAGCGTGATGTTGCAGCATTTTGAAGGAGATTCTGTGGAGTTGATAAATTCCATCAGGAAAATGCATGCATGTCAGGAGCGAGCCACTTACCGGTATTATTTTTTATTCTTATCCGCCATTCCTTTGAAGCGGTCAGGGTGGCATACATTGTTTTTAAATTCACAACACCCCTAGGTAATCATGGCTTGATGGCTTCAAACTCCACTTCATTCATTGACTTCAGAGTGTGGTGAACCTGCCCTGCTGTTTTGGGGCCTGCTTCTCATTCTGCTTCTCATTCTGCTGAGTGTGGCTCTGGACTTCCGCCCCCAATTGTGCCACTAGGTACAGTAGGCTGAGACAGATTAAATGCCCCAAAGTGATTTTTGTTGCTGAGCAGGGATTTGAACCCCTGCCTCCTGAGCCTTAGTCTGACACTCTGACCACTACACCTCACTCCCCCTCCTAATAAACAGTAACAGCCCACAACTTCACCAAGAAATTAAACACCCCTGACTGGAATTATTGCATGCCAGCCAGCTGAAACCTGCAATGTCCCAAGTTTCAGTCCATACCTTGTGCCTTTGGGGGAACAGGTGGTGTGTAGATGTTTCTGCCTCTTTCATCTACTGCCATGTATCCTTCTTCATCTTGCATCTTCTAATATCTCTCTTAAGCCCCAAGGGGAGGAGGTTCAGCAAGCAAGGTAATTCCTGAAAGCTAGACTTTCTGTGTTTGGAAAGAGAATTTAGCAGTTTTTAGACCACTCAAGCTGCAAAAATAGCACGTAAAAATAGTCCTCTCCTCCTCAGTCTCATGAATATGAGACTTCCCCAATTGCTGTTGAAGTCACTGGGAGCTGACCACACCAAACATGTGAAGCAATGCACCTTTCCACTCTTGTCGCTTTGTGACACACACGTTTGTGCAATGATTGCGTACAGTGGCAGCAGCACACCATAAACTGAAGCTGAATCCTCGAAGAAGGAAATCTGGCAGCTCACCTGTTACTGATGGGGTTGCACTTTCTTCGAAGTTACTGTTCGAAGGTACTGTTCGAAGGAACAGGTACGTGGCTTGGATGCACACTGTACATTTAAAGTTACAGGTAGGTAGCCGTGTTGGTCTGCCATAGTTAAAACAAAATAAAATAAAAAATTCCTTCCAGTAGCACCTTAGAGACCAACTAAGTTTGTTCTTGGTATGAGCTTTCGTGTGTTTTGTTTTGTACATTTTGTTATTTTGTTTTGTACATTTGTTTTGTACATTTAAAGTAAGGTAAAAAGGTAAAGGACCCCTGGATGGTTAAGTCCAGTCAAAGGTGACTATGGGGTGCAGTGCTCATCTCGTTTTCAGGCAGTGGGAGCCGGCGTTTGTCCACAGACAGCTTTCCGGGTCATGTGGCTTCTGGCGCAACGGGACACCATGACGGAAGCCAGAGCACACGGAAATGCTGTTTACCTTGCTGCCGCAGCAGTACCTATTTATGTACTTGCACTGGCGTGCTTTCAAACTGCTAGGTTGGCAGGAGCTGGGAGAGAGCAACAGGAGCTCACCCCGTCGTGTGGATTCAAACCGCCGACCTTCTGATTGGCAAGCCCAAGAGGCTCAGTGGTTTAGACCACAGTGCCACCTGTGTTGTCTTATATCACTTTAACAGTCATGGCTAACCCCAAGGGATCTGGGGAACTGTAGTTTGCAAAAAGTGCTCACCCATAGAGCCATCATTCCAGGCACCCTTAACAAACAACAGTTCCTGGGGTTCTCCTTGAGTATTAAAATTGTCGGGGTTTGGGTGCTGGAGCTCCTCGTGCACAAACTTGGACTGATCATGCACGAGGTACCAGTTGCGGGGAAAGCGGCCAGCGTTCCGCGTGCTTTTGAGCACGGGCGCCGGCCAAGTCTCACAATCCGAAGGAAGCTGAGTAAGCCAATTGATGACTCCGAAGGTGTATGAGTTCTTGGTTGCCTTCTTAATGAAAAGTTGCCTCGTGAAATAGAATATACCCTGACTCTGAATAGATGGGCCAACTTAAGGAAATAAAAATTTTACTTTAAACCTTTTACTCCCCCCTTTTCACCCCAAGGAAGACAGACACCGGTTGTATTTTTAGTGGCTTCGGCAGAACCCGCATAGGCTCGTCCCCTAAGCTAAGTTCTCCTAAGCTTAAAGTCCCTGCGCGCCCAATCTTCCGCGAGGCTAGCTAAATAATACTAAAACCGAAATATCTTCCGCAAGCCTAGCCCTAGGCTAAATCTAAAAGGAACCTAACTAAAACTAAACCGAATAATCTTCCGCGATCTAACTCTAACTAAAAGGAAAACCCATCCAACCCATCCAGCCCGCTCCCAATACCCTTAAACTAAACTTGACTTCAACTAAAACCCAACTAAAGCAAAACGGAAAGAATGCACGAACGAACGTGCGTCTAACCCAAACTGAACGTGCCTAAGCGGGGGTGCCTCTGCCTTTTATTAGGGAACAAACGTGACATCATCATCAATGTCTCAACCAATAAAATCACTGTTGCTGCCCTCCAAAAAGGCGGGAAGCAAGTTTAACGCTCATTAACAACTTTGAACATGACCGGAACTATAAAATAAAGGCGGATTAATCTCATAAGTGAACCACACTATTCATTCATACTTTCACTTTCGCTTTTGCGCGCAGTGATACCAAAAGTAAATCTCGAAAACCTCATTAAATAATTAAATAAATGTGGATCCATGGCGGATCCGTGAAACGTATTCCGACATAAAATGTTACTAATAATAAGTGTGAATGTGGCTTTAGGTCCTTCGCTGTCCCTGGAGGCAGAGCTAGCTGCCCTCAGTGACTGAGTGCTTTGTCCCAACTTCAGTTGATGCACCAGCTGTGGCCATTCTTGGACAGGGACACAGCCTGGTCTCAGAGGTGCAGGCACTGGTAATTTCTAGCTTGCATGGCTTCAATGTGCTCCTCGCAGGGCTGCCCTTGAAGATGGTGAGGAAACTGTAGCTAGCGCAGAATGCTGGGCTCAAGTTTTTAGCCAGAACAGCTCTGCATCAGCATATTACACCAGCGAGGAAAGCTTTGCATTGGTTGCCAGTGTATAACTAAGCCACATTCAAGGTATTAGAATTGCAGAGTTGGAAGGGACCCCCAAGGGTCATCTAGTCGAACCCCCTGCAACATAGGAATCTCAACTAGATCATACATGGCCTTCCAATCTCTGCTTCAAATAACCTGCTTTGAATTTCTGCTTTGGATCTTGTGGTGCCTCTTTTTCGGCCTCGTACTCAAGCGAACGTTTCTCCTTTTCCTAGCTTGTCCCGTCTCAAAGTTTGGTAGTATTTCTAGCTCCTTTGCAATCTCAAAACCCCACAAGGCTTCTTGCGACACTTGTGATTGACTTGCAGCTGAATTTAAACAGCTTCCTTGTTTTTCAGTAGTTTGCAAGATTGACTTCAAAAAGGATGTTGTACCATGTTAACACAAGATACCACAAACTTGCACCAGCAATTGAAAAGCAAGTGTGTTCTCTCTCTCTCTCTCTCTCTCTCTCTCTCTCTCTCTCTCTCTCTCTGTGTGTGTGTGTAATATAGAACCTCCTGCATTTATTGCAGGGCATTAGACTAGATTGCCCTTAGGGTTCCCTTCCAACTCTTGGCTCTCCAGCTATTGCTGAACTACCATACTGATATTCTATGACGAACTCAGAGTTAGATTGGATTGTTAGGGCTACAACCCAGTTCGGGGATCAAACTGGATAGCAAACTTCAAATAAACAGCCTTGTTGTATGCGTCTATGCTGAGACATGCAGTGTAAGGTGTTTTCTTCGCAAAAGGGGAATGCAAAGGTATCAGGATAAACAACCAGACCACAATCTGGGGTTTCCCTTTGCAAAGGAATATACAGACAAATAACCAGACCCAAAACGAAAGCTCAAAGCTTTATTACCTGACAAAATATTTACACAGCAAGGTGTTTTCGCCCTTGTGGGGACTGACCCTGGGAAGATATCCCCCTATTCACATATGCATCTACCAAAGACCTCAGCCCAAGATCCTGCACAATAGGGAAAAGGTGAGATATGCAGACGGGTGCAGCTCTTTAAGTCTTCTCTGAATTGTAATCCTTTCTTCAAACTGTGATCCTTTCCTTAATTGGCTTCTTCCAATTGGCCTTCTCCAAACTGATCGTCTCATTCCATGTGGTCTTCTCTTACAGTTGCATTCCCTGCCTTCTCTGAGCTGGTATTGAGAAGGAACCGTTTTTATAGCGACATGTCCTGGCAAACGGAAGTCCCTCACCCACCCACCCCCTGCCCCTGAATCCAAAAAGCCAATTGGCTTATGAAAACAGCATTCTTCTCTGCCAGGATCCAGGTTTGAACTGTCTTAATTTTGTTCTCTCAACACGCACGGGAGCTTTTTCTCAAAGTAGTATGGAGCCCAGGCTGCCAATATTGCTCATCTGCTAGGCCAAACCTGCTTTGCAGCTCTCTGGTAAGCAAAATCTTTAAACCATGCTTAAAGATACAAGATGTATACAAGATGCTAGGTTAGCACAAAGTAGGATGTTACCCTGCTCCAGTGACTCAAACATGCGCCCAAGTTACTCGAAGCACTTATGGCAGATCTACACTCGCGGTTTATAACGTTAAAAATGCGTCATTAAAATGTGACACCAGAGGTCGCTCCAGAGCAGCAAGCCACTGGCAATGGAAAACTCCATTGAACATTACAGTCGTGGTTCTCGAATGCCTTAGAACTCGTACACAGTGCTTTTTTTAAAAAAAATGTTTAGGGGTACTCTTTTTCCTATTCATATTGAAATGCTGCCCCTCAATGAGGCAAAACTTAGATTCACAAAATGATTAGGGGTGTGCGTACCCCTGAATACCCCCAGGAAAAAAGCACTGCTCATACGTTTTGGCTCCCGAACGCCAAAAACCCAGAAGTACCGTATTTTTCGCTCCATAAGATGCACTTTTTTCCTTCTAAAAAGTAAGGGGAAATATCTGTGCGTCTTATGGGGCGAATGGTGGTCCCTGGAACTGAATTGCCCAGGGGACAAAAGAGGATCATGGTTTTTATTTTACAAAGAGGGAAGGGGGTGTTGAAAGGACCCTGCTCAGCAGCTGATCAGCAAGAGATCGGGAGAAAGATAAGAGTCCGGCTCCCTTTCAGCCCCGCCCTCTTGCCCAGGCCTCCATTGTTGAATGTGCTGCAGAGGGAGGTTGTTTGTTTCCCCAGCGACATGTGACTGGCTGAATAGATTATCTGTCTGGAAACTGTAGAAAAGGCTCCCTTTCCTTTAGAAGCTGCAGAAATGTGAGTTGAACCCCATAAAAACGGGGCTTTTCCTCTTTGCTTTCCCCCCTTTGTAAAAGGAGCTTTGCTTTTTCCCCTTTGCAAAAAAAGCTGCAAAACTTTTAGCTGATCCTCAAAAAAACAGGGTTTTTCCCTTTGCAAAAAAAGCTGCAAAACTTTTAGCTGATCCTCAAAAAAACCAGGACTTTTCCCTTTGCAAAAAAAGCTGCAAAACATTTAGCTGATCCTAAAAAAAACAGGGCTTTTAGAGGAGGAAAACCAGAAAAAAAATATTTTCTTGTTTCCTCCTCTAAAAACAAGGTGTGCCCTATGGTCCAGTGCGCCCTATGGAGCGAAAAATACGGTAAGTGTTCCGGTTTTCAAACATTCTTTGGAACCCGAGCTTCCGTGGCTTCTGATTGAGTGCAGGAAGCTCCTGCAGCCAATCGGAAACTATGCCTTGGTTTTTTAACATTTTTGGAAGTCGAATGGACTTCTGGAATGGATTATGTTCGAAAACCAATATATAACATCATATTCAATAACGTTTAACCGATCAATGTAGATCTGCCCTTACTCGCTTCCGTGGTTTCCTTAAAAAGAAAACCAGTTTGCTTGCAATTATTGAGATTTAACTATATAGGAACCTCCTCCTATAATTTGAGAGGATTATTTTACTTATTGTGCATTACATTTGTAATACATCTTTCCTTCCAAGGGACCCCAGGATCGCAAGCATCGAAACGTTAAAACAATGCAACTGAAATCAAACCATTTAAAGACAATTAAAAACCATGTAGAAACACAGGAAGGTGCTATGGAGAGACATCAGTTGGGTATTCCGGGGTCACAGGGCCTAGGCTGCTCCAGAGGCAGAAGAACCCTTTTGTGCGGAGTCCAGTGTCTCAGGGACGCACAATAAGCTCAGTTCCATCCCACACACGGAACCAAGGGAGAACCTTCCCCCCACCAAAAGTGGCTGAACTGAACGTGTAGATTGTGGTCTGGGTTTCCGGGTCGAAAAAATCCACCTGCCCTGCAGTGTAGTCCAAAAACACGCGGATCCACTGTGGCCTCGTGCGAAAGGAGAGCTTTGTGTGGGGAGTGCTGAAAGCTATGTAGTTACCGAGTCCCTCGTACTCTCCTATCCCCCAGATGCCTGCAGCGGGGCTGAAGTCTATCAGCCCTTCTCTCTTCACAGACTCCTTGGCCACCCCGACTGCCCATTCCCCCTTGCCCTTTATGCCAACCTCCCAGCAGTGTTTCCCTGAAGCGAATCCCTCCCTGCCCAGCACACAAACGTGCTGGTTAAATCTCTTGGTGTTCTTGGGAAGAGTCTGCTCCACCTCTCCCCATCGCACACTTTTCTCATCCTTGGACACCACCAGCCGCCGGTGGGCCGTGTCTGGATCCAGAGTCACACGGGCTGCAAGAAAAGGAAATGAAGGATCAGGCCACAGGATGGTTGATTCCGCCCTGGCTGCTATATTCCACCTTCCGAAACTTGGATAAATATATTTGACTGGCAGGTGGAGAGGCAAAAGCAAGCAGAGCAGCAGATGTGACTGTCTTGTAGGCCGGCATTTCAGCTGTATACCTGTTTTTAAATCCTCCTGCTGGCCTGGCTGGAGAAAGAGGAGAAGGTTTGGTACCTCTCTCCTCTCTCCAGCCAGGCAAGCAGGAGGCATTGTCTCAGTTCAAGGACCCATTCCACAGGTCGAAAAGGAATGCGCCAAGCAGGTCGGGTGAGGAGGGTGGCCTGGGGATTAATCCTAAAGGTGAGACACAGAGATACAACAGCCGCAACAGGGCTTGAAGTTCCTCAGCTCTTGCCTACTGTTTCCGTTGACTTAAGACACTTCAAGGTGAAAGTGGACCCTTCCATTCCTCCTTGCTCCCTGTTTTCAATTTCCTCCTCCAACACACAACCGGGTATACTCAGTCCTCCCTGGGCCATTTTGCAGTAGGTTATTTTTTTCTTGTCACTTTGCCTATTAAGTAGTGGGTGGACATAGCAGACGACACAGTGATTCTCCAAGCAGCTGGAACAGAACTGAACTGAAGGGCTGAGCCAGCCTGCTTATATAGTACTCAGTAACATGCAACAGTAGCAACTCTCTCTAGCTACCAAATCCGTGAACGGCACTCTCAATTTGCATGTTGTGGACCTGAGTGAGAACTGCAGCCACAGTAGGCAGAGTGAAACTATATACACAACACCCCTAGTGGCCTAGGGTAAGAACTTCAATACATAACATCGCCCTCGTAGGATTTGTACCCATCCACTGAAAACGTCAAGCAATTTTTTTCAAATTTTCCTCCGCAAAACACACACTTTCTGGTCCTAAACATGTCTCATGCTTCCCTGGACTTTACAGAGGCGTTCCTGTCAATATGTTCTCTGACCAGTCTCTCCCTCTCTTGGTTTTTGAAAAGGACCCTTTGCTCAAGGAGTCTCGGTACAGTGTGAGTTTCTTCCCACTTATACAGGGAACTTGCCAGCTACGTACTTTGCACACATGCGATTCCAACTACGCATAGTTTAAGGCTGACCGGCTGACATCACACAGATTAAATGCACAGAAGGCGGATTGGCTTAGAAGCTCTTTTGTGCAGGGTTTCCCCAGCGTGGAAGGAGATTTTAAGCTCTCTGCCCTGCTTACCGGGCCCTGCTGGGAGGATCGCTTGCTTGAGTGGTAAGACCCGTTCAGTGCGCCAGCTCTGGAAGGTAAGATTGCTGGAGCAGGGGCAGTTCCAAGGGAGTGGTTCGAGTATACACGATTGCCACCCCTAGAACGTAACTTCCACCTAAGCTGAGAGTTACCTGTATTTGTAACCTTGCTATCTGAAGAAGCGTCCATATATTCTATCACTCAGTAGTAAACCAGTTTTTTTTTAATAAATCATTTTTATTAAAGTTTCCAAATTAACAATTCAGTCAAATCATATTAAATATGCCAAATTATACATATGCAAATCATATAATACAAATATTCTGCCAAATTATAATTTTTTGGGGGGGGGGACTCCCCACGCTTCAAGTTTTGGAAGGCTCGTCATCAAGTAGTAAACCAGTTTTTATTCCTCTTGTGTGTGAACGTCTTGTGGGCATAAGGGGAAGGGTTGTAAACACATATTCACAACAAACACACATTATAACTCTCGCAAAAGGTTGGTAGTATTTGTAGGGATAAGCATGAGAGCTGGACACTGGTCTTTAACTGGTGGGTCGAAACTCACCACCAAGTTGCAGTTTGTCTTAAGACGTCTCACAACAGTAGTACTGCTGCCTTACAAACGTATTGTACAATTGTTAAGAAGGGTTATGGCAGGCTTTGCGTTCAAAGAGAGACAAAAGGTGTTTAAATTACCTGTTGGATTTCCTGGAAGCGCAGTGCATGAACTGGGGGAACTCGATGAGCAGGAACTGCCTTCCACATTTCTCACCTGGAAAACTTTCAGAACAGCTCAGGTTAGGGCAGGGATGGAGAACCTGTGGTCTTGTGTAACCAGCACTGACCAACAGTAGGCCTCATGCAACAAATTATGTGATAAACTAAACACATGTTTATTTATTATGTATGTAAATTATGTATATACTGTAGGGCTGTCCAACACCTTTTGGCGCCCGAGGCAAGGCCTGCCACCAATGTCCTCCGTCCAGATGGTCAGGTGGGAAGAGACCAGCAGCAACATGGCTGCTCTGTGGGAGCGCCCCCTTTTCACTGCCAGTCTTGGCAGAAAAGGGGGCATTCCACAAGGTGTTGTTGCTTGCGTCTCCCCAACTTTGGCTTTCAAATTTGTCTTTGGCTGGCTCGGGATCTCCTACCCTCTGTACAGCATGCCATCTGATGCAGGACACCTCACGCTGCCTCGTTGCTAGGGCAACAAGCTTGTTTCGGTGCTGCAGCCTTTCCTTCTAGCCCCTCTCTGCACCTCAGGATTTGCCACCTCCCTCTGCCACATGGTAGGGCCGGCCCTGATATACTGTATAAATACAAAACTATGATTCATTGAATATACATCGAGCAGGATTGTAAAAACATCTTCAGCACTCCTGGGGCTGCGCTGGACAAAAAGAGAGGGGAGAAGAGCTAACATTTCAAGAGATTTCAAACTCCAAGGGCAGGTTCCGCCCAGGATAAAGGTCACACCTTTCTTGCAGGCATATTCTGCTGCATTCCACAACAATATCTGATGGTAGATAAAGAACCTGGAGAAATGTGCAATTGCCGCAAACAGACTTAAAACAAATATCCAGGCCTCCTCCAAGCTCCCGTGGATCAGCCCATCTGCCTGCTTCTGGAACGTTCTCAGAGGACAGGCTACTGAGCATCCTCCACTACTGTGCGGAGGAGACGAAGAGGGGTCCATTGATAGGCTTTTGGTTTTGCAAGGTATTCTCTCAATCTTAATAATGATAATATACAGTAGCAGCATGCATTAGACTCCCATCACTGCTGATCACCTTGAGAGCTGTTAGTAGACCCTTATTCCCTGCACAGATATACAATTACCTGAGTGGGTTAACAATCAATCCCTCTTCCCGGATCTCCTAAGAAATCTCGCCACCCCTAACAAACCTTCAGCAGCCTGCCTGATCTCTGCTTCTGCCTCTGCTTCTGGACTGCTCTCTGCCACGGCTGCTTCCTGCTCACTAAATCCTGTTGCCTCTTTCTGCTCCTGACACCTCCTCCTCCAAGTCTGCTCCCTCTTCTCTCTCCAGCCACTCCTTGTCGTCCCACCACCAGTCCCCTGGCTCTGAGTCTTCTTCCCCAGCTGGTTTCTCCCACCACTCTTCGGCATCCAGCCGGTCCATGACGACGGCCTGAGGTTCCCTGTGTCTCTGACACAGGAGCAGGGCCAGGAAAAGATGTGGCAGCCCCACCATGAGTTAGAAGAAGTCAGAAGCCTACCTATAAGAACAACGATCAGGGCCACGTTCAGAGCGATGCTGACTGCCAGTAAGACCCTCAGCGTGACTTTGCAGCATTTCGAAGGAGATTCTGTGGAGTTGATAAAGTTTCATCAGGAAAACGCAACCACAGCTATTTTCATAGAATCATAGAATCATAGAGTTGGAAGAGACCACCAGGGCCATCCAGTCCAACCCCCTGCCAAGCAGGAAACACCATCAAAGCATTCTTGACAGATGGCTGTCAAGCCTCTGCTTAAAGACCTCCAAAGAAGGAGACTCCACCACACTCCTTGGCAGCAAACTCCACTGTCGAACAGCTCTTACTGTCAGGAAGTTCTTCCTAATGTTTAGGTGGAATCTTCTTTCTTGTAGTTTGAATCCATTGCCCCGTGTCCGCTTCTCTGGAGCAGCAGAAAACAACCTTTCTCCCTCCTCTATATGACATCCTTTTATATATTTGAACATGGCTATCATATCACCCCTTAACCTTCTCTTCTCCAGGCTAAACATACCCAGCTCTCCAAATGGTCATCATTCTGTGCCCCTGGAGTGAGCAAGAGTATTTTCATTGGCTTGTTTTGGGGTTCCCTTCCATTAGGGTCCCACAAGAGCCGGATTTATGTATAAGCTAAACAAGCTATAGCTTAGTGCCCCAACTTTCTTGCCCCCCCCCAAATATACTTCTTAATTGTATTTCACTCTTAATATACTTCTTCTTAATTGTATTTCAGTTCAACAATTACTTTGATAAAAATACATGTTTTGTAAGGCTTTAGATACCTATTAGTTCCATAAATTACCACATAGCATATATTCAACACACAAAAAGAGCGGCAATTTGTTGTTGACAAAGGACAGCTGGACATATAAAGGCCCCATTACCCTCAGTAGCTTAGGGCCTCGTCAAACCTAAATCCAGCCCTGGGTCCCACTGCTGCCCACACCCTCCAAGATTTATTGTACTTTGCAAAACCTGGAATCCAAACTCCGGCTTGCTGATTCCATAGATGGTGCCATTTTTGCTACCTAAGGATCCCCACTTAGAGAATGAATTCACTATTACTAGATAGGGGGTGGTAGTTAGCTAGATTTTAACTCAGAGCAGACCCACAGAAAGTAATGAACAGGATTAACACAGTCGAAACAAAATAGAAAATTCTTTCCAGTAGCATCTTAGAGACCAACTGAGTTTGTTCTTGGTATGAGCTTTCGTGTGCATTCTTCAGATACACTGAAACAGAAGTCACCAGATCCTTAAATATAGTGAGGGAGTGGGGAGGGGTATTACTCAACTATGGAAGGCACCACATTGAGCCGCATGAAATGGAAGTCCATCAACCTCACTGAGTAATACCCCTCCCCACTCCCTCACTATATTTAAGGATCTGGTGACTTCTGTTTCAGTGTATCTGAACAAGTGTGCATGCACATGAAAGCTCATACCAAGAACAAACTCAGTTGGTCTCTAAGATGCTACTGGAAAGAATTTTCTATTTTGTTTCGACTATGGCAGACCAACACGGCTACCCACCTGTAACAGGATTAACACAGGTTCGTTAATTTTAGTGTGTCTGCTCTGAATAAAACATAGCTGTATAGCACCAAAGACTGTTTTGCCCTCCTTGCCACAAATGGCTAATGTTCAGAGGGGACTGAGGCTAGTTTAAAACCACTGCAGGACTTTGAGCTGAACTAATGGCTTCTTGCTCATGTGCCTGATGACTGCTATGCTACAAAGCGCCTGGCCTTGATATTCCAGAAGGGGCAGGTTTGCCATACGTCTAGAATTTCCTGGACATGTCCGGGATTTAGGTAAAGGTACAGTAACGCAAGATGAGCGCCGGAACCCCAGAGTCGGACATGACTGGACCTAATGGTCAGGGGTCCCTTTACCTTTAAAGGTCCTGTCGCAGGTGACTCTGGGGTTGCGGCACTCATCTTGCTTTATTTGCCGAGGGAGCTGACGTACAGCTTCCGGGTCATGTGGCCAGCATGACCAAGCCACTTCTGGCGAACCAGAGCAGGGCACGGAATCGCTGTTTACCTTCCCGCCGGAGTGGTACCTATTTATCTACTTGCACTTTGATGTGCTTTCGAACTGCTAGGTTGGCAGGAGCTGGGACCGAACAACGGGAGCCCACCCCGTCATGGGGATTCGAACCACCGACCTTCTGATCGGCAAGCCCTAGGCTCTGTGGTTTAACCCACAGCGCCACCTGTGTCCCAGGATTTAACGGGGAAATAGCGTCCGGGGGGGGGGTGTTTCATAAAATCGGCTCAAAACGTCTGGAATTTTGAGGCCAACAACTTTTGTGTCCTGAATTTCACTTCCAGAAATATGGCAATCCTAAGAAGGGGGCTTTTGTGGGGTTTCAGAAATCTCAGGCAGCTGTAACATTCTACTCTTGGATATACTTAGGATATACAATTGCAAAAATGACAGCTATGCAGGCATCTGGTTGGCCCCTGAGAGATGCTGGCTCCTCTTCTTTAAATTCTTATGAGTCACAGTTAAGTGATCGGATCCTAGAATGAGAATTGCCTAATATTAGGCATGACATACTGCCCTAAAAGTTTCCATTCTTGCTGAATAGTTCCTCACCGCAGAGGCAAAGAAAGAAGCACAATCCACATGAATAGGCTTGTTTACAGCTATATGTGGAGAGCTGATACGATTAATTATACTGAATGCCTGGTCCTACACACCGTACATTTAAAATGCACCCCCACCACCAACACAAACCTGGGAACTGTAGTTTGTTAAGGGTGCTGGGGATGGTTGCTCTGTGAGGGGCAAAATGCGGTTCTTAGGATTCGGGGGTGTGTGGGTGCTCTAAATGTGTTTTAGTTGTACTTAGCCTGGTCTGTTGTTGAAAACAACTGACTCCTTAACCAAGGTCTCCTTCCATCATCTTGGCTTATACAGGGCCTGTGCTGTTTGTGGTATACATTTCGTAAGACAAGCTAAATTGTTGGAGGAAGAAGAAAGCTGTCTCGAGAAGAGACCTGAGTCGATTTATCGTTCTCCACAAAGAGCTCTGACATGGGGTTGGGTGATTTTTTTCCCGCAGTGGAGTAAGACGGGTTTCCCCCTGTCTGGGACTCGAGGCGGCTTACGCAAAATGAAAACAGGCCGAAAATTAAGAATTAGACTGAGACAGAATAAATGCCCCAAGCTGATCTTTGTGGCTGAGCAGGGGGTGATTTGATCCCTAGGCTCCCAAGTCTTATTCCAACAGTCTGGCCACTGAACCACACAGTCTAAACCACACCCTCTCTCCTATTAACAGTAACAAGCCAGCGACTTTGGTAAGAAATAAAACGCCCTTGACAGGAATATTTGCTTGCCAGCTAGTTAAAGCCTACGGTAACTCAGTTTTGGTCCATACCTTGTGGCTTTGGGGGAACAGGTGGCGCATAGGTGTTCCTGCTTTCTCTGTCTATTGTCATGTATCCCTCTTCATCCTCCATCCTCTAGGCTCTCTCTTCAACCCCGAGTGAAGCAGCTTCTGCAAGCGAGATGATTCCTGGAAGAGCGAGACTTTCTGTCCTTGGAAGGGAGAGTTCTTAACTTTCATAGATGACTCGAGTTGTTAAAAAAAAAAACCAAAACAACCACCCATATGTAAAAATTGCCGCAGGAACAACCCTCCTCCTCCGTCTTGTGCAAATGAGACTTCCTCAGTTCCCAGCGATATCATCTGAAGATGAACACACCAAACATGTTTGACAACCTCCCTGAGGTTTGCGACTGAATCGCTTATGCAATAACGACGTACGGCAGTTAGCATCCCATGAACTGAAGCTGGATCCTGCAATGAAGGAAATCCTGTGGGTTAGTGGATTTCCAGCTTCAGGAAACTGGGAGTTTATCTGTTCTTGATGGGGTTGCATTTTCCCTGAAGGAACAGGTACGTGGCTTGGATGTACACATTGTACATTTGAAGTACTCTTATACCACTTACCACTTAACTGGTTTTTAATGGTTGTTCCCCCCCCCCCCGTTTCTTGCCTATATTTTTAGCTGTTTCTGTTTTAGTTGTAAGCCACCTTGGGGGGAAAAGACAGGATATAAATATTGGAGGAGGAAGAAGAAGAAGAAGAAGAAGAAGAAGAAGAAGAAGAAGAGGAAGAAGAAGAAGAGCAGCTTTTTTCTAGGGGGACACAGGTGTTAGCATACCCCTAAACATTTTGTGAATCTAAGTTTGGCCTCATTAAAGGGCAGTATTTCAATATGAGTAGGAAAATGAGAGTATCCCTAAACATTTTTTAAAGAAAAAGCACTAATAATAATAATAATTATTATTATTATTATTATCCCCCCAAGAATCTGGGGAACTGTATAGCTTCATGTTAGTGCTGGCTATGTTTTATTCTAAAGTTCCTTTATATGTTTTAATTTTGTATGGATAAATGTATTTTTTTCTGACTAACGGTCGATTAAAGAAGGGTGATGATGATAAATTGTAATTGTTATTACTCAGTGATTGGCTGCTTTGAAGGGATGCATCAGAATCACCTGCATTGCTGCCACACTTTATGGACTGTCGCCTGGGATTGTCCCTTCCCTTGAGGCAGACGGAGGGGGCGGGGAGCTTGGGGGTGACGTCATGAAAGGGCAGCAAATTGTTCCGCATTTAATAATCTTATGCTGGTAGCGTAATAGCTGCAAAGGAGGAAGCAGAGAGAGGAACTTGTGGGCTTTTTCTGCCTCGGGCGCCAAAAGAACTTGTGACCCGCCTTGGGTACCAGGCACCTTGGTTTGGGGTGGAGGGCAGGACTGGAGGCTGCTCTTCGGGTGCCAAAAAGGGCTGGCCCTGACAGGAGAAGGGGTGGGAGGAAAAAGAAGAGGAAGGGAAGAGCACGACTAAAAGAGATGTTGTTCTGAGAACTCTCTAACAGTGGGTGAGAAAAGAAATTGTAAACGACAGTGGGCATTTGTTCAACAATTATATTTTTTTAAAAAAGAAAAGTTTCAGATGAAATAAGACTTTGAATTACCAAGAGCATAAGCTCCTCACTTTGCCTTTGGCTGGAGGGGAGCTACCTTAGATTCTTCCACTGATTTCCACGGGGGGGGGCAGCTCCCACTTCTGCACCGGGCACCTACATGGTGGGGGCTTAGGGAGGGGGAGGGATTGCGATCTATTTTAGAGAACTCCGTCGAAAGCTCTTCCACTTCGGGGCGCTCTCCAGGCGCCCGATTGGCTGAGACGGGAGCGCAGCGCGCGGCGATTGGGCGCTCCTGGCCAAGCCCTTGCTCCGGGACCCATTGGCTGCTTGGGGGCTTCGGAGGGCTGGTGGGGAAGGCGCGTGCGCGCTCCGTTGCCTCTGCCTATGCCGAAAGACCACGGGCCGGAGGAGAGCCTTGAAAGCTGCGCTTTGCAAAACGATGGTGAGAGAGTGCAAAGGGGCCAAAGTGTGGTCGTGGGTGTGCGTGATAGCGTCATGTTTTAAAGCCCCAGGAAGCGCGCTGTGATGGTCTCTCTCTGTGTGTGTGTGTGTGTGTGTCTGTCTATCTATCTATCTATCTATCTATCTATCTATCTATCTGGTTCTCTTCTCTCTTGATTTTACGCGCGCGTAAAACGATTAAACCACTGGCATCAATGTCCTCCTGAATCTGCCTTATATATTTGTGGCTGCAGGGGAGGTGGGGAGAAAGAGGCTGCCAGCGTCTTCCCTTTGGGGGGTGGAAAGGAAATTGGAACACAAGGCGATGGTGGTGGAAGAGAAACGGGGGTCTCTCTTTGCACGCGAGAGAGCAGGATGCCGGGAGGCGACGGGGGTGAAGCGGATCAGGATGGGGTGGTCCGCCGAGAGACGCGCAAGGTGGCTGAGGCCCATTCAGCATTCTTTTGATCTCATGTCTCACACGATCACACCCATTTACCTGATCACATGCAGGGGGAGGATGCTCCAGACCAGGTGCGACAGGACGTCCTCCTGGCTGGAGTAACATCCCCCTGTGTGTCCACTCTGGGCAAACAGGAAATGTTGTACTTGACTGCTTATGTTACATCTCACAGGTCTCTCTCTCTCTCTCTCTCTCTCTCTCTCTCTCTCTCTCTCTCCTTGTAGGGTCTGGTGACCTTTGAAGATGTGGCTGTGTATTTCACAGAAAGCCAGGGTGCCCTGCTGGACCCAGACCAAAGGATTTTGTATAAAGATGTCATGATGGAGAATTATGGGAACGTGGCCTCATTGGGTAAGGAACTTGACTTGACATTCTGTAAGAACTTGAAGGATGGGTATCGCCTCTCCATTACTGGACAAATAATGAATGTGTATTTAAAGTCTAGATTTCTTCAGTAATTCCGCCCCCATCCCCAAACCTTAACCCATTAGACCTGGGTGAGTTACATGATCTACTTACCTTTTCACTATAATCTATGGCAGGCTAGGCTGATGGAAGACCTAGGTGGGTATCAGGAATGTTGTCCTAACCATAATTCTGACAATAAATCATATTCATTGGCTTCCTTCTCAACAGCATTATTATGATTACTAATCTCATTCTACTTACTATAATTTATCACCTGCTCTTCACCTTAACACCTTAGGGGGTGGGTTAACATTAAAACGCAATATGATCTTAAACCTTAATAACTGTTGATTATACAGTGGAACCTCTACTCATGCCCACAATCCTTTCTGGAGGCCTGTCCTATGCTTCTGTGCATGCGTGAATTGCGATAACCAGTGTGATATAGTGGTTGAGAGCGGTAGACTCGTAATCTGGGGAACCGGGTTC
Source organism: Lacerta agilis (assembly GCF_009819535.1). Classification (NCBI taxonomy): domain Eukaryota; kingdom Metazoa; phylum Chordata; class Lepidosauria; order Squamata; family Lacertidae; genus Lacerta; species Lacerta agilis. The sequence goes on from NC_046313.1 coordinate 107,360,818, forward strand.
GTGTCTCCGCTCCTCCACATGCAGCTGCTGGGTGACCTTGGGCTAGTCACACTTCTCTGAAGTCTCTCAGCCCCACTCACCTCACAGAGTGTTTGTTGTGGCGGAGGAAGGGAACGGAGGGGAGGGAAGGGAACACACATTCAATATGAAAACAGTTTAAAACAATTTAGGATTACAGAAATAAAGCCGGTTGTACAAATATGCACCTCATGAGTCAAAAACCAGAGTAAAGAGGTTCAGCGTTTGCATAATGAAGGTCCTTTTAGTGGCCACAGGGTAAGTCTGATCACATTCTATGTTCTCTTCTTTTCTGGCAAGGGTTTCCATTTGCCAAGCCTGATCTCATCTGTCTGCTAGAAGGAGGGGAAGAGCCGTGGATTCAGGATGAACAGGGCTTGGATGAAATTGAGAATTCCGCAGCCAACTCAGGTGAGGGGCCCTGGCAAACCAGCTCCTGAAATACCCTTTCCTGATTTCTCCTGACTCTGATCCTTCCCTTTTAAAATCTTGGAAATCTCCTCCTATTCATCAGGCAGTTCCTTCTGGAGGAAGAGTTGCCTTTCTGGGATTAAACCCACCGCAACCCCACTGATTTATTCACTCCTGTATACCTGGCATTTTTTTTTTTAGTGACCAAAATAGTTAAATGGTTATATATATATATATATATATGAATTGTTGTTGTTCAGTCGTTCAGTTGTGTCTGACTCTTTGTGACCCCATGGACCAGAGCACGCCAGGCACCCCTATCCTCCACTGCCTCCCGCAGTTTGGCCAAACTCATGCCAGTCGCTTCGAAGACACTGTCCAACCATCTCGTCCTCTGCCGTCCCCTTCTCCTTGTGCCCTCCATCTTTCCCAACATCAGGGTCTTTTCTAGGGAGTCTTCTCTTCTCATGTGGTGGCCAAAGTACTGGAGCCTCAACTTCAGGATCTGCCCTTCCAGTGAGCACTCAGGGCTGATTTCTTTAAGGATGGATATGTTTGATCTTTTTGCATATATATGAATAAGTATCAATAAATAAAATTTCAAAACAAAATAGAAAATTCTTTCCAGTGGCACCTTAGAGACCAACTGAGTTTGTTCTTGGTATGAGCTTGGTATCTGAAGAAGTGTGCATGCACACGAAAGCTCATACCAAGAACAAACTCAGTTGGTCTCTAAGGTGCTACTGGAAAGAATTTTCTATTTTGTTTCGACTATGGCAGACCAGCACGGCTACCCACCTGTAACTAAAATTTCAAAAATAATAATCCAGTTTTCCCCTTCAACCTTCTTCTCAGGTTTCCATGTCTCCAGTCCTGTAAAGTACATCTTTTTAATTTCTCTTTTGCCCTTTCTCCCTGCAGG